>NW_019154099.1:33639827-33917608 GCF_002288905.1 Enhydra lutris kenyoni | reverse complement strand
GATTTGGGATCTCTTCTGATTTGGCTAAAGCATATTTTCCTGGGGTTGTTGCCACCCTTTTAGTATTTCACTTGCTCCTTCATATACTCTTATCTGGACAAAATGACAAGGCGGAAAAGTTCACCACAAAAAAAAGAACAAGAGGCAGTACCAAAGGCTAGGGACCTAACAAATACAGACATTGGTAATATGTCAGATCTAGGATTCAGAATGATAATTCTCAAGGTTCTAGCCGGGCTCGAAAAAGGCATGGAAGATATTAGAGAAACCCTCTCCGGAGAGATAAAAGCCCTTTCTGGAGAAATCAAAGAACTAAAATCTAACCAAGTTGAAATCAAAAAAGCTATTAATGAGGTGCAATCAAAAATGGAGGCTCTCACTGCTAGGATAAATGAGGCAGAAGAAAGAATTAGCGATATAGAAGACCAAATGACAGAGAATAAAGAAGCTGAGCAAAAGAGGGACAAACAGCTACTGGACCATGAGGGGAGAATTCGAGAGATAAGTGACACCATAAGATGAAACAACATTAGAATAATTGGGATTCCAGAAGAAGAGGAAACAGAGAGGGGAGCAGAAGGTATATTGGAGAGAATTATTGGAGAGAATTTCCCCAATATGGCAAAGGGAACAAGCATCAAAATCCAGGAGGTTCAGAGAACCCCCCTCAAAATCAATAAGAATAGGTCCACACCCCGTCACCTAATAGTAAAATTTACAAGTCTTAGTGACAAAGAGAAGATCCTGAAAGCAGCCCGGGAAAAGAAGTCTGTAACATACAATGGTAAAAATATTAGATTGGCAGCAGACTTATCCACAGAGACCTGGCAGGCCAGAAAGAGCTGGCATGATATATTCAGAGCACTAAACGAGAAAAACATGCAGCCAAGAATACTATATCCAGCTAGGCTATCATTGAAAATAGAAGGAGAGATTAAAAGCTTCCAGGACAAACAAAAACTGAAAGAATTTGCAAATACCAAACCAGCTCTACAGGAAATATTGAAAGGGGTCCTCTAAGCAAAGAGAGACCCTAAAAGTAGTAGATCAGAAAGGAACAGAGACAATATACAATAACAGTCACCTTACGGGCAATACAATGGCACTAAATTCATATCTCTCAATACTTACCCTGAATGTGAATGGGCTAAATGCCCCAATCAAAAGACACAGGGTATCAGAATGGATAAAAAAAACAAAACCCATCTATACGTTGCCTACAAGAAACTCATCTTAAACCCGAAGACACCTCCAGATTTAAAGTGAGGGGGTGGAAAAGAATTTACCATGCTAATGGACATCAGAAAAAAGCAGGAGTGGCAATCCTTATATCAGATCAATTAGATTTTAAGCCAAAGACTATAATAAGAGATGAGGAAGGACACTATATCATACTCAAAGGAACTGTCCAACAAGAAGATCTAACAATTTTAAATATCTATGCCCCTAACATGGGAGCAGCCAACTATATAAACCAATTAATAACAAAATCAAAGAAACACATCGACAATAATACAATAATCGTAGGGGACTTTAACACTCCCCTCACTGAAATGGACAGATCATCCAAGCAAAAGATCAACAAGGAAATAAAGGCCTTAAATGACACACTGGACCAGATGGACATCACAGATATATTCAGAACATTTCATCCCAAAGCAACAGAATACACATTCTTCTCTAGTGCACATGGAACATTCTCCAGAATAGATCATATTCTCGGTCCTAAATCAGGTCTCAACCGTTATCAAAAGATTGGAATCATTCCCTGCATATTTTCAGACCACAATGCTCTGAAGCTAGAACTCAATCACAAGAGGAAATTTGGAAAGAACCCAAATACATGGAGACTAAACAGCATCCTTCTAAAGAATGAATGGGTCAACCAGGAAATTAAAGAAGAATTGAAAAAATTCATGGAAACAAATGATAATGAAAACACAATGGTTCAGAATCTGTGGGACACAACAAAGGCAGTCCTGAGAGGAAAATATATAGCGGTACAAGCCTTTCTCAAGAAACAAGAAAGGTCTCAGGTACACAACCTAACCCTACACCTAAAGGAGCTGGAGAAAGAACAAGAAAGAAACCCTAAACCCAGCAGGAGAAGAGAAATCATAAAGATCAGAGCAGAAATCAATGAAATAGAAACCAAAAAAACAATAGAACAAATCAATGAAACTAGGAGCTGGTTCTTTGAAAGAATTAATAAGATCGATAAACCCCTGGCCAGACTTATCAAAAAGAAAAGAGAGAGGACCCAAATAAATAAAATCATGAATGAAAGAGGAGAGATCACAACTAACACCAAAGAAATACAGGCAATTATAAGAACATACTATGAGCAGCTCTACTCCAACAAATTTGACAATCTGGAAGAAATGGATGCATTCCTAGAGACATATAAACTACCACAACTGAACCAGGAAGAAATAGAAAGCCTGAACAGACCCATAACCAGTAAGGAGATTGAAACAGTCATCAAAAATCTCCAAACAAACAAAAGCCCAGGGCCAGACGGCTTCCCGGGGGAATTCTACCAAACATTTAAAGAAGAACTAATTCCTATTCTCCTGAAACTGTTCCAAAAAATAGAAATGGAAGGAAAACTTCCAAACTCATTTTATGAGGCCAGCATCACCTTGATCCCAAAACCAGACAAGGATCCCATCAAAAAAGAGAACTACAGGCCAATATCCTTGATGAACACAGATGCAAAAATTCTCGCCAAAATACTAGCCAATAGGATTCAACAGTACATTAAAAGGATTATTCACCACGACCAAGTGGGATTTATTCCAGGGCTGCAAGTTTGGTTCAACATCCGCAAATCAATCAATGTGATACAACACATTAATAAAAGAAAGAACAAGAACCATATGATACTCTCCATAGATGCTGAAAAAGCATTTGACAAAGTACAGCATCCCTTCCTGATCAAAACTCTTCAAAGTGTAGGGATAGAGGGCACATACCTCAATATTATCAAAGCCACCTATGAAAAACCCACCGCAAATATCATTCTCAATGGAGAAAAACTGAAAGCTTTTCCGCTCAGGTCAGGAACACGGCAGGGATGTCCGTTATCACCACTGCTATTCAATATAGTACTAGAAGTCCTAGCCTCAGCAATCAGACAACAAAAGGAAATTAAAGGCATCCAAATCGGCAAAGAAGAAGTCAAACTATCACTCTTCGCAGATGATATGATACTATATATGGAAAACCCAAAAGACTCCACTCCAAAACTGCTAGAACTTGTACAGGAATTCAGTAAAGTGTCAGGATATAAAATCAATGCACAGAAATCAGTTGCATTTCTCTACACCAACAACAAGACAGAAGAAAGAGAAATTAAGGAGTCCATCCCATTTACAATTGCACCCAAAACTATAAGATACCTAGGAATAAATCTAACCAAAGAGACTAAGAATCTATACACAGAAAACTATAAAGTACTCATGAAAGAATTTGAGGAAGACACAAAGAAATGGAAAAATGTTCCATGCTCCTGGATTGGAAGAATAAATATTGTGAAAATGTCTATGCTACCTAAAGCAATCTACACATTTAATGCAATTCCTATCAAAGTACCATCCATTTTTTTCAAAGAAATGGAACAAATAATCCTAAAATTTATATGGAACCAGAAAAGACCTCGAATAGCCAAAGCAATATTGAAAAAGAAAGCCAAAGTTGGTGGCATCACAATTCCGGACTTCAAGCTCTATTACAAAGCTGTCATCATCAAGACAGCATGGTACTGGCACAAAAACAGACACATAGATCAATGGAACAGAATAGAGAGCCCAGAAATAGACCCTCAACTCTATGGTCAACTCATCTTTGACAAAGCAGGAAAGAATATCCAATGGAAAAAAGACAGCCTCTTCAACAAATGGAGTTGGGAAAATTGGACAGCCACATGCAGAAAAATGAAATTGGATCATTTCCTTACACCACACACGAAAATAGACTCAAAATGGATGAAGGATCTCAATGTGAGAAAGGAATCCATCAAAATCCTTGAGGAGAACACAGGCAGCAACCTCTTCGACCTCAACCGCAGCAGCATCTTCCTAGGAACATCGCCAAAGGCAAGGGAAGCAAGGGAAAAAATGAACTGTTGGGATTTTATCAAGATCAAAAGCTTTTGCACAGCAAAGGAAACAGTTAACAAAACCAAAAGACAACTGACAGAATGGGAGAAGATATTTGCAAATGACATATCAGATAAAGGGCTAGTGTCCAAAATTTATAAAGAACTTAGCAAACTCAACACCCAAAGAACAAATAATCCAATCAAGAAATGGGCAGAGGACATGAACAGACATTTCTGCAAAGAAGACATCCAGATGGCGAACAGACACATGAAAAAGTGCTCCACATCACTCGGCATCAGGGAAATACAAATCAAAACCACAATGAGATACCACCTCACACCAGTCAGAATGGCTAAAATTAACAAGTCAGGAAATGACAGATGCTGGCGAGGATGCGGAGGAAGGGGAACCCTCCTACACTGTTGGTGGGAATGCAAGCTGGTGCAACCACTCTGGAAAACAGCATGGAGGTTCCTCAAAATGTTGAAAATAGAACTACCCTATGACCCAGCAATTGCACTGCTGGGTATTTACCCTAAAGATACAAACGTAGTGATACGAAGGGGCACGTGCACCCGAATGTTTATAGCAGCAATGTCTACAATAGCCAAACTATGGAAAGAACCTAGATGTCCATCAACAGACGAATGGATAAAGAAGATGTGGTATATATACACAATGGAATACTATGCAGCCATCAAAAGAAATGAAATCTTGCCATTTGCGACGACGTGGATGGAACTAGAGGGTATCATGCTTAGCGAAATAAGTCAATCGGAGAAAGACAACTATCATATGATCTCCCTGATATGAGGGAGAGGAGATGCAACATGGGGGGTTAAGGGTTTAGGAGAAGAATAAATGAAACAAGATGGGATTGGGAGGGAGACAAACCATAAGTGACTCTTAATCTCACAAAACAAACTGAGGGTTAATGGGGGGAGGGGGGTTGGGGGGGTGGGATTATGGACATTGGGGAGGGTATGTGCTATGGTGAGTGCTGTGAAGTGTGTAAACCTGGCGATTCACAGACCTGTACCCCTGGGGATAAAAAGATATTATATGTTTTAAAAAAATAAAACTTAAATAAAAAAAAATTAAAAAAAAATAGCAATGATAGCGAGCATCTCTTGTTTCTGTATCTAATTATCAGGGACCTAGTGTTTTACCATTTAGAATGATCTTTATCACGAGCTCCTAAAATAAACTTTTAATACGGTGAGAATGCTTTCTATATCTAGGTTACAATGAGTTATTATCAGCAATGGCTGATTCCTAATTTCAATGGAAATACTGTAGATATTTGACTCTAGTACTCCTAGCACCCACACACCACAATGGGGTCTAGAACCATAGATTAGCTTCCCACGCATGTCCTAGAATTCTTTCTGGCAGCAGCTGTTAACTCGGCGTCTCTGGGTGGTAATTTTGTACTCTTCCACAGTATCTCCACACCACAAAAGTCAATGCAGAATTTAGCTGCTCAGAGTTCCACGTGCAACAGAAGCTCCGGGGAAAACTAAGCCCCTTTGTTATCAGACACTTCTCCTATTTTCATCATTTGGCAGAACTCCCGAGGAACAAGGCCTCCTCTTTTTATTCTCTTCTTCTGGATTAGGAGTCCTTCAGAACAACAGCTCTTACCTGTGGCTTCTCAGGTCCCATGGGCCACTCTGCCCACTCCCAGGCTGTCTGAGAACTGCTGTCTCCAATATTTTTAGGAATCCTGTGGCCAACCGACTGCTCTCTGACTCCTGTCCACTTGGAATTGAGGTTTTGTAAGGGAGTTAGAAAAATTGGAGGTGAAGAAGGTAAGCCATTTGACCATCTCAAAAAGCATTCTTCGCACCTAGACAGACAACTCAGAATTCTGGAAATTACAGAATCTGCTCTACTGAGTGAGGGGTGGAGGGCTGAGGAGTGATTGGGGCATCTTCCAATCTTCTTTTAGATGAAAGGGTTTGCTCCCTTTCTTAAAAGGCATAACAGAGTGAGTAAAAGCAAAGCTCTGGATCCTGAAAATCTGGATTTGCCTCATGGCTGTAATACTTTTAACCCTTTGATCTGTGTAAGTTACTTAACTTCTCTGTATTTCAGTATTTTCAGATATAAAATGGAAATAAAGGTATCTCTCTTGTAGGATTCCTTTGAGAGTTTAGAGTATATATCTATCTGTATCTGTACCCAGCGGTATGTAGATATATAGATAAATAGTGTTTAAAACAAATGCATGGGGCACCTGGGTGACTCGGTTGAGAGTCCAACTCTTGGTTTCAGCTCAGGTCATGATCTCAGGGTCGTGAGATCGAGACCCATGTTGGGTTCCACACTTAGCGGGGAGTCTGCTTGACATTCTCCTTCCTTCTCTCTCCCTCCACTCCTCCCCCTGCTTGCTTGAGCTCTCTTTCTCTCAAATAAATAAATAAATCCTTAAAACAAAAACAGATGCATGGCATATAGTAAGCCATCCCTATTGAGGGTAAGCACGGTAACCCTCTCCTTATGGTCTTAATCCAACTCCTTTGACCTTTCAGTTAGGAGAAAATCTCCCCAATTACTAGCATAAACTACCACTTTCAGATCTTGGTAGTGGTGTGAGTTTTTATGTTTTTAAAAGTACTTTATATATTTTCATAGATATAAAATATTCTAGATATATTTTAGTGTTAAGGTAGGAGAGACTATTAGAGTCTGATAGGCAGATACCATTTAAAAACTGGCTTGCAATCTTGTAATGCAGGGATAAAATAATGGGAGATAAAAAATAAAATGGGTTTGGTGATTCTATTGAATTTGTTGTACATATAAACACACATGAAGAATTCAAAAGGCACTATGAGAGATATACTACTCCCAAACTAATACCTTTGAACGTGTGACCATTGTCAGTAGCATTTTTTTTTTTTTTTTTAGATTCAGCCTAAAGTTTTGGTGTGGTAGACCAGTATTATATCTGCTTGATATAAGAAGAAATATTTTTGTATGTTAAGCTGGATGCAGAACACAGTCATATTTGCCATCAGATGATACTCCAGTGCTAGATTTGGAGGCTGACAATTATAATCCAGTAACTTTTTCAACTATATGCAAAATATAAATATATATCGTTTGCATACCCCATTATACATTCACCAGAATTCGTCACTACTGTGATTAACGGTAAGGATTCTGGTTATTGATAAGGAGGATGCATTACCTCATTACCAATTTGGTCATGGAAGTACCTTGCTACTTAAGGCTTGGTCTGTAGATCAGGAGCACTGGCAGTATTGGGCAACTTGTCAGGAAAGTGGAATCTTGGACCTCTACCAAGACCTAATGAATCAAATCTGCATTTTAACCAGACCCCCCAGGTGATGCACATACACATCACATTTTGAGAACCACAGGTGTGGTGCAGTGGATTTTGAACTTCTCTGTACGATTGAATCACCCAGTAAGCCTTTGTCCTGGCCCCCCATCCCAAGTAAACCAGAATCTCTGAGGGTAGAAGCCAAGACCTCAGCATTTCTGAAAACTCCCCATGTGATTCCAAGTGTGCAGTCAACATTGAGAACCAGTGGTCAAGAGTCAGCAGAGAAGTCTTCCAAAAGGACCCTCCTTTTCTTTTTGTAACTCTCTGATTTCAAGCTGGAGTTTGGGAGCAAGAGCTGTCTGATTAGCTGGAAGCCACTGAGACTAGAAAAAAGAGGTGAAATTATGTATGGATCTTAAGACTTAGATTCCCCAAAGACTCAAGCATTCAACTCTATATTCCCCATGACTTTAAAGTGCTCATAAGATAGGGTATATTAGAGATAGCGATTTGTTTTTGACACTTTCTAGTGAATGTTACTCAAGGTAGAAGAGTGACTAGTGATGTAATTTTCATACTGTACAGTGTAGTCTGGGCCTCTCACAGAGAAAGCTTGTTACTTTCATTTGCAATGATGGCGGCCCAGCGTCCATGAACGGCACCATGTGAGCAGCCTACTGGGAGAACCTTCATTCTCAGTAATCAGTCTGGAGGCCTTGGCTCAGCACCTGGGTGATGGGGCTACATCCTAAAGAGCACCATTGGTGTTGCTTTGAGAAAGACCAATGCCCACAACATTGCCTAAGTTAATGTTTTCCCCTGCTGGGGAGCTACCTTCATTTGCATCGACTCTCAATGACCTACCTTCCTTCAGGCAAATACTGACCTACAGTCAGAAGTGTGTTTTAAAATAGAACTGTGTATTTAATGAATAACAATCTCCACATGTGGGTCTTGGTGATCTCTCATGCCAGCAGCATCTACAAGCTTGTGGTCCTGGATCAAGCCCGCTGCAGGTAGGAGACCAGCATAGTTAAGGAGCAGAAGAGGTAGTGCAAAGGATAACGGGCTACCACTCCAAGCCTTGTAGACTTTCTCCCTAAAACCTCCCTTGTTCATTTCATTACAGTGATTATAGCCTTTTCATTTTTTCTTTTATATACTCACTTGTGACTTGGATCATTAGCACATGCCCTCTGCAACAGGGGAGGCTGACTTGAGGTGAGAGGGAAACAGCAGGAGAATATGAGCTTGTAAAGATTCAGCTTTCATGGCAGCCTTGCTGCTTGGAAATAGACATAGAAAAATAGAGACAATATTACAAATAAGCAAAAGTATTGTTGATTCGAGTTTTTGCGAATAATTGCCTGGATGCAGGTAATTTTTAATGTAGAAAAATGCCCTTAGGGGCTTGGAGAATAAAGGAGAGCCACCTGAGATATTTAAGTTTTGCAAAAACAACTATTTAGCATGCACAGTGGCTACTTTATCTGCTGTATTTTAATGTATGCAAATGTAGCTCATATTGTAACGAGAATCTCATGGCAAGTCCGAGTGAAGTCAATGTAGGTGGCACTTTGATGCAATTTTGATTTGAAATTACTCTTAGAAAATGATGAGTGTGTCATGTGATGGCAGTGTGTGGATAGTGCAGGGAGAGCATATTGATTTTTTTTTTTACGCTCATTTTAAAATAGAGAAAGTGTTGTATTCCAAATGTTGTGATTAGGCAAACTATTAACATCATAAAGCTCTCCATAAGATTTGCTTTTTATGTGTTTTGGACAAACAAATCAATATCAAATTCTATTGTTAGTCTCCTTGTATGCTTGCATATTTTGGCGTTATTTAACTTAGATATAAGGGGAGAAGACGCTCCTGATCTTATATCACCAGTTCAAAGATCTTTTTCTATAACAATTAAAATCTATTTTAATATAAGTCATAAATATCCATTTCTCTGTAATTCGATGATTAATCCTTTTTTGGCTCTATAGTTGTAATCATGTTGTAGAAATCCAGTTTACATATAGGTGGTGGTGATTATAATCAGCTTATTCGCAGTCTTGGTGAGATATTTTGATGTCGTCATTCAGCAATTATTGAGTGTCTGTTGTATATAGAATTCTTTACTTTGCAGAGGAATCGTAAAAGTTATAGAAACCTTGAGCCCTCGCCCGAAGGGAAACAAGAGGGTATTATCAGTTATGGAGTATTTACTTCCCACCAACCACTAGTTTATTTTTATGTTTTCCCACATAAACCATAAATGAACCTCTGGGACAGGTATTATTATTATTTTTTTTTAAAGATTCTATTTATTTATTTGACAGACAGAGATCACGAGTAGGCAGAGAGGCAGGCAGAGAGGAAGGGAAGCAGGCTCCCTGCTGAGCAGAGAGCCCGATGTGGAGCTCGATCCTAGGACCCTGAGATCATGACCCGAGCTGAAGGCAGAGGCTTTAACCCACTGAGCCACCCAGGCGCCCCTGGGACAGGTATTATTATCCTTGTTTACAGATGGGAAAACTGAACCTCAGAAAAGTCACTCATTCAGTATCACAGAGCTTTTAGAGGCAAATAAGGATTCAAGCTCTGATGTCTCTTACATCAAAATCTTGCCTTTGCCATCAGAAAGAAATAAGCATAGATTTAAACATTTTTCTATGATCACAGCTTTTATAGACAAAATGTAAATATTGAGGGAATACTAGAAAAATTAACCTGAGACTTCTTGGAGAGGGTTTTGTTTTATTTGATTTTTTTTTTTAATTTTTATTTATTTATTTGACAGAGAGAGAGAGAGAGATCACAAGTAGGCAGAGAGGCAGGCAGAGAGAGAGGGGAAGCAGGCTCCCTTCTGAGCAGAGAGCCTGATGTGGGGCTTGATCCCAGGATCCTGAGATCATGATCTGAGCCAAAGGCAGAGGCTTAACCCACTGAGACACCCAGGCGCCCTGATTTTGTTTTTTTATAAGCATCTTGTATGTAAGTGTTACCAACACCATCCTCTGCCTGGTTAAGTTGTTTTTCTACTACTATCTTCTGCCTTGCAGAGCATTTTTTAAAAAAGATTTTATTTATTTATTTGAGAGAGAGAAAGAGAGAGAGAGAGAGCACGAGCAGCAGAGGGAGAGGGAGAAGCAGGCTGCTTGCTGAGCTGGTAGCCTGATTAGGGCTGGATCCCACCCAGGTCTCTGAGATCATGACTTGAACCAGAAGAAAGGCAGAGCTTAACCTACTGAGCCACCCAGGTGCCCTTCCCTGCCTTACAGAATCTTGATGCTAATTTACTAACAAAGCTGAAGTATGTCAATTTTCCTGAAACTATAGGGGTGAAAAAATACTTTCTATTTTTTAGCTGTTCCTATATACCTGTATTTTTAAGTTCATGTTACAATTTTACCAAATTGTGGACTTTTAAAGTAGAATATCACTAAGAAATAGATTATTTCCTAATAATCCTTAGAAATAGGTTGGTTATTCACTCTTAAGGTGAAATGGGCTAGCATTGAATTGATTCACATCTATACTAGTGATACCCTGATATTATAGCTCCTCCCTTTTTCCCCCCAATTACCCAAATTGGCAACTTTGAAGGATTTATATATTTTATTGAGATTATGTGGATTTCTCACCAATGCTAGTAAATCAACTCTGGATGATAACTCTTAATACTTAACTGCGTTTACAGATAAGAGAGAAAGATAAGAACCTCCAGGGACAGATGAAATTAACCTGGGTGAGACTCCTCATGCAGTGGTACCTTCTGCGATATACCAGTTTCAAAATTATGCTACCATCATTTCAGGCTGGCTGTGTTTGACATGGACCAGAATTCTGTTCAGTACTATGAGCAGTAACACACTTGATATCACAGGTTGTGCTCCTTTCCTACATTCTTGTAATGCTTATTTCCTGCTAAATTAAATAATCTCATCTTTGGTTTATATGAAATATTGAGTTTATTAAGGCAAGCTTTCTGTCCCTATTTAGGCCATGGTCTCCTGCTGGGCATGAACGAGTGGATTCTAAAGAAACCGACAGTTTGCCTTCTACAGAATGATTTGGGGGTCTCTGAGCTCTTTGTATGATTATCTACAACAACTAATCCATAAATCAATACTGATATTATGATCTGAGAATGGCTTTATTGTATTTTACATATTAAAACATAAGCTTCTGATTTTTTCTTTAAAAAATAATATGCTGATTTTTTATTCTTTTTGAATTCATGGCATGGATCCTAACTATACAAAATTATTTTAAAAATTCGATATTAAATGATCTTGGAGTCAAATGAGACATGAGCAACAAAGACTAATCATATATTGCCTAGAAGAGCTGTTAGTTGGATACAATGGGAAATGGTATTTAAGCTGCTGTTAGCTAGAGGTGATTCATGAAATAATTCAGGGAACTCTTAAATGTAGAGGTATCTCATACAAGGTATATTTCTTTGGTCTGGGACCATTATACCAAGAGCTGGAAAATCTAGGTCCTACTCACGATTCAGTTACTGTGCACACATCAAAGTAAGTCATTAAGACCCTGTGCCACATTCTATGGGAATACTTAACTTCCAAATATGTGAATAAACCAAGTATTAAGAAGCTACTGCTTATAATAATATCTTGGCATGTTTCATTTTTTGAAACTCTAATTATATCTGATTTCACATCTATCCTTTGAAATTACTGATAATACTAGGCTCATATTTTCCTTTGACGCCTTTCTTGTTGTTGTTAAATATTACCTTTGATTTTATTTTTTTAAGTAGGCTCCGTGCCCAGTGTGGAACTCAGCATGAGGCCCCAAACCACGGCCCTGAGGTCAGGACCTGAGCTGAGATCAAGGGTCAGGTGTTTAGCTCGCTGAGCCAACCAGGCGACACTTGCTTTTAAAATTTAGAATTATTCCATGTGGTGTGAATGTATCATTCTTGCCACAGCTCTAGTCCATGACTTATTGTATATAATGATATTTACAGCTTTGTCCTTTTTAGCTTTTCATGTTAAACTTTAAAAAAAAATATTTTTATTCATTTGTTTGCTAGAGAGAGAGAGAGAGAGAAAAAAAAGCAGGGAGAGCAGCAGGCAGAGGGAGAAGCAGGCTCTCCACTGAGCAAGGAGCCTGATGTGGGACTAGATCCCAGGACCTTGGGATCATGACCAGAGACAAAGGAAGATGCTTAACCAACTGAGCCACCCGGGACCCCAGCCACTGATTTGTCTTATGTTTTAAAATATGTATTTACACTGTCTTTTCATGTTAGGACCCTACCTATATGATTTAGTACATTAGGAAAATGTGTTGATATATCAGTTCTTCCTTTTAGAGGAAAGGACATTTACAACATTAAATATGATATTATTTTATGATATTTAAAATATTTTAAATGGAAGTCAGCAATGACAGGCTGGAACAAACTGGTTTTGGAAAGGGAAAAAAAATCAAAAGGAAACAATGAAAGGGAAACAAAAGGAGGAGAAAGGGGAAGAGGCAAAGAAACTTATGAAATCTTTCTCCTGTCTTTCTAGCTCAGGACTGGTCATGTTTAACATTCTCCAACCCTGGGGGTCCTGGGCACAATCTCTATTGTGTTTTTAAACAGACCACAGGGTGGGTGGAGGTGCTTAGCCATTGTTCATGCTATAGAGGATAGTAACACACTTAAGGACATGAGTCCATTGTTCATGCTATAGAGGATAGTAACACACTTAAGGACATGAGTCTAGTTAGTCACTAGTCACACGAAAAGGAAATGAGGCAACCTGTGTCTGTTCTGTCCCGATTTCTGCTCTACTGACATTTGCAGTCTTTCTTTCCGGGCCTGGGAGGGTGATGTGGGCCAGGACAGCCAGGACACTGGTCCTGAGCAAGTTTTTTCTCCAGATTCCACCAATCTTGAAGTGCTGGGGGAGGAAAGAACATGCCTGCAATAGTGTCAGGCACGTAGTAGGGATTCAGGAAATACTTACTGACTGAATAAATAAATCAGGGCTGTGAGATGAACCTGGGTTTATCTGAATCCAGTTGGAAGCTTAGGAAGATGGTAACCCTAGACCATGGAAATGCCAGGGGGACGTCATATACAGATCACTCTTGATCAAACCTCATCATCACTTACATTTTTAAAAATGGGTTTATAGGAGCACTTGGGTGGCTCGATTGATTGTCTGACCTTTTCTTTTTTAAGATTTTATTTATTTATTTGATAGACAGAAACAGCGAGAGAGGGAAAACAAACAGGGGGAGTGGGAGAGGGAGAAGCAGGCTCCCGCTGAGCAGGAAGCCTGCTGTGGGGCTCAATCCCAGGACTCTAGGATCATGACCTGAGCCAAAGGCAGATGCTTAACAACTGAGCCACCCCAGCGCCCCAGTGTCTGACTCTTGATTTCAGCTCAGGTCATGAGCTCGGGGTCCTGACCTTGAGCCCCATGTTGGCCCCAAGCTGGGTGTGGAGCCTGCTTAAGATTCTCACTCTACCTCTCTCTTTGCTCCTCCTTCCCACTCATGAACTCTCTCTCTCTAAAAAAGTTTAAAAATAAATAAGTAAACAAAGTAAATAAAAATGGATTTGTAATTAATGTAATATAACAAGCACAGATTTTGCATACAGTTCAATGAGTTTTGACAGTTGTATGGATCTATGTAACGGTCTCAAAAAGATGCAGATAATTCCAATCATTCTGGAAAGTTCCTACATGCCCTTTCTCCTTTGTCTCCCTCACCCAATGCTCACCCTGGGCTCTTCTGAAGAATTCTTATGCCTCTCTTTGGATTTCCTATATATGGAATCTGGTTTCCATTTCATATAAATAGGTGTGTACTTTCTTTCACTTACAGTGTTCTTGAGGTGCATCAATGTTGTATCAGTAATCCTTTCTTTATTGTGGAGTGATATTCTATCCATATGGATATACCTCAGTTTGCTCCTCTAGTCTCCTGTTGACAGACATTTGAGGTTTTTTTTTTCAAGTTTTGAGTGTTATAAAGTTGTCATAATCATTAAAAACACTATTCCTAACCCTTGGCAACCACAAATCTGTTCTTCATTTCTGTTATTTTCTCATGTTACGAGTGTTATATGAGTGAAATCATGCAGTATGTGACCCTTCCAGGTGGTCTTCCTTCACTCAATATAACGCTCTGGAGATTCAGTCAAGTCGTTGCAAGTTATGTATAAATGATCTGTTCCTTTTCATTGCCGAGTAGTAGTCCAGGTCTGGACATACCACAGCTTCATTAACCATTCACCAGTTGTAGGACATCTGAGCTGATTCCAGTTTTTACCTATTATAAAAAAAAGTTGCTCCAGATATTTGTGCATAGGTTTTTGTGTGAGCATAAGTTTTCATTTCTCTGGGATAAATGCCCAAGAATGTAATTGTCTGTCAGGTGGTAAGGGAAGTTGCATTGCATGTTTAGTATTGTAGAAAACCGTCAAACTGTTTTTCAAAGCCATTGTATCGTATTACATTCCCACTGGAAATGTGTGAATAATCCAGTTTCGCCACATCCTCTTCAGCATTTGGTGTTGTCACTATTTTTTTTTTAAGACGTTCTGGTAGGTGTGCAGTGTGGTGTATAATTGTTTTTTAATTTGTACTTCCCTAATGGCTAATGATGTTGAACTTCTATTTATTTATTTATATTTATTTATTTATTTATTTATTTATTTATTTATCTGACAGACAGAGATCACAGGTAGGCAGAGAGGCAGGCAAAGAGGAGGAAGCAGGCTCCCTGCCAAGCAGAGAGCCCGACTCAGGGCCCGATCCCAGGACTCTGGGATCATGACCTGAGCAGAAGACAGAGGCTTTAACCCACTGAGCCACCCAGACGCCCCTGATTTCTTTTCATGTATTTATTTCCCATATATATTCTCTTCAGTGAAATGTTTGTTCATGTCTTTTGCCCATTTTTTCATTGAATTGTTTGGTTTTTCACTGTTAAGTTTTTGAGAGTTCCTTATATAGTCTAGATATGGGTTCTTTGTAGGATTTGTGTTTTGTAGATACTTTTTCCAAATTTTCTCCCAGCTTATCTTTTCATCCTCTTAACAGGGCTTTTCACAGAGCAAAAGTTTAGTTTTAAAGAGGCATAACATCAAATTTTCCTTGTAGGGATAATGGCATGGTGTTAAAATTTAAATCTTTGCCCAGACCTAGATCCTGATGACTTTATTGTATTTTTTTCTGAAAATTTTTGGGTTTATATTATACATTTAAATTAGTGATTCATTTAGAGTTAATTTTTGCAAAAAGAATGAGATTTAGGTTGAGGTTCTTTGTTTCTTTGTTTCTTCTTTCCTTTCTTTCTTTCTTTCTTTCTTTCTTCCTTGATCTATGGATGTTCAATTGCTCTAGCACCATTTGTTAAAAAAATATTCTTCCATCGAATTGCTTTCATGTCTTTGTCAAAAATCAGTTGGGGATATTTGTGTGGATCTATTTCTAAGTTCCTTATTCTGCTCTTTTGATCTCTATGTCTATCCTGCCAATACCATTCTGTCTTGATTATATGGCTATATCATAAGCCATAATGTTGGGTAGAGTGATTTCCTCCCATTTCCTTATTGTATTTTAAGAATACATTAGCTATCTGAAGACCTGTGCCTTCCCATGTAAATTTTAAAATAACTTTATCTATGTACACAAAAACATAGGCAAAATCTCCTTGCTGGAATTTTGATAGGAGCATTAAACTTATAGATCAATTTGGGGAAAATTGACATCTTTATTACATTGAGTCTTTCAATCAGTGGACATAGTTCATCTCTCTATTTAAGTCTCCTTTTGTTTTTGTCATGAGCATTTTACTTTTCAGCATATAGATTGTGTACCTATTTTGTTAAGTTTATACCTAAGTATTTTATTTTCTTTGGAGCAATTGTATGAATGGGAATTTTTAATGCAATTGTCCTGTTTCTATCCAACCATTATATATTATGTATATTGGGTGGAGGAACCAGATAGCTTGTCTTTTATTTTGTAGGATGTCAGATTAAGAGAAACCACATCTTGATCTGATAGAGGGAACTGGGCATCTCCCAGAATTCTTAGACTTTAAATTCACTTAATAACTAGATGAAATTTTGGGTTGCTTCCTTTAAGAAGAGTGTGAGCATACTCTGTATGTGAAGGAATGAGGACATGGGTCTTTGTGTGGCCAAAGAGATGGATTATGGCAGAAATTGTCTCCTAATATTCTGTTATTCCTGTTTACAGAGTATTAGAATTCTTAGAATTTTTCACAAAATCACCCAATTTATGACTTCATTTTTCAGCCTCATTTACACTGAAGTGTAGCCATGTGATTAAGCTCTGGCCAGTGGATAATAAGTGAACATAATGTATGGAATTTTGGAGTCATACCTTTAAGGAGGAGGAATGTAGCCATCATGACTCCCCTTCCTTTTTGCTCTCTGGAATATGAGTGCAGGGCTGAGCCCTTCTTGACGTGAAAGAAGACAACATTCTCCATTCACATGAGGAAGATGGGAACGGTAGTAGGGATATAAGACAAACAAGATGTGAAGAGCTGGGGTCCCTCAAATGTGAGGCCATGATATCAACCAAAAGCTGTTTATGCTCAGTTTTGGGCCCTTGTGCAGGAGTTGAACTTGCATCCTAACTTATAATTTACCAATCAAGAGATAAGAATTATTCATATTTGGGGGTAGTGCTTAGCAGTCATTTTTCTATGTGAATATGTGACTGTTATACTCTCATTTCTCTATACTTACTCTTATTAAACAATATATTATGACTGTCTTCTTGTCAGACGATGTACAACTGTGACTATACTTTTAAATAAGGACTAGCATTCCTGTATGCATCTACCATAATTTAATTAGCCATTTTCTCATTGTTGGACAGTTTTTGCTATGACAGTAGTGTAATGAACATAATCCTTGAACACATTTCTGACCACTTTTTGGGGGATGGATTATTAGAATTAGTTATCATTTGAGCAAGAGAATAAAGCTCTTTAAAACTGACAAATTGCTTCCAGAAATGTGTACTAGTTTATTTGCCCAAAAGGTGTACTAGTTTATTCTCCCACTGTAGTAGAATGTGTTTTCTTGTCCTTACCTAGAGAGATGATTTTGCTCCTTGGATGTGTGAAAACTGTATCACCGTGTTGTTTCAATTTGCATTTTAAAAATGACCAGCAAGGTTGAATTATTTTTCTCATTTTTATCAGAACCATGAAATTCTTCTTACATACATTAGTCATTCCTATTGTTAACAGATAAAATGAGCCACCTTACTTTTTTGAAATTCATTTGAACAAATACTCGTTGGAATCAGGGAGTGCCAAACTGAAAGTGGTTAGCAGAGCTCCACCAGCAGGAGCCAAGGAAAAGGCTTCCTAAAAGCAGACACAGAAGCAAGCAAGGGAGTAATTTAATTGGCTGTAGCTTCAGCAGTTATTTTATTGGGGAAAATCCACCTGGCTGTTTGTGATTGGTTTTTCTTAAGCTTGGTTTCTTAACCTTGAGGCATTTTCAGGAATCAAATCTGGCTTTGATTTCTTTTTCCTGCAGGGGCCACCAAGACCATAGGACCACCTCCATCTTGTTTAATAACCTCTACTATATTCATTTTTCATATTAGTGTTGATTCTTAGATGATGATTTCATTATCCAATTTCCATGAATTCCTTCTGTATTCAGAATACTCATTCTTTACAATGTAGCATATGTTTCCCTCATTTGTTCTGTCTCAATTTTATGATATTTTTTTTTAATTTTATTTTTTATAAACATATATTTTTATCCCCAGGGGTACAGGTCTGTGAATCGCCAGGTTTACACACTTCACAGCACTCATCATAGCACATACCCTCCCCAATGTCCATAATCCCACCCCCCCAACCCCCCTCCCATTAACCCTCAGTTTGTTTTGTGAGATTAAGAGTCACTTATGGTTTGTCTCCCTCCCAATCCCATCTTGTTTCATTTACTCTTCTCCTACCCCCTTAAGCCCCCATGTTGCATCTCCTCTCCCTCATATCAGGGAGATCATATGATAGTTGTCTTTCTCCGATTGACTTATTTCGCTAAGCATGATACCCTCTAGTTCCATCCACGTCGTCGCAAATGGCAAGATTTCATTTCTTTTGATGGCTGCATAGTATTCCATTGTGTATATATACCACATCTTCTTTATCCATTCGTCTGTTGATGGACATCTAGGTTCTTTCCATAGTTTGGCTATTGTAGACATTGCTGCTATAAACATTCGGGTGCACGTGCCCCTTCGTATCACTACGTTTGTATCTTTAGGGTAAATACCCAGCAGTGCAATTGCTGGGTCATAGGGTAGTTCTATTTTCAACATTTTGAGGAACCTCCACGCTGTTTTCCTGAGTGGTTGCACCAGCTTGCATTCCCACCAACAGTGTAGGAGGGTTCCCCTTTCTCCGCATCCTCGCCAGCATCTGTCATTTCCTGACTTGTTAATTTTAGCCATTCTGACTGGTGTGAGGTGGTATCTCATTGTGGTTTTGATTTGTATTTCCCTGATGCCGAGTGATGTGGAGCACTTTTTCATGTGTCTGTTGGCCATCTGGATGTCTTCTTTGCAGAAATGTCTGTTCATGTCCTCTGCCCATTTCTTGATTGGATTATTTGTTCTTTGGGTGTTGAGTTTGCTAAGTTCTTTATAGATTTTGGACACTAGCCCTTTATCCGATATGTCATTTGCAAATATCTTCTCCCATTCTGTCAGTTGTCTTTTGGTTTTGTTAACTGTTTCCTTTGCTGTGCAAAAGCTTTTGATCTTGATAAAATCCCAATAGTTCATTTTTGCCCTTGCTTCCCTTGCCTTTGGCGATGTTCCTAGGAAGATGCTGCTGCGGTTGAGGTCGAAGAGGTTGCTGCCTGTGTTCTCCTCAAGGATTTTGATGGATTCCTTTCTCACATTGAGATCCTTCATCCATTTTGAGTCTATTTTCGTGTGTGGTGTAAGGAAATGATCCAATTTCATTTTTCTGCATGTGGCTGTCCAATTTTCCCAACACCATTTGTTGAAGAGGCTGTCTTTTTTCCATTGGATATTCTTTCCTGCTTTGTCAAAGATGAGTTGACCATAGAGTTGAGGGTCTATTTCTGGGCTCTCTATTCTGTTCCATTGATCTATGTGTCTGTTTTTGTGCCAGTACCATGCTGTCTTGATGATGACAGCTTTGTAATAGAGCTTGAAGTCCGGAATTGTGATGCCACCAACTTTGGCTTTCTTTTTCAATATTCCTTTGGCTATTCGAGGTCTTTTCTGGTTCCATATAAATTTTAGGATTATTTGTTCCATTTCTTTGAAAAAAATGGATGGTACTTTGATAGGAATTGCATTAAATGTGTAGATTGCTTTAGGTAGCATAGACATTTTCACAATATTTATTCTTCCAATCCAGGAGCATGGAACATTTTTCCATTTCTTTGTGTCTTCCTCAAATTCTTTCATGAGTACTTTATAGTTTTCTGTGTATAGATTCTTAGTCTCTTTGGTTAGATTTATTCCTAGGTATCTTATAGTTTTGGGTGCAATTGTAAATGGGATGGACTCCTTAATGTCTCTTTCTTCTGTCTTGTTGTTGGTGTAGAGAAATGCAACTGATTTCTGGGCATTGATTTTATATCCTGACACTTTACTGAATTCCTGTATAAGTTCTAGCAGTTTTGGAGTGGAGTCTTTTGGGTTTTCCACATATAGTATCATATCATCTGCGAAGAGTGATAGTTTGACTTCTTCTTTGCCGATTTGGATGCCTTTAATTTCCTTTTGTTGTCTGATTGCTGAGGCTAGGACTTCTAGTACTATATTGAATAGCAGTGGTGATAACGGACATCCCTGCCGTGTTCCTGACCTGAGCGGAAAAGCTTTCAGTTTTTCTCCATTGAGAATGATATTTGCGGTGGGTTTTTCATAGGTGGCTTTGATAATATTGAGGTATGTGCCCTCTATCCCTACACTTTGAAGAGTTTTGATCAGGAAGGGATGCTGTACTTTGTCAAATGCTTTTTCAGCATCTATGGAGAGTATCATATGGTTCTTGTTCTTTCTTTTATTAATGTGTTGTATCACATTGATTGATTTGCGGATGTTGAACCAAACTTGCAGCCCTGGAATAAATCCCACTTGGTCGTGGTGAATAATCCTTTTAATGTACTGTTGAATCCTATTGGCTAGTATTTTGGCGAGAATTTTTGCATCTGTGTTCATCAAGGATATTGGCCTGTAGTTCTCTTTTTTGATGGGATCCTTGTCTGGTTTTGGGATCAAGGTGATGCTGGCCTCATAAAATGAGTTTGGAAGTTTTCCTTCCATTTCTATTTTTTGGAACAGTTTCAGGAGAATAGGAATTAGTTCTTCTTTAAATGTTTGGTAGAATTCCCCCGGGAAGCCATCTGGCCCTGGGCTTTTGTTTGTTTGGAGATTTTGGATGACTGTTTCAATCTCCTTACTGGTTATGGGTCTGTTCAGGCTTTCTATTTCTTCCTGGTTCAGTTGTGGTAGTTTATATGTCTCTAGGAATGCATCCATTTCTTCCAGATTGTCAAATTTGTTGGAGTAGAGTTGCTCATAGTATGTTCTTATAATTGCCTGTATTTCTTTGGTGTTAGTTGTGATCTCTCCTCTTTCATTCATGATTTTATTTATTTGGGTCCTCTCTCTTTTCTTTTTGATAAGTCTGGCCAGGGGTTTATCGATCTTATTAATTCTTTCAAAGAACCAGCTCCTAGTTTCGTTGAGTTGTTCTATTGTTTTTTTGGTTTCTATTTCATTGATTTCTGCTCTGATCTTTATGATTTCTCTTCTCCTGCTGGGTTTAGGGTTTCTTTCTTGTTCTTTCTCCAGCTCCTTTAGGTGTAGGGTTAGGTTGTGTACCTGAGACCTTTCTTGTTTCTTGAGAAAGGCTTGTACCGCTATATATTTTCCTCTCAGGACTGCCTTTGTTGTGTCCCACAGATTTTGAACTGTTGTGTTTTCATTATCATTTGTTTCCATGAATTTTTTCAACTCTTCTTTAATTTCCTGGTTGACCCATTCATTCTTTAGAAGGATGCTGTTTAGTCTCCATGTATTTGGGTTCTTTCCAAATTTCCTCTTGTGATTGAGTTCTAGCTTCAGAGCATTGTGGTCTGAAAATATGCAGGGAATGATTCCAATCTTTTGATAACGGTTGAGACCTGATTTAGGACCGAGAATATGATCTATTCTGGAGAATGTTCCATGTGCACTAGAGAAGAATGTGTATTCTGTTGCTTTGGGATGAAATGTTCTGAATATATCTGTGATGTCCATCTGGTCCAGTGTGTCATTTAAGGCCTTGATTTCCTTGTTGATCTTTTGCTTGGATGATCTGTCCATTTCAGTGAGGGGAGTGTTAAAGTCCCCTACGATTATTGTATTATTGTCGATGTGTTTCTTTGATTTTGTTATTAATTGGTTTATATAGTTGGCTGCTCCCATGTTAGGGGCATAGATATTTAAAATTGTTAGATCTTCTTGTTGGACAGTTCCTTTGAGTATGATATAGTGTCCTTCCTCATCTCTTATTATAGTCTTTGGCTTAAAATCTAATTGATCTGATATAAGGATTGCCACTCCTGCTTTTTTCTGATGTCCATTAGCATGGTAAATTCTTTTCCACCCCCTCACTTTAAATCTGGAGGTGTCTTCGGGTTTAAGATGAGTTTCTTGTAGGCAACGTATAGATGGGTTTTGTTTTTTTTATCCATTCTGATACCCTGTGTCTTTTGATTGGGGCATTTAGCCCATTCACATTCAGGGTAAGTATTGAGAGATATGAATTTAGTGCCATTGTATTGCCCGTAAGGTGACTGTTATTGTATATTGTCTCTGTTCCTTTCTGATCTACTACTTTTAGGGTCTCTCTTTGCTTAGAGGACCCCTTTCAATATTTCCTGTAGAGCTGGTTTGGTGTTTGCAAATTCTTTCAGTTTTTGTTTGTCCTGGAAGCTTTTAATCTCTCCTTCTATTTTCAATGATAGCCTAGCTGGATATAGTATTCTTGGCTGCATGTTTTTCTCGTTTAGTGCTCTGAATATATCATGCCAGCTCTTTCTGGCCTGCCAGGTCTCTGTGGATAAGTCTGCTGCCAATCTAATATTTTTACCATTGTATGTTACAGACTTCTTTTCCCGGGCTGCTTTCAGGATCTTCTCTTTGTCACTAAGACTTGTAAATTTTACTATTAGGTGACGGGGTGTGGACCTATTCTTATTGATTTTGAGGGGGGTTCTCTGAACCTCCTGGATTTTGATGCTTGTTCCCTTTGCCATATTGGGGAAATTCTCTCCAATAATTCTCTCCAATATACCTTCTGCTCCCCTCTCTGTTTCCTCTTCTTCTGGAATCCCAATTATTCTAATGTTGTTTCGTCTTATGGTGTCACTTTCTCTCGAATTCTCCCCTCATGGTCCAGTAGCTGTTTGTCCCTCTTTTGCTCAGCTTCTTTATTCTCTGTCATTTGGTCTTCTATATCGCTAATTCTTTCTTCTGCCTCATTTATCCTAGCAGTGAGAGCCTCCATTTTTGATTGCACCTCATTAATAGCTTTTTTGATTTCAACTTGGTTAGATTTTAGTTCTTTTATTTCTCCAGAGAGGGCTTTTATATCTCCCGAGAGGGTTTCTCTAATATCTTCCATGCCTTTTTCAAGCCCGGCTAGAACCTTGAGAATCGTCATTCTGAACTCTAGATCTGACATATTACCAACGTCTGTATTGATTAGGTCCCTAGCCTTTGGTACTGCCTCTTGTTCTTTTTTTTGTGGTGAATTTTTCCGCCTTGTCATTTTGTCCAGATAAGAGTAGATGAAGGAGCAAGTAAAATACTAAAAGGGTTGCAACAACCCCAGGAAAATATGCTTTAGCCAAATCAGAAGAGATCCCAAATCATGAGGGGGAAAAAAGGGAATAAAAAAAAAGAAAAGGGTAAAAGTTAAAAAAATTTAGCAGAAGAAGAAAAATAAATTGAAAAAGAAAAAAAATTAAATTAACTGCAAGGCTAAAGAATCATGGGGAGAAAACCATGAGTTCCGTGCTTTGCTTTCTCCTCCTTTGGAATTCCGCTGCTCTCCTTGGTATTGAAACTGTCCTCCTTGGTAGGTGAACTTGATCCTGGCTGGGCTTCTTGTTGATCTTCTCGGGGAGGGGCCTGTTGTAGTGATTCTCAAGTGTCTTTGCCCCGGGCGGAGTTGCACCGCCCTTACCAGGGGCCGGGCTGAGTAATCCGCTCGGGTTTGCTTTCGGGAGCTTTTGTTCCCTGAGCGCTTTCCGTAGAGTTCCGGAGGGCGGGAATGAAGATGGCGGCCTCCCAGTCTCTGGCCCGGAGGAGCCGAGAGCCCGGGGCCCCTCTCCTCAGTGCGCCCTCAGAGAACAGCGCCGATTTACTCCCGTCACCCTGCCTCCGGCCGCGCTCCGAGCTGACCGAACCTGCAACCGGTTCAAGGTAACCCCGAGCTGAGAGTCACTCCTCGGCTCTGTCTCTGTAGCCGGCTTCCCTGTTCTAATACCTGTAAGCTCTGCGACACTCAGACACCCCCGATCCTTCTGTGACCCTGCGGGACCTGAGGCCACGCTGACCCTGCGTGGGCTTCACCCCGGTTAAGCCTCTGGAGCGATGTCCCTCAGCGGAACAGACTTTTAAAAGTCCCGATTTTGTGCTCCGTTGCTGCTCCGCTTGCCGGGAGCCGGCCCCTCCCCCCGCGGTCTATCTTCCTGTCGCTTTGGATTCACTTCTCCGCCCGTCCTACCTTTCAGAAAGTGGTTGATTTTCTGTTTCTAGAGTTGCTGTTCTTCTTCTCTTCGATCTCCCGTTGGATTTGTAGGTGTTTGCAATCTTTAGATAAGCTATCTAGCTGATCTCCCGCTACCTGAAGTAGTCTCAGCCTGCTACTTCTCCGCCATCTTGACTCCTCCCCCCTATCATTGCTATTTTTAACAGCGTTCTGGAAGTCTTAGCCAATGCAAAAAGACAAGAATAAGAAACAACATGTACATACATATTGCAAAGGTAAGGAATAGCCAAGAGAAAATTGTCCTTATTTGAAGATAAGATGATCAGAAGGAATCTTTATAAATCAATAGAAAAGCTATTGAAACTATTAAGATATTTCAGTAAATTAATGTATTTAAATAAGAATTTCAAATCTGTGTATGCTGCTAACTACAAAATAAAATGACAAATTAGGGGGAAACATAAATAAGGACAGAAGTATTATAAGCCTTTATACAGGAAAAGCTTTTACAAACAAATAACAAACAAGAGAATGTTAATAGCATAGGCAAAGTAGGCAAACATAAACAATGCAACTGAATATACAAGAATCTCCTAAACAAAAATAAAAATATAAATTTTAAAATCTAGAACAGCAATACTAATTTAATAAAAACATTTTTTAAAGATTTTATTTATTTATTTGAGAGAGAACATGTGCGTGCAAAAGAGCTCATGTTGAGGGGGAGGTGCAGGGGTGGAGTGTGCAGAGCATAGGACAAGCAGTCTCCCCACTGAACAGGGAGCTCCATGTGTGGGGCTCAATCGAAAGACCCCAGCATCATGACCTAAGCCAAAGGCACATGCTTGACCACCTGCGACATCCAGGTGCCCCTAATAGAAATATTTTAAGAGGTAATAACATTTGTCAACATCTATAGAATGTACAATACCAAGAATAAACCCTAATGTATTGGAATTTGGGTGATAACGATGTGTCAATATTTGGTCACCCATTTTTAATAACTGTACCCCATGATACAGTATGTTTATGGGGAGGAGGTTGTGCATGTGGTGGGGACAAGAGGTACTAGATGGAAATTCTGTGCCTTCTGTTCAGTTTTGGTGTGAATCTAAAAACAGTCTATTAATTAAAAAAAAAGATAATGCCCAAAACACTTTTATACACTGCTATTCAAAAGTAATTTGGCATTAAGAATATTAAAGATATTGGAGCCTATAATTTTGCTTCCAGAAATGAATTTCATTTGTTAAGAATTACCAAAGATTTATATATACAGGTATTTATAATATTTAATGACAGAACAAAAAATTAATAATGGCAAAAACAAACAACAAATAAACAGAACAGAACCTAATTGTCCATAAAGATTCCAGATCAAAGGAAGTGCATAGTCGCTGAGGCAAAAGCATGCCTGTAATATTTAAAATTTTAAAGATTTTGTTTTTTTAGGGGCGCCTGGGTGGCTCAGTGGGTTAAAGCCTCTGCCGTTGGCTTGGGTCATGATCTCAGATTTAAATAAAATCTTTAAAAAAAATTAAAATAAAATAAAATCAGATTGTTTGTTTAAAAAAAAAAGATTTTATTTATTTATTTGACAGACAGAGTTCACAAGTAGGCAGAGAGGCAGGCAGAGAGAGAGGAGGAAGCAGGCTCCCTGCCGAGCAGAGAGCCTGATG
Organism: Enhydra lutris kenyoni; assembly: GCF_002288905.1. NCBI lineage: Eukaryota > Metazoa > Chordata > Mammalia > Carnivora > Mustelidae > Enhydra > Enhydra lutris. Next base: position 33,891,755 of record NW_019154099.1, on the reverse strand, counting down.
CGGGGCTCGATCCCAGGACCCTGGGCCTGAGCTGAAGGAAGAGGCTTTAAAATTTTAGATGCTTGAGATAGGGGCACCTGGGTGGCTCAGTCAGTTAAGCGTCCAACTCTTGGTTTCAGTTCAGGCCATGATCTCAGTGTCATGAGATTGAGCCCTGAGTTAGGCTCCACGCTCAGCAGGGAATCTGTTTGAGATTCTCTCTCCCTCTCCTTCTCCCCCCTCCCTCCTTTCAGGCATGCTCTTGTTCTCTCTCGCCTTCTCTCTCTCAAATAAATAAATAAATCTTAAAAAAAAAAGATAAATGTCCAAGATAAAATGTCACATAAATAAAATAAGACGTACATAGCATATGTATGTGGTTTTACTCTTAACTCTGTAAAACTATAAATACATAAATATATCTTCAAAACTATATGGAAGTTCACTAATACAGCAACATATTATCTCTAGGTGGTGAAATTTGAAGTGATTTTTATTTACTTTTCTCTTTTTCTATTTGCTGAGTGTCCTTCAAGAAGCGTAACTTACATATAGAATTTAAACCCAAAACAAATATTATTTTAAAAATTATTACTCGAGGCTAGCTCAATATTCAAAAATAAATGTAACTATAGTCTTTAAAATAAGACTTGCTTTTGATATAATTGATATAAGACATGTGCTTATATTAATTCATGCAGAAAATGTATCTGCCAAAATTCAGTATCTCTTCATGATTAAGAACTCTCAGCAAACTATGAAGAGAAGGGAACTTCCTCAACTTGATAGGAGACATTTACAAAAAAAACTACAACAAACATCACACATTCATGGTGAAAGACTGAACACTCTTCCCTAAGGAAGAAGGCCACCTAAGATTTCTATCATATTTTTTGACAAGAGGTAGTATAATACCTTGCTGCTCTAAGTGTGGTCCAGGGGCCAATAGCATGGACAACACCTGGGCGTACGTTAGAAATGCAGAGTTTCAGTCTATAACCTAGACCTACTGTGCCAAAGCCTGTAGTTTCACAAGGTCTCTGGCCGTCCATATGCACTCTACAGATGGAGAAGCTCTTGAGTAGTATACTAGACGTGCTGTAGAACTAGACAGCCTTGAGTTTTGTCTCATTCCCCTACTACACGGCTGTGGGCAATTCACCTAGGCTTTCAGAGTCTCTGATTCCTCACCTACAAAATATAGAAAATGATACCTCCCTTGCTAGGTAGTCATGAGGGTAGAGACAAGGGACCTGATAAAGTCATGCTCCAAAATGTGCTAACGTTAAGACTATTCTTCCAAGAAGCTCAAAATATATCTGCCCTTTTCTTTATAATAACCATAGCTTGCTAGTGGGTAACAAGTGCAAAGGTGTAAATATGCAGAGAGAAAGCTAACATTCCCAAAACTGATAGAAAAAAGCAAAAATAAGAATTCAGGTCTCCTGAGTGTCAAACTATCACATACCATGTTTGACTTTGCTGGGGCCTTATCACAAAGCTCATACTCCTTCCCACCCCCAAGCCGCTTCCTGAATTGCCAAGTTATATATTCCTGGACATAATATCACAGTCATAGGTCAGATTAGTCCATGTGTATATAGACACAGTATTGCTGTTCGTTCTAAAGGCCAGAATGAGACCTAGTAGGACACCTCCCTCTTCAATCCCCCTTATTTGTCTTTCCAAACTTTGAAAAAGAAATTACTTATTTCAGTCTCACGGATAACTATTGGTTTGCAAGTTGACCGCCATACACAGAGGGCAAGAAGAGACTGAAAACAGAAGCAGACCATACTAGACTACTAGGGGGCAGCTTACAGAAGAAGCAAGAGGACTTACTTCCAAGGCTTGTCTTAGACAGCTACAAGGTGAGTAGATCTCCACACCCGCCCACCAGAATCTTAAAAGTTCACATAGAAGCCTGAATGGGGTCAGTCACGTAAACAGTCCAGAAAGTCTCAACAACACCTTACTCTCTCAAGGCTGTTCCCAAAATAGTTCCTAGTGTGGAAACGGTGGGCGGAGCATAGGGTCCAAGGTAGGGGAGGAAGAGACCCCCATTTCCCCAGGCCAGCTCTGGGTCAGCCTGTGGTGACGCCTCTTGATGACCTCAGCCAATAATAGCTCTAAAAACACATGTAAAACTATTTTATCAGAATGAAAAGTGCAAAGTGGCACGTGGGAAAGACCCGTCCTAGAATTCATTTCAGCTGTAAATAGAAATGAGAGGACCAAAAGAATGAATTTCATCATTTATATAGATCAACAGCTAAGAATTAATGAGGCTTAGGGGTTGGAACAGGACTTCTTGCTCTTAATTCCAGTATTTCAGGAACCTTACCATCATCATGTGCTCTTTATATCTGATTTATTACCTTCCAGCTGCTATTTTAGCCAATGTCTCTTTTTCGTCCTTAATGAGGATTTAGGACATTTGGTCACCAGTCGTCTTTGAACAAAGTTCTCATGTTCTTATTCAATAATCCCTCACCTTTGTCCTCATCAGATTTGCTAAATTTTATCTCATGCATAAGCCATTTTTCCTGCTGCCTTTCACTCAGATAAATACTAAATGCATCCCCTTCTCTTTGTATTTGCCTCACACCTCTTCCAACCTTTGTCAAGGCTCTGCTCTGCTTTTCTGAAAATGGTGTTTTTAGAAAGAGCTACCTAGCTCTCATCTGCCATGGCTAACCTCATGGCTCTCTTCTCAACATTGGGGGATGTGTCCCTATAGGGCCTAATACCAGATCCTGTGCAGTGCCAACAGATGGCAAGGTCTTTGTCACTGCTCAGGGCTACTGTGCTGACCTGCACCAATCCCAGACCTGTGCCCATCAGCGCCAGCCACGGTGGCAGGAGAAAAATGAGGGCACTACAGTGAGTTTCCATAAAACTGCCATTATTTCCATGGAAACAGTTGTTTTGTGTTCTGAGATTACGTCTTTCTTATTTCCAGTGTTTCAAATGTTTTTTTTTTCTTTTGTTGGAATAGTACAATAACCTCCCCCCACCCCTTATTACAAGGTCTTACTTTGCAAAAACTAAAATGCTGGCAACTCTCAGTTTCTTCACCTTTGTTAATGTTTTTTCACTGCTCTGTGGTCTCAGAGTCTGAGTGTAGAGGGCAACAGCGCACACCTTGAACTCTGTAATCAGAGCTGGGTGAGATTCCCTGCTCTGCTATCTACTGAGGAAATCACAAGAGGCAAGTAGTTAAACCCCTCTTAAGCTTTCGGTGTATGCATATTACAGTGGAGATGGCAGTACCTACTTTGTCAAAAAAGAAATAAATAATATATGCCAAGTGCATAACATAGTACCTGGCACAGAGTAATGAATCAATAAATAGTAATTACGATGATTATTATACTTCCTTGAGAATTATTTGGCCAAACGCTTAAGACAAGCTGCCATCTGTTGTCAAGGTCCCACTTTCTTTTCCGGAGAGGAAGACTGGCATCTGGTCAATTTTAAGATTTCGTCTTTGATTGCAGGTCAATCTTACAGGAGAGGGCTTTAGGATTGAAGTAGGGCCAGTGCACTCACTATGTTTTTTATTTTCTATATTTTATGAATCTTTGGCATCTTGGGGGGCCCTGTGGACCAGAGGAGGGACTACTCCTCCCAGGGTTAGCTAATTCCTAGAGACAGCATATGATTTGCGTGGGAACTTGCTTTTGATACACAAACTAAAGGATCCAAAACTCATAACCCCAATCACCTCTTTAAATGAACTCTCAAACACCAAGTCAGCATTTCTCCTTAATGATAAACCTCTCCCCACCTCCACTCCAAATCTACTTGGTACTAGACATGAGTATCTACAATTACTAGAGAATTGATTTCGCTTCCCAACGATAACTTCCAGGATCGAATATCATCTAGACAGAAAGTTGGGCCAGGTTCACACCCACTGTTGCAGGATTTCTCTGCCTTGCCTACCTGTGGTTCTTGGCCAAGCCACTTGGAAAAATGAAGAGACAGTCCAGCCGAAGAGTGGTGGGCAACAAAGCAAAGTTTATTAGCAAGAGTACTAAGCCCCTGGAGAGGGAAGGAGCCCGAGAGGGTTGCCCTTGGAGTTTCTAAGTTTAAGGGATTTTATGAGATCTTTGGTGGAACTATCTTAAGCAATCAGAGTGTGCTGAGTTGTGCCCATCGGGGCTTTGGTCAGTTATCTGTCTACCTATTAGGTTAATGTCCACATGCTGATGGTCTTTTTTGGCTGACATCTGAGGGCTTATTTGTCGTAACGGCCCCTTGCCCATGATGGTGACAAATATTTTGTAGTTAATTGTTTTATTTTAGGACATTATGCAAAAGTCATTTCTGCAAAGGCTGCAAAGCAGAATGTCAAGGCAGTCCTGTCTCAGCTGCAAAACAGGACGTTAGTGCTGTTTTATCTTAGCTGTCCTGACTCCATATTATCTTGTTGGGGACCCCGGCCCTGACTACCTAACTGTCCAACTCACTCCTAACACCACCTCTGAACTGCAGTACGAGGATATTCACTGCAGAGAGCTTTTGAACCCCAGGCCTCAGTGAGCTTACAATTGTCTCCTTATTTTCCTGCAGTCGGTCAATAAAAATGCAGAACAAACAGCATCCAGAGACTTAAGAAGCAGCCTGGCCACTGTTTTAAATAATAAGTCACAATGGAGTAAAAATCACATTTTTTTCTGGGAGAAAACTCCTGGGAGGAAACTCACTTCCTATTAATTTATTTTCTGTGCTTTGATGATGTTCAAGGTTCCTTTCAGTTTTGAAGTTATATGATTTGATGTCTATTGCCATCATTCTATTTTCTCACCACTTTTTATAATTTGCTGAGATACCATGAGGAGGTATGAACTGACTGAAGGTACTGAGCAATATAGATGTATTTTTTCTGTAGAAGAAATGGCTTTGTGAAGTTTAAAAACTTTGGACTTTGTTGGGGTGCCTGGGTGGCTCAGTGGGTTAAAGCCTCTGCCTTCAGCTCAGGTCATGACCCCAGGATCCTGGGATCGAGCCCAGCATCAGGCTTTATGCTCAGCAGGAAGCCTGCTTCCTCCTCCCTCTCTGCCTGGCTCTCTGCCTATTTGTAATCTCTGTCTGTCAAATAAATAAATAAAATCTTTAAAAAAAAAGAAAGAAAGAAAAACTTTGGACTTTATTTATTCCTATATCAGTGGCTCCCCTAGAAAAAGTTTTCTTGACCAAATTAAAAGTTCCTTGCAACCAGCTAAGAAACCGCTCACCCTCCAGAGAGTCTCCCCACCCTCCCACAGCCATTGAGGATGGTAAAATGGAACACAGAACTTTAGTAGCTCTGAATTCTTCCCTTTCTTGATTCATCCTGGACATTGACCAGAATAACCTGCTAGGAGACCCCAATAAAAAGACTGCCTTGACAAACACTTTGCCTTTCCCTTCATTTATAATTGAGGTTGCTCCTGTCAATAAAGCTTTCCAAAGGCCATTCACCACAGCACTCTCAGACAAGTATTTACATTCTTTCCTCCTCCCCTATCAAAAGCAAGACTACTTTTGTTACCTTAAAAAATGAATGGGAGTAGAAGCAGACCTTAGCTTTTCTATCCCACGATGGTTTTTAAAGCTACCTGCTCTAACAGAAATACATCATGGACAATGAGAACTTGTCCCACTTTTTCCTCCTAATGCAGTTCTTGTGATGTGGTCTAAAGGAATTTCTAAAACCGGTCCCGAAGTCCTTTTGCTCCTTGCTTCCCCTGCTGTGGCTATTTTGTTCAGCATTCTGTGGGGTTTTTTTTGTTTGTTTGGTTTTGTTTTTTTTGTTTGTTTGTTTTTTTGTTTGTTTGTGGGGGTTTGGGGGGGATTTGTTGTTGTTTTGGGGGTTTTTTGGTAACAAAATGAGAAATTATTGAATTTAGGCTCAGTTTATTCCCCTAAACATCCGTTGTTCTTATTGGGTTCCTAAGCTTGTGTTGGCATTTATGAAAATGATACTTTGTGGACTCCTGTTTAAAAAGGTAGCGAGAAACAGCTACACTAATGAGCACATTCCTTGTCTTCATCTTGTCAGTCTTCATCACTGTTTTCCGCCACAGGCAGGGTCGCCAAATACTGAAAGTAGTTCTTTGCTCTACTGGTAATATTTACTTGATTTTTCCTCAGAACTTATGCAAATAAAGATTAATTGTGCCCAGACTATGTAGATCATTTTTTAATTAGCAGAGTTCACTGTGCTTAGAGAGTATGGTGATTAAAGAGGACAGCAAAATGGCCAATCCATCATAAAATTTATAAGTTCCTTACCCCCCAAAATTTCAACTTCAGATGCCCTTATTCATTTGAACAATTCAGCCTTGCAGTAAAAGACAAGAAGGCTACAAATGTGAGCTAAAGCCCCAAATTTGCATTAGCACCAGTCAATGGAGGAAAACAACATAACCTATTTTTAATTACATTCAAGGTGTTCATCCTATTAATCTGGAAATTAAACATGCAAAAATGAATTCCATTGATGAAATATTACTTTCTAGAATATTAGAAAAAGAAATAAAATCACTCTGGATATAAAGCAATGTGCAGTGGGTAAACCTTCTTACAAACTCTTGCTCGACGGTTTCCTGGGAAACCGAAACTCTGCAGATGTACAAACTAAAATGCAGATGTGTGCATTTGAAAGAACTCTATCCCGTTTTCATTCCTAATGAAGCCAATTCATTTGCAGTTATACATAGAATACCACGTCCCTCTAAATTGGAATAAAAATCTGATCTCCTAACCATGAACATTGACGCTATTTGAAAATTAACATCTATTCAATTAAATTTGATTTTTAAGCCCATATAATATGTGATCTCCACAGACTGGCAACTAGTGAACCACTAGGTAACCCTGTTCTTTGGTATCTCACCAGGGGCCCTGCTGAATCATCGCCTTACAGGTTGTGTGCCGACTCTGGAACAAACACAAATGTATATTTCCTTTCCAAATGCCCCACTTCTGCCAGGAAACTAACAGATGCACCAACAAATGTTGCAAGTCTGCCTATTAAACATGGAGCTCATTGAATTTCTATTGCATTTCTCCAGCACAAGTGCATTTGGAGCAAAGAAAGAAATTAAAATGAAGTCAGGTGTCATTCAAGAAAATTACAGTCCCACGGAGGATAGTTTTGAGTTGCAGCTTTGAGTTGCCATGCTGTGCCTTTCACAGCTGCCTACAGTTCTTGTCATTAATAATCAGTAAATAAGATCTGCAGGTGGGCCTGGAAGGCACCCCGAGCCAAGAAGATGGTAGTTAGGGCTTCTGTCTCTAAGATGGGTGGCCAGGCTCATTTGCACAAGCCGGCTTATGTTTCCACACAAAAGTGCAACCCTACTTAGCATAGCTTCAGGGAAGCTGCTACGATATAGGGAATGCTAATTACTGTAACCAACTGGCAACGATGCATCCAAAATTAAATGGCCTGTGACTGAGCAGATGAACAATTTTTATGGCCCAAAGATCAGGGAACAGGGATAGTTTGTTAAATTAACTGACAGCCTCTTTGGTCTAAGTAGGTGAGTCGAAGTCATTTGAAAACCATGTTTGCGTGCGGTTCCATACCGGAGTCTCTCCTGCGTAAGTACAGTTCCCCCTGCAGCTTTATGTGGGAGTATGGCTACATTTAGTACATAAAATTCAAAAAGTTCCCCAGTTCAGTTCATAAATGACCAGGAGAAGCTATTCTGAATCCCTGTGGGATTGATTTTTCACACACCAAGGTTTGATCTTTTGAAATGCACCTGAAACTAATTCAAATAGTTGCACAGAGAGTTTTTTAGTAAACCCACAGAACCCTGCATGAACAAAAGCTTTTAACTTCTAATTTCCAACATTGATCACACTTAGAAACCGTGCCGTTTCACTAGCATAGCACAAGTTGCTGTTATTGTAAGTTCATGCCCATCTGTGAATGCAAATCTAAAAATCTTCCTGAAAGCCAGCTAAGAGAGAGAGGACAGCACAGCCTCTAAAAATTTTAAAGCATTGTTTTTAGCAAACAACACTTTTTCCAATCACAGTGTAAAGCCAGGACGTCTCAGCTTCGGCATTATTGACATTCTGAACTGGGTAGTTCCTAGTGTTGGGGAAGGGCCGGGTGGGGGTGGGGCGTCAATAGTCTGAACTATGCGCTGTAAGATGTTTATCAGCATCCCCAACCTCTACCTACTAGATGCCAGTAGGACCCCCCCCCCCCCCCCCCCCGTCGCCGTCAAAAAAACCTTCAGGCACTGCCAAATAAACTCTGAAGGGTAAAATCACTCTCCCCCTGGTGCAGAATTACTGGCCAATGGGTTCAACAAACATTTATGGAATGTCTATGATATACCAGACTCTGCATGAGGGGTGGGGGATGGGCAACAGGTTGAGAAATGACCTGTGTCAAAATATGACACAGCTGTGGCCTGGGGGAGTATAGTTTACCAGGGAGACAGCCACACAGACAGAACATTTCCACAGTATGTGAGGGTGAAAACAGAAGTGTGTACACGGTGCTCTGGAAATACAAAGGGAAGGCAACGTAACTCCTAAAGGTTCTGATGAGATTTCCTAGAAGAGACTCTGAGCTGAGACTTGAAGAACAATTTAAAGTTAGCCAAATAAAGAAAGATGAAAAGAGCATTCCAGAAGGCCCACACTGTCTGAGTAAAGACACAGAGGTGTGGAACAGTAGGGTATACACAAGGTAGTATATCCAGTCCTAAGCAGTTCTATCCATTGATATGAGTTTTAAAAGCACATCAGAAGAAGAAGAAGAAAAAGAAGAAGAAGAAGAAGAAGGAGAAGAAGAAGAAAGGAGAGGGAGGGGGAGGAGGAAAAGAAGGAAGGGAGGGAGTGAAAAGGGGGGAGGGAGGGAGGGGGGAAGGAAAGAAGGAGGGATGAAGGGAAGGAAGGAAGGAAAGAAAGGAGGAAAAGAAAGGAAGCTGAGAAGAAGGAGTAGAGTGTAACATGTGTTTTGGTGTTACAAGAAAGTCCTTCCTAGGGCACCTGGGTGGCTCAGTCCTTAAGCGTCTGCCTTCAGCTCAGGTCATGATCCTGGGCTCCTGGGCTCCTGGGATCTAGTCCAGCATCGGGCTCCCTGCTCTGTGGGAAGCCTGTTTCTCCCTTTCCCCCTCTCCCTACTTGTGTTCCCTCTCTCGCTGTGTTTCTTTCTGCCAAATAAATAAATAAAATCTTAAAAAAAAAAAAAAAAGAAAGTCCTTCCTAATCATCAATTCAATTAACATGAATTTACTGTCAACTAGGAATTCAGAGACACACATGAGACTCCTGGCGACCTAGCTGCTCACCAAGTGGTGAGATATGAGAAGCACAGGCATGACTCAGATACGTTTTTTTTTTCTTTTTTTAAAGATTTTATTTATTTGACAGACAGAGTTCACAAGTAGGCAGAGAGGCAGACAGAGAGAGGGGTGGGGGAGAAGCAGGCTCCCTGCTGAGCAGAGAGCCCGCAGCGGGGCTCAATCCAGGACCCTTGGATCATGACCTGAGCCGGAGGCAGAGGCTTTAACCCACTGAGCCACCCAGGCGCCCCATGACTCAGATACATTCTAAACCACATATTAGAATATAGCTCTGTGTGTGTTACTCTAGCCTCTAGAATCTTCTCTTTGAATACTGAATTTCATGGAAACATTAGAATTGCCAGATTTCAATGACAACCTACGGAGGAACGTGAAGAAGTCAAAGACATACAGCCTACAAGAAACTTATAATTTGGTCAGAAAGATAAAACTCATGAAAAGATAACAAATCATACAAATCATGAAAAAACACCAAAGAAGAGGTACAGATTCTTAGAAGAGCAGAGGAGGCAGAAATAATGGTAGTCTTCCAAGGTCAGACAAAAACTTGAGAAAGATGTGGGATTTATTCTGGTCTTAAAATTGGGTTGTATTCAAAGAGCAGAAAGGGAAAGACATGTTAGACAATGGGGAAGATATGGCAAGTATGATGGAATAGATCCTGTGCCCGGCACTGTGAGGACAGTGAGGATACTTAATCTGGGCAAGGCAACGAGTTCCCCTAGGAAGGAAGAGTTAAGTGTACAGCAGCAAAATGTGGAGGATGGGGATGGGGGATGGGAGTACAGTTAGCGGGTGCTTGGTATTTAAGTCTATCCTTGGATGATGGATAGACTGTTGATAAATGTTAGGAGAAAGCACATAGTCATGAGGAAATGGGAAAGTACAGTGTATTATTCAACATGGCTGAAAACTTCTATTGTTGGCTTGGGGGGCGTCTCACCTGGTAGGTAAACGGGATGTCTCTCTTGTCTGCAGTCTTTTGTGTTTCATGATAAACGCCATTTCTCTTTTAGCATTACAAGAAGGTTTTTATCTTGTTAGGAAAAAAAATAAAAAGACATTCTTTGACATGTATTATACTTGTGCCACCAAATACCAAACCTCTAGGAAATGACTTCTGCCATTCTCCTCCACGCCTTCTGACTTCAATAAAATGACATCCATTTTTCTCAGCCCCACAGAATAGGCAGTAAATAATGCCTCCCAACCACAGATGCCTCTGCCCTACACCCCTTAGGGACTCTGTTGCCTACAGCCAATAGACTTAGGTGCATTCCTGCCTAGAGCAGGTAATAATCCAGCCCTGCTAGTTAGCATCCTGCCAGTTAACTCCTTCTCATCCAGAGGCAGGTGTGGGAATTTCATCCTGGTTTCCTACACTTTCTCTAAAAACACATAATTTTGATTATAAAAGTCATGACACTGGTTATAAATTCTCTGTTCCTCTGAACTTTTTGCCCCAGCACAAAGCCCAGCATCCATATTATGTAATTGATGAAACACATGAGTAAAGACATTTTTCCCCAGTTTCTAAAATTTGTGTGTACATAAGAATCACATAAGAATCACATGGAGACCCACAGACTAGAAATTCTGATTCATTAAGTGCAGGTCTGGAAACAATTATCCGCTTTTACTTAGATGGTTCTACTATAGGAACACATTTTTAGAAACAGTTTTTAGAGGATCATGAACATAGTTTTTAAGGAATATTCCAAATATCTTTCTGGAAATTAAGACTAGCTATTCTTAGCCTTGACTCTCAATCCTCTCCTAGTAAATAAATAAACTGATTAGGCAAAAAGCAACCTTGTTGCCTCTGAAGTGTTTGGATGATTACTGAAATATATCATTAATAGTCAATACTTCCAGGTCACTCGAGGTGGCCCTCCAGGAACTCTACCACCGCAAGTCACCAGGTTCAGACAAATCTTTCTTTCCTACATAAGTCACATTTTGCAAGGGATGCTAGGGAGTCCAAGAAGGCAGCTGTCAAGGAATCTGCTTTTAATGAATAAAAGAGAAACTCCCTCAAAATCCTTTGGAATGGGTTGAGTGCCATTCTTGAGTGAGCTGAAGATCTCATGATAGTTCCCCTAAAAGCTCCACCTTACCCAGTCCTCTTTCCTATTCCTCTACTCTTTGCCACAAAAACCATGCAGAGGGGGATGCCTGGACTGAACTCAGGAGCAATTTGACCCCAACACGACCCTGTCCAAACATCAGCCACGGTCGAGCCTGAAGAATCTGCCTTACTCCTGCAGTACAGAGAATCAAAGAAATAACGGAAGGAGAAAGCAAAAACTTCCTCAAAATTTGAAAGCTTTTGCTCAACTGTTAAGAAAATAAAAAGGGAAACCACAAACTGGGGGGGGAAATGTCAAGGTACGGGTCTGATCAAGACTTGTATCTAGGGGCACCTGGGTGACTCAGGGGGTTAAACCTCTGCCTTCAGCTCAGGTCATGATCTCGGCGTCCTGGGATCGAGCCCCACATCAGACTCTCTGCTCAACAGGGAGCCTACATCCCACCCTCTGCCTGCCTCTCTGCCTACTTGTGATCTCTCTGTCTCTCTCTGTTAAATAAATCGATACAATATTTTTTTAAAAAAGACTTGTATCTAAAATATACACGGAAATTTTACAACTCAAAAGACGATGAGCTTCCAGTTTTTTAAAATAGGCCAAAGATTTGAGCAGACACCTCACCAAAGATCACCTATAGCAAGTAAGCGCATGAAAAGATCCTCTAGGGAAATGTGAATTAACACAATAACGGTATCAGTACACACTTATTAGAATGACTGAATGTGTTAAGCCGAACCCTACCAACTGCCAGAAAGAATGTGGAGTAATTAGAGTTTCCATGCACTGGTGGGCATCATGGAAAATCATGAATCACTGTGGACAACATCTTTTTGTAAAAATATTTTATTTATTGGGGTGCCTGCGTGGCTCAGTGGGTTGGGCTCTCTGCCTTTGGCTCGGGTCATGGTCTCGGGGTCCTGGGATCGAGCCCCACGTCAGGCTCACTGCTCAGCGGGGAGGCTGCTTCCCCCTCTCTCTCTGCCTGCCTCTCTGCCTATTTGTGCTCTCTCTCTGTGTCAAATAATATATATAATATTTGATATTATATATTATATTATATTATATATTGATATTATATATTATTATATAATAATAAAAAATATATATGTTATTTGACACAGAGAGAGAGCACAAGCAGGGGGAGTAGCAGGCAAAGGGAGCAGGGAGCCCGATGTGGGGCACAGTCCCAGGATCCCAGAATCATGATCTGAGCCAAAAGCAGACACCTAACCGACTGAACCACCCAGGCACCCGTTCTCAGACAACTTCTTGACAATTTCTTAAACACGAACACAAATTCTTGACAATTTCTTAAACACTAATAAACTGAACTCTGGCAGTTGCAGAAGGCTTGAGGTGTAGACAAGGATGGCATATAAGTCCTAAGAAACTCACAAGGGAATTTCCTGAACTTTCTTTGCAGCAAGAAGGACAATCTGCTGGCATTTTTCCTTCCTGGGCAAGTGAAATACAGGAAGTCAACCAGCAGAAAGAGGCTCAGGTTTGGCCTGGAAGGCCTGATGCCCCATGCTTTAGCTTTGCAGATTTCCTGTCACTTCCCCGATACTGAGCATGCCTGTCTCTGGCAACATCTTGCCAGCAGGGGCTGTCAGTTGCAGCTGTTTCCCAGCTGTTTACAGCAGAGCTGCATTGCTTCAGGCTGAGCTTCTGTGCTTTGTCTAGACACCTGGTCTAATTCTGTCTATCCATCCTCTGCAAATCTAATGATGATTCTTTAAGTGTTGATGCTACTGGAAATACCATAAATCCTGATATTCTTCTTACCAGTTGCCTTACAGTCTTGTGGCCCCCAGAGTGGTGGTAAGTATTCCTTTTGGGCTAAACTTGCCCTGGGATTAGATCATGTAGCCCAGGAGGCAGATCTGGCCCCTAAGTCTGCATCCTAGGTTGATTCCGGAACTTTCTGAACCCTCAGATTCACTCTGGGGGCACTTCTGTTTATTCACTTTGCTCTTCAAAGGGCATAGATCTTTTTATTTCTGAAACAACCAGAGTCCTCATGAGAATGAATGCTATAATCTCACTCATCCTCATCTTTATCCACCAAGACCTCTCTTTATAGCAAATCTGACCATTTTTCTGGGCCCAGACCAAATTATCCCTGCTCCAGGAAATCCTTTAATATTCTAAGCTGTATATATCAATTTCTCTTATTCTTGGCAATATGCAGCCTGCATAATATTCTGCCTTTTTGTTCCACAATCCAATCCATTCTATATACAGTTGATGGGTTGGATTTCCCAAAACATAAGTCCGATCATACACTCCCTTGATCAGAAATGTCCTTTGGCTCCCAAGAGCTTACAGAGCAAAGTCCAAAGTCTTGGGAACCTCCACCACTGGCCTCAAGCCCATCTCACCAGCCTCTCTACTGCTGCCTTTACCCACTTTACGCTCCAGCTAAACTGAATTCTGGGCTATTCCTTAATGCTTTCCTATTTCCATAACTTACCTTTTGCTATCACTTTCACTTAGACTATTTCCCCCTAGTCCATATGTCCATATATGATGAGCTTAAATGGTGTTTTTCTATGTAATTGTCCCTTTTAAGCCCACTTAAAGTAATTTATCCCATCAACCAATTCCCATTTAATCTTCCTTAAGACTCTTACCATTTTATTCCTTCTTAGGAGTTTTTATGTGTAAGTGTTCTCTCCTCTCCTGAACGGCAGGTGCTACACAGTAGAGTCCATATTCTGCTTATTTTGTTCATAGTGTCTCGAATATAGTCGAAGATTAGTAATTCTTTCCAAGACAAGCTCAATCTTATCTTCCAAAGAGGAACAGGGCTGGGCCAGCATTTGTGAGATGAGAGGAATTTGAATCTTTGTCCCTAAAGTTTGTTAGTTCCGTGGCCTAGGGCACGCCACTTGGCCTCAGTTTTCCTCTTTCCAATCTGCTCATTGAGTCCCCATAAGGAGCTCTGAAACTACGTAATCTTATAGAAGGCTTACATTCTCCCAAGTCAGCATCTGGCATGTGCTTCCTGAGTACCTACGTTTTTATACACTGTATCTAAAAAGTTTTAGACACATAGAACCATTATAAAATTAGAGTAACTCAGGGACATCTCTTCTAGAACCCATAAGGTCAGAGAAGCTTGGGTACTTGCATCTAACTAATGTCAAAGACAAAACCATGAGGATTTCTGACTCTCAGTGTTGTGTTATTCCCATTAAACCATGCACAATAAACGCTCAGAAATACTTGCTGAGCCAAAAAGGCACGGTAGATTGAGGTTCCCCAGTTCTCAAAACCTCTTTGGAGCCTTCAGCAAATGTAAATTCCAAGAGGGTGGGGGTGTTGTGTCTATCTTACTGTTTGCTGTGGACCCAAACCTAGATCTGTGCCTTGCACATAGTATGTGTTTAATGGGCACTTGTTAAATGAATGATTGCACCTCAGCTTTCTCACAAGTAAAACACTAACAATCTCATAGAGCTGTACTGTGAATTCAAAGAACAGAAGCACTTAATGCTCTTAAGAGTGCCTGAAATCCAGTAAGCAGAATCCAGTATGCTGGCCATTACTACTACCCTGCAAACAAACCTCTTATCGTTTCTTCCAATTAGAGCTGGGTTAGAGGAGGGAGAATGGGATATCTAACCTGAACACCCAGTCTTGGTTATTACGTTTGCAGATCTAGGGAGAAAGAGAAAGCACGTCTGGCATACGTTGATTGCCCCAAGATATTGCTAACAAATCAAGCATTATCACCAAAGATCAGAACTTATAACTACTAGGGACAAACAGAGCTACAGAAGAAAAGCTAGAGAACAAAACAGTAAACTACAGAAGGACAAGGGCTCGCTGATGCCATATACTAACATTATAGCTTGATTTTTTTTTCATAAATCATAAAGAAAACACCTTTTCCTACCAAATGCCTAAAAACTTCAATGTAGAAGCAAACATATAAATAACATGGTAACAGGGCATCTAGGTTATGTTCTTTCCATATTAATGGGAGGTTTTATTATATGCCACATTTATACTCACAGCTAAAACTCAGTTATAAAATCAAACGTACATGTTAATGCACTTTTTCACAAAATTTCACACACAGCAAGTTAAAACATAGTTAATTAGCTATTAGGTACTCAAATGAGAGTAACAATGCATAGCACGGAGGGATAACCAATATTCAAATAATATAATAAAATATAATTAACACTAATATTGACCTTCACATAATTTAACACAGCCTCGAGGATCCCAGAGGCATCTCAAGATCCTTCAGAGTCACAGAATCATCATTAAGAATTTCAATTATAATTGTGTAGTATCGATACTGTGTTCTGAGATCCCTGGTTGTTGAAATTCTGCATAAGAGATATTCGTTATAGAGGCATATAGGAAAGCAGGTGTGTGGAGGGGAAGTTCGTGTATACACATACAGTATGAACACAGTATGTATTCAGAACATTTAGGTTTCCTTCCTTGCTTTCCTTTTCTAAAGCACTGCCTCCATTTCTTCCGTAAAAAGCCCAAACATACTCTATTTTCACCAGTTTAAAAAAGGGCTTTAGTCAGTAATTAAAAATGTTTTCTGGGGCATCTGAGCAGGGCAGCTTGTTAAGCATCCAGCTCTTGATTTCTGCTGGGGTCTGGATCTCAGGGTCCTGGGATTAAGCCCTCCCTTCCCCCCAAAGCTCTTGGGGTTCTGCACTCAGTAGGGTGCCAGCTTGTTGCTCTCCCTCCCCTTTTGTCCTTCCCCCAACAGTCTTTATCCCTTTCTCTCTAAAATAAATAAATACAATCTTTTCAATTATTTTCCATTTAGCATGTTTTGACTCCTATAGACTTACACTTTCACACTTTTAATTAAAAGTTTATTTTTAGGGGCACTTAGCTGGGCTGGCTCAGTTGGTGGAGGATGTAACTCTTGATCTCAGGATTTTAAGTTCGAAACCCATGTTGGGTGCAGAGATTGCTTAAAAATAAAATCTTAAAAAAAAAAATTTGGGGCACTTGGGTGGCTCAGTGGGTTAAGCCGCTGCCTTCGGCTCAGGTCATGATCTCAGGGTCCTGGGATCAAGTCCTGCATCAGGCTCTCTGCTCAGCAGGGAGCCTGCTTCCCTTTCTCTCTCTCTCTGCCTGCCTCTCCGTCTACTTGTGATCTCTCTCTGTCAAATAAATAAATAAAATCTTTAAAATAAAATAAAATAAAATAAAAATAAAAATTTATTTTTAAATAATGATATCTAATCCTTTGTAGGTCACATCCAAATAATGACTAAAATAACAAAATAGTGACAGAGCTATTCAAACATCATTGAATTCAAATTTTATTTTATTTTTTAAGATTTTATTTATTTATTTGACAGAGAGATCACAAGTAGGCAGAGAGGCAGGCAGAGGGTGGGGGGAAGCAGGCTCCCTGCTGAGCAGAGAGGCTGATGTGGGCCTCCATCCCAGGACCCTGAGATCATGACCTGAGCCAAAGTCAGAAGCTCAAACAACTGAGCCACCCAGGTGCCCCCAAGTCTACCTTTATCAGATGACTCAAATTTTGACTTTTAACATTATCTCAAAAAGAATGTGAATACTTCATCAAGACACTGATGATACTAAAAGGAGTCATCTATCATTCAACCCAATGTGTACATTAAGATACTAGTTCTCAAATTTTTTTTTAATTTATTAATTTTTTATAAACATATAATGTCTTTTTATCCCCAGGGGTACAGGTCTGTGAATCGCCAGGTTTACACACTTCACAGCACTCACCATAGCACATACCCTCCCCAATGTCCATAACCCCACGCCTCTCTCCTGATCCCCCTCCCCCCAGCAACTCTCAGTTTGTTTTGTGAGATTAAGAGTCACTTATGGTTTGTCTTCAAACGTTTTAATACACACTTCAATAAGAAATCTATTCTATATGGGGTGCCTGGGTGGCTCAGTGGGTTAAGCCTCTGCTTCCGCTCAGGTCATGATCTCAGGGTCCTGGGATCCAGCCCCACATTGGGCTCTCTGCTCAGCAGGGGACTTGCTTCCCCCTCCCCTCTGCTTGCCTCTCTGCCTACTTGTGATCTCTCTCTCTCTCTGTCAAATAAATAAATAAAATCTTTTAAAAAAAATCTATTCTATATCACAACACAGCACAAAAAATGCTTTTACCATGGGGGTGCCTGGGTGGCTCAGTTGGTTAAGTGTTTGACTCTTGATATCACCTCAGTTCTTAATCTTAGGTCATGAGTTCAAGTCTTACATTAGGCTCCACCCGGGGCAGGGAGACCACTACAAAAACAAAACAAACACTTTTACTTTACCACATGCAATGCAGTGTGTATTTTTGTTCCATTGTGTGCAAGTGAAAGTTTCTTAAACTGTTGGTTACAGCCAGGGCAGATGGAGGTGAAGGGGAAGGGATGGGAAAAGTGGAGAAAGTCAGGATAAATTACTGAGGGTGTTTTGGCTAGAAGGGGTAATCACAAATTCCACATACAAATGTTCATTCACCCTGGCAAAAGGGAGAGAGGGTGAGGCAGTTTTTCACACTTCGATTGCCCTGTTCTTCACAGAAATTGATTTCATGATCCTCTAATGCGGATGTGACCCATGGGCTGAAAAAAACAAAAACAATTTTAGAAGACAATACTACCTGTAGTGCCAGGAATTCATATTCTATGATAAATCCTATAATTATTTTGGGCAATGTGGAAGTAATTACATTGGACTGTATTTTGGGCTAAAGGAATTAATCTGTTAAATGTAAATATTCAAAATCCACCACAAGATTTGTGATGCTGTATTGGCTTTTTTTCATTTTTTAATATACTGAAGAATCTTAAGAATAAATAAAAAGCAAAAATTAAAGTGGCCCTGCCTCCTGACCTCTGAATGGTCCTTTTTATTCGCAGTGACTTTAAGCAAAGAAACTAGGTCACACTCTAAAAGTTATGCTTGCACATTTGACACATCTGCTAGAAGAAGGTAGACGGTCTCCAAGGCCCACAGGAGCAGAGGTTGGCTGCAGCTAATTAGTAATAATGGCATATTTACGAACAAATGGGTCATCAAAGGAGGAAAGTGGGGAGACAACCAATACAGAGACCCACTGGGAGGGTATATGTGTACACTCACAACCCCCCGCCCCACCGACACACACTCACTCACTCACTTCTCTTATCTCCTTTAAAGGTAAGCATGTTGGTTGCAGACTGGGTTCTTTGGGAAGAAGACTCTGAAACAATGTTGAACGCGCAAAAGTTTTATCCGGAAGTACACTTGTGGTCAAGGCCTCTGGACTGGAAGGGAAGGAAGCAGGACTGGGCAAAGGAAGAAGACAAGCTGAGGTGCAGGCCCTTCAACACCTCACCCATTCCACAAGGAGCTCTAGAGCTGAATGACCCAACAGAGCTGTCCTTCACTGGCCAAGGCTTTACAGCCCTACCCCCATGAGCTACCAGATGCGGGCCAGCCTAGGAACGATATGAATATGATGTGCTTGAGACGCCTCTCTGCCACTGTGGCAAACCCCGAACAGGCTGAGAACTGAAGGACATTTGCTGACAATACTCTCAACAGCTGTGTCAAGATTCCCCAAACAAGATTTGGGTGCCTGGGTGGCTTAGTCAGTTAAGTCTGCCCTGCCTGCCGCTCAAGTCATGATCCCAGGTTCCAAGAGACATCCCCCCCACCCCCACCCTCACCCCACTCCCACCCCACCCCCTCTGGCTTCATGCTCCGAGGAGAGCCTGCTTCTCCCTCTGCCCCTGCCCCATCCATGCTATCTCTCACTCAAATAAATAAATAAGTAAAATCTTTAAAAATGGAATGGTTTGTCTCTTGTCCATCACACAGGCTGTCCCAAGGAATAGCTAGCCTGTGGGACGTTCAGACGCACACCACATGGGTCTTACATAATGCCGTATCAGTGAGGTTGGACTAGGATTTGCAGCCCTTAAAACAATACAAAACAAAACAAAACAACTCCAAAATGCCAGTGGCTTATCACAATAAGGACTTCCCAGATCATGTTTCAAGTCTCTTGGACATGGCCTGAGGCTCTGCTCTGGTTTGTCTTCGCTGCCACCCAGGTACAGGGCACAACTGCCGCTGAGAGCCTCCCAGTTCCCAGGGCAAGGGGAAAAGGCGTGAGGAAGAAAGCGCCGGCTCTTTCAACTTCGGTGTGGAAGAAATCTAGATCACTTCTGCGCACATGCCGCTGGCCAAGGAAAATCTGGCCAGATCAAGCCCAACTTCAGTGGGACTCTAAAATAGAATCCTCACCCAGGGCGTGGATAGGAAGCTGATTTTGGTGAACAATTATACAAGATACCACAGTAACATTCATCTCAAGGAACACTCGAGTGAGACGAAGAACAATACCACAAATTGCCATTTAAGTTCATGAAGTACAGAAATGGTGTGTGTTATCATTAAAAGTCTGTATCTGCAGAAAGAAAGGTAAGAGATTTGTGGGACACTCTTTTTTTTTTTTTTAAAGATTTTTTATTTATTTATTTGTTAGAGAGAGAGAGCATGAGCACAGGCAGACTGAGTGGTAGGCAGAGGCAGAGGGAGAAGCAGGCTCCCCGCCGAGCAAGGAGCCTGATGTGGGACTCGATCCCAGGACGCTGGGATCATGACCTGAGCCGAAGGCAGCTGCTTAACCAACTGAGCCACCCAGGCGTCCCTTGTGGGACGCTCTTAAGGATAGCGGCCATGAGAGCTAAGGCTCTCAATACATTTCTATGAAATTGAACTGACATTTTCCTTTGAATTTAGTTCATTGTAAAGATAACCTGGGTAGCAGATCTACTAAAATATATGGCATTATGATGCATGCTTTGAAGGATTTTTTTTTAATGTTAAATCTTTCATGTTTATAAAACTAGTATTTTTTATAGATCAGACAAAACTATAAGTAAGAAAAAAATCATAAGAGTCTAAATAAGTCCAAGTAGGAAAACCTGTATATCAGTATAACTAAGTTAAAAAAGTGTCTTAGTTCAGGTTGCCAGAAGAAAATACCATGGATGGGGTAGCTTTCAGTTCTGAGACTGGAAGTCCCAGATCAGAATGTGTCAGATGTGGTCGGGTTCTGATGACAGTTCTCCCCAACACTTGCCGATAGTCATTGTCTTTTTTTTTTTTTTCCAATATCTTATTTATTTATTTGAGAGAGAGCAAGAGAGAGAGAACACACAAGCTTGGGGAGAGGAAGTGGGAGAGGGAGAAGCAGACTCCTTGCTGGGCAGGGAGCCTAACTCGGGGCTGGATCTTAGAACTCCAGAAGCCAAAGACAGGGTCTCAACCAACTGAGCCACCCAGGCACCCTGCAGACAACCTTTGTCTTTATGTGTCCTTATATGGGGTAAGGGAGTGAAGAGAAAGAGAGAAATGAAGATAGAGAAAGAAATAAAAATAGGGAAAGAGAGAGAGAGAGATACAGAGAGCTACAGAGAGGTTTTCATGTTCTTAGAAGGCCACAGTCCAATGGGATTATGGTCCCACCTTCATTACCTCATTTAACCTTAATTACCTCTTAAAGACCCTATTTCCAGGGACACCTGGGTGGCTCAGTTGCTAAGCATCTGCCTTCAGCTCAGGTCATGATCCCAGGGTCCTGGGATCGAGCCCCACATCAGGCTGAATTGGAAGCCTGCTTCTCTCTCTCCCACTCCCCCTGCTTGTGTTCCCTCTTTCACTGTGTCTCTATCAAATAAATAAATAAAATATTAAAAAAAAAAAGACCCTATTTCCAAATACACTCACATTGAGGATTCAGGCTTTAAAGTAAAAATTTCGGGGCGTCACAGTTAAGTCCATAGCAAAAATAAAAATAAATCATACCCCCCACAGTTACTGTATCTGGAAAGCCTAGGTTACGTTATGGTCACACCTCTTAGTCACTTATAACAATAAAGGTTTAGTTTTCTTTCAGGCTCTTTGCCCTACCAGGGTCAGAGCTCTGCTCCATATTGCTCTAGTTATGTGTTCCATCTTGAACAACTGGTCACCATGGCAGAAGGACAGAGAGCTCTCAGCAGCCTCAAACAATGAAAGGCTTCTGGCCAAGAAGGAACCATGTAGATGCAACTTCTAGTTGCATCTTCTTTGCTAAACTAGACCCAAAGTCCCACCACAGACAGGAGGGCAAGGCAGAGCAGACCAATCATGTGCTCAGGAGGGAGGGAGCTGACATCATATTAAACAATATTCATGGATACTGCTATGAGTTGAATTGTGCTCCTCACCCCATTCATGTGTTGAAGTCCTAACCCTATCATGTCAGAATGTGACCTTCTTTAGAAATCAGGTCATCTCATCATAATTAATTAAGCAAGATAAAGTCATACTGAAGTAGGGTTGGTCCTTAATCCACGACTGCCCTTCTTATAAAAAGGGGAAATTAGAAAAAAAAAGAAAAAGAAAGAAAAAGGGATGGGAATTGGAACACAGACATACCTGCAGGGAGAATGCCATGTAAAAATGAAGGCAGAGATCTGACTGATGCTTTTACAAGCGAGCAACACCAGTGAATGCCAGAAAACACCAGGCAAGCACGGAAGAGATTCTTCCTCACAGAAGTAACCAACCCAGTGACACCTTGATCTCAGACTTTGAGCCAGTCTCAACTTTTTACCTTTAGGATTTGTCACAGTGCTTGAGCCACAGTTGGCGTTAAAGAAAGGCTTGTAAAATAAACTCATGAGGTACAAAAATTGGTTGATATAGGTTAGTCGTGATTCAGAATTTGAAAGTCAGAGGGGTTGTGAGGAGGCTGGGGCGACAAGAAAAGCATCCTGAAAGAGATGAAAGTTGAGACTTGGTCATAATGAATATAATGAATGCTGTGGCAGGAGGTGGGGGTGGGGGGAGAAGTAGAAATCACAGATCAAAGAGTTGAGGATGGTGCTATATGGGGAAATGAAGCCATATCTTTATTTATTTGTTTAAAGATTTTATTTATTTATTTGACAGAGACACAGCTATAGAGGGAGCACAAGCAGGGAGAGTGGGAGAGGGAGAGGGAGAAGAAGGCTTTCCGCTGAGCAGAGAGCCCAATGTGGGGCTCGATCCCAGGATGCTGAGATCATGACCAGAGCGGAAAGGCAATTGGCTTAACGACTGAGCCACGCAGGCGCTCCGTGAAACCATATCTTAAATAACACCTGTAATAAAGGATTCAGCAGCTAAAACAATGACCAGGAGTGTTGAGTGTGTAAAAAATAGTAAAGCGACTTGGCAAGACTGCAGCCAGCTGCCATGACTCTATGGCCGACTGCAGGATGCCTTTGTGGGAGAGGTGTCCTCTGAACGCAATTATTCATAGGGCTTGAATAAATAACATGAAAACAAGGGTCTGGCTTTCAGTTCCTTTTTTTTTTTTTTTTTTTTTTTTTTATTTATTTGACAGAGAGACAGAGACAGTACAAGCAAGGGAAGTGGCAGGGAGGGGAGAAGAAGACTCCCTGCCAAGCAGGGAGTCCAGGTGCGGAGCCCAATCCTAGGACCCCGGGATCATGACCTGAGCCAAAGACAGATGCTTGACCAACTGAGCCACTCAGGCACCCCTGGCTTTCACGTCTTAATGGAGGATCTCACCTTGGAAGTTCTGCTAACACCCGAACTAAGGGCAAAAAGAAAAGGAATGTGGTCTGTTAGGATATCAGAGTGGGGTTCCCTACTCTGTTACTGTGGCAAATCCCACAACTTCTCTGTCTCTGTGGTTCCTGTTACAATATTACCGGAGATAATATTTCCTTTATTTATTCTCTAGCATTCAACAAACATTTGTGATGTACCACTTAGCCTTAGGTGGAACTAAAGTATTCTTTTAAAAATTCCCTAATTTGAAACAATCACCCAATTTGCAACATTTTAAATATTTAAAACTATAACTTGCTGTGTCACAACGCCAGAGGCTAACCCATAATAAGAACATTTGGAAGAGAAATCACTATAGAAATAGGCACTTTATGGTAAAATAGAAGAGTTGGGCTCCGTACTTCCATTTACAAAGAGGCCCATTAATAGTACAGTGGTGGGGCCCTGGATGGCTCTGTTAGTAGAGCATGCGACCCTTGATCTCAGGGTTGTGAGTTCAAGCCACACCTTTGGTGTGGATCCTACTTTAAAAGAAAAGAAAAGAAACACACACACACACACACACACACACACACACACAATAGTACAGTGGCTGGCACCTCAATGGTAGTCAGCAAAGTGGTTGTTGAATGATTAAAAGTAGGCAGGTTTTCATAGCTGTGTACCAGGCTCTTAGAACAGTGCCTGGCACATTAAAACAAAAACAAAAACAAAAGACAACTTTTAAATATTGGTAGAATAACAACTAACTAATTTTATTTATTTATTTATTCATTTATTCGTTCATTCTACAATCATTTATATTGTGATTTACATACAAATTTGATGTGCAAATTCAACATTAAAATCTCAACTGCTTCTCCAGAGGCCGAGATTTGGTTGTAAGCCAGTGCAGTATAACTTTCCCACCGGAAGGAAGGCTCCATGAGATGGAACTTTGTCTGAGTTAGTTGTTCCTTAACGTTTTTAATAGAAATACATTATCTTGGGGCACCTGGGTGTTAAGAAGTCCTTAAGCATCTGCCTTTGGCTCAAGTCATGATCCCAGTGTCCTGGGATCGAGCCCCACATTGGGCTTCCTGCTCCTTGGGAAGCCTGCTTCTCCCTCTCCCATGCCCCTGTTTGTGCTTCCTCTCTAGCTGTGTCTCTTTCTGTCAAATAAATAAATAAAATCTTTAAAAAAAATTCATTATATGAATGCATGCAAACTACCAGTAGTGTATTAAAAAAAAAACTTGCATGTTTGCTCTATTAACATGCTCTATTAACAAGCATCTTTCATGCCACCATCCTGAGATATTCTAGCTCAGAATTCTCAAGCCTATGAGAAGACTGTCCCATGCTTGATGCCCAGGCAGCTGGGCCAGCACCTATGATTAATTTTTTTTAATCCAACTTTTATGAGTTTCCTCAGTGTTAACCACAATCCAAGTGGGGGAGTATAAATTTAAAACAAACAACAACAAAAAAGATTGTGTTTCAGGAATGAAAGATAAATGTAATCTGAAATCAATATTTATGAAGTTGTGATTAATTGACTGATGGCCAAATGATTACAAAACGTCTGTCTGAAACATCTACTCAAATTTATTAGCTTTGACCAAAAAATTAAAAAACAATCTGAACTGGGTCAATGAAAGAATAATGCATGCCTAATCAATTTTTAATAGCACTTAAGATTTTATATTTTTTTAAACTTGCTTTTAAATAATTTATCATAAAAATGAATCTGATTTAAACAAGGGGTAAAAGGTGTTCCATAGCTATTTGATGGTTTTCTTAGCAAAGAAATTCAATTATGACTGACTTTTTATTACCGAACTACTTTATTAATAATAATACATCTTGCACTTATGCAAAGGCATCGGGCCAACAATCTCAGAGAATCCAAGTAAGATCTAGGATTTTGCTTCAAATCTACCATTTTCTGGTCATTTATCTTCTCTAGATCTGAATGTTTTTATCGGTGAAAGGAGAGGCCTGCATAAAAACCCCTAAGATTCTTTCTAGTTCTAAAAGTTTATAATTCTAAGAATTTAGGGGGGGTTAGCCTGTCCCAGGTCACAGGACTCTTCATAAGGCTACCAAGAAGCCAAGGCACAGATTAAGCACAAAGTCAATGGGCCATATAATCTTTGTTTTTTCCTATTAGAGTAATGGCAACATTACTTAACAATTTTGGCCAAATGACATCTGTTTAGAACATGATTTGTCAACAAAAAGAAACGGTGTTCATAAAGCAGAGGGAAAGGATAGTTTCTGGCCTTAAACCATTGTATAATTAGAAGTGATGTCTGGAATTGGCCTGGTATCAGTTTGGACTTAAAGATAGTCCTCATTAGCCCATATTGCTAACAATATTACTTAGATATGTGTGTGTGTGTATCTGTGCACCTATTCACAAACATTAGTAAACAAAACAGGTATGTTATACTATGATCCTATGCATAAATATATGAATTAAATGTAAAGACATGCTTTAGAATTTTTTTAATCATTTTATTTATTTATTTGACACACACACAGAGAAATCACAAGTAGGCAGAGAGGCAGGCAGAGAGAGAGGGGGAAGCAGGCTTCCCACTGAGCAGAGAGCCCGATGCGGAACTCTATCCCAGGACCCCGGAGATCATGACCTGAGCCGAAGGCAGAGGCTTAACCCACTGAACCACCCAGGTGCCCTTGCTTTAGAATTTAATAGCGATTACCACACAGGATAGAAAGGTGAGGCATAAATACGAGGAACTTTTCCCCCCATTATTTTATATATTTATAAATGGCTTAATTTTCTTAAGAGAAGAGATTTTTATAATTAGCAAAAAAGCAATGCGGTCTTCCATTTTGCAATGAAAAATAAGTAAAGACAGTGTTTAAAACAGCCTGAGTCTGTAGCTAAAGAAAATACTACCTTCTGTGGAAGAGTCATCTAGTACCAGATACTAGAGATAAATCAGACACAATCTCTGCCCTCCAAAAACAGTCTGTTGTGGAGGCAAACACATGAATAACCAACTATAGTATGATATGATCACAACAGAAATAACTATATGGACAAACTACGACAACAGCACTGAGGAGCTGCGACGTTAGTGAATGTGGAAAAAGAGGCTGGGAATACTCTAGATTTTAACATTCTACTTAAAACGTAGGTTACAATTTTTCAAACTCACTTGGTGACTAAATATTAACACCAATCACCAAGGTGGTTAATGAGAAATGAATTTGCTCCATTAACAATGGAAAAGAATTAAAAAAAAAATGTTTTCAACATGTCTCCCCGCTGCACTGTTTTCAGGGATGGATGTGGGAGACAGAACATTCTCAGTCCTACATCCTACTCAGAGGGTGGGTATGACAGGTCCTAACACACCATCTTAGGTATCAGTGAGGTGAGAACAGGGAATGGGCGAGGTGAGAGTAGGAAGAACGCAGCAGGACCTGGGAAAGGTGAAACTTGAATGACAGTGGTAATGAATGACCTGGAGTTTTCTCATTCTGAAGTTTCAGATCTACACCCAGGGACAGGAACAATGCTTTAGCAAAACATGTAAGCTTGACCCCATAAAAATATCACTTCAAGTAGCCAGAAAATAACCAAACCAGATGACTGCATGCCAAGCACTTTGAAAAAGTGGCTAATAGCCAGACAAGTGATGTGACTATTTTGCCTTATTCTCCAATTCCAAACACACAATGGCCTCCAATTTTCAGGAAATTAAATTTTGAGCCGTTTGTTAGAATTCTCATTGTTGTCTGTGAGACAATTTTGAACTGGACGTGGCCTTCTTTAGGTGAATTCCTAGCTGGCCCAGTCTCATTACTGTCTGTTTCTTTGAAACATGATCTTAAGCATACATCGACCTCATTTAATACACACACACACACACACACACACACACAGACACACACACACTTTAACAAAAAGGAACCTAAGAAGCAGAGGAGTTAAATAAATTGTTTGAAGCCAGTAGAGCCAGGAAGTTGTTGGGGCAAGGAATTCTACCCTCCCAATGCAGGTCCAGAACCCCTTTCCACTGACCACGTGCTTCTTGTGATCATACTGTCTCTTTTTCCATAAAGATTACCAAAAGTCGTCCCATAGGTTTGTTTCTAGATCTCGCTACTCACAAATTGTATTTGTTTGCATAACTTAATCACACTGGCTCTTTCTCACTTTAAGTCAGCTGCTGTTAAATTTCAAATCTGTTCTATTCAAGATTGAGGTAAGAACTTTTAGAGTTTTTCTTTTTCTCTGGTAGGAAATGCTGACTTAGAACCTCACACACTGTCCTTCTGAGTTCTACAGCACAATGATACATATCTTATTCAACATGCACCTGAAACGAAGGCTTTAAACGCTTGTGCACGTGCTTTCCGGGAGTGTGGACGGCTAGCACTATTTGCAGCATTCTCACTGGTGGGTGTAAATCAGAGTCCGTGGCTCGGACCCTTAAGTCTCTTTTAGAAACCACAGAAGGACCAACGAAAAGCATGTCTTCAGGGAAAGTTGTGATAAAATGTAACCTGTCTCGGAAACAGATCAAGAGACAATCACTCTTTGTTGCTTTTAAGTGACAATACATCATTTCAGGATGGAAAAAGACCTGAGAGAGACAGAAAGTTGTTTCGAAAATTAAAATGTATAGATAACATCTTTTCCCTTCCTGTTTTGACTGCGCCATGTGTTGCAGGCTGTGTAGGGTTTAATTTTTAGACGGAAAACTCTCCCCCCTCCACCCTCTGGGAAAAGGCAAGGCATTTAAAATCGCCTTCCCCATCTTCCTCTAGGCTCCGCGCTTTCTTGTTTAAACTTTCAGGATCCTCCACGGATGCCTGTAATATACAGCCTTCCTTCCCATTCTCAAGAATCTTGCAGCTCCCCAACACGGGAATTCTTTTTTCTTTTCTTTTCTTTTTTTCTTTTAAATGAAAGGAAGGAAGGGAGGAAAGGGAGGGAGAGTGGGAGGGAAGGAGGAAGGAAAGAAAGAAAAGCCCTGGTGACCGCGCGTTTGGAAAGCGCGTTTTCGTTTCCTCTCCCGGCGGGCTATGACCCTGCCGGGCTGCCGTAGCCGGCCTCGCGCGGCCCCAGACGCGGCGAGAAGCCGCCGTCGGCGGGACTTCCGTGTTGGCGGGATTCTGAACGCTGCCATGGCTCAGACTGTGCAGAACGTTACATTGTCGCTCACTCTGCCCATCACGTGCCACATTTGCTTGGGGAAGGTAATGGGTGATTCTGGGCACTAATACGAATCAGGGTCGGGTATGAAGTCGCCCTCCGGAGTCGAGGGCGGTCTCCGCGTGTGGCGGGGACGGGGCGTGAGGCGCCGAGATGTATGCAGACGCTGACCAGCGTTCTCCTCAGGCAACGGGAGGCCGCGTCCTGGGGCACGGAGGGAGCGCGTCGTGATGACTGGGTTCATCTGTGTGCCTTTTGGAGGAGGATGACAGCGGCCGGGGGTCTGAAGGGAGGGCGGCCAAGCGGCCCTGCGTCCGCCGGCGGCCTCACCGGGCCGACTCCGGCGTCGAAGGAGGCCTCGTCAGGAAGGAATCACAACGGTGTTTTATGCCCCTGTGCCACCCGTGTGGCGTGTAGTGAAGCCCATTGAAGCACGTTTCCTGGGAGCCTTGCCTAGGATTCCTTAGAGCCCTGCGCGAGTGTTCCTGTCCTTGGGCCTGCCCGCAGTGCTAGCTGGGGAGTCTTTTCCATTTCCAACCTCCTTTCCTTTGCTTAACCCAGCCTTTAGAGTGGCCTTTGCTCTGGGTTCAAAATGTAAAAAGTAAATAGTACCCGCCCCTGAGTGGTGTTTAAAATGAGAGGCATGGTCTTTTTTTCCAAGAACGGATCAGCCTTGAGCTAGAATACCCTCTCTTTGTGTTGCAGAAGGTGCCGGCTGTGTTCGTGAAACTAGGTAGGACAGAGTAGTTCTGAATTAGAAACGGGATTTTGAAGGTTCTTAAGCATTCGTCGGCCCTTCCGTTTCCGTTTGTGCCTCCCGTTCGGTTTTTAAAAGAGCATTTCTTTAACGCATAGATCAAGAAAGGAGAAGATACTGTATATGAACAATGAGCTTTTTCTCCACCCGGAATTTTTTTTACGTTTGTGATGTGTCTGGGTTTACCCTAAAATGCAGAAACTACAGCCACCTACTCAGAATTGAGACGTACAAACTTCATAGAGCAAACATTTGAGTGCCAGCCAACATGATTCTCTGCCTTAGGTCTTTGGCGTTCTGTGTGAATTTACTGAGTTCAAGAAATAAGAAGTCAGGCTTGGAAGCAACTGATAACTTGATATCCCTCAGAATGAAATGCCAAGGAAATAGCAGATGTGCTGTGAAGGTATATAGGGGATGGCTTGATCAATTCCTACTGGAGAAATCAAGGATGGCTGCCTGGAGGGTGGTATTTGAGCTGGCCTTTGCTGCCACTGCCTTCCTTACATAGCTGGGAGGAGGAGGTGATGTTTGTGTTTGCTAGTCTGCATTTGGATTCTGATAGGAAGTTCCCACCAGTATATGTTAAATTCTGAGTAAATACACTCCCAGCAGTAGCATTAAAAGCTGATAGAAACATCTTGGGAAATAATTTTTACGTGGTCTCAGTTCTATGCTTTTATCTAGTTTCCATTAGTCAATAGGCCCTTTTGTAGTTGTGTTGAAAATGTGTTCTGCCTGGTTGATTTTCCATATCTATGCTTTTTGTGTGTAACAGAAATGATACCAGTAGAGTATAGTGCTTTGTAGATTACAGAATGCTTTTGTATGTATTTAAGTACTTCATTAATTCCTCTCACCAGTGCTGTGAGACAGACAGGCTGTTTGTCCCCCCACCCCGCTTTTTAAACATGAGAAAATGAAGGCTTATAGTCTATGGTTTCAACCTCTATCATTATCATTTGTGTCTTCAGTAGATTTCTTCCTAAAAACTCATGAGAGCAGACCTCATTAGGCTCTCCTTCCTTCCCTCCCTTCCTTTCTCTCTCTTTTTTCCCCTGTATTTGTTAGCAGTGTTCTAAAATGAAATCTGCAAATAAAAGATGAACGATTTATAAACTGTTATCTAAAGGTATGGTAGTTGAAGGCCTGAGTTCTATGTTCAGACTGCGTAAGTTCTAGCTTCTTCCATTTACTAGTTACATGACCTTATACAAGTTACTTAACCTCTTTCAGAGCAGTGTCCTCATCTGTAAGATGGGAATGGTTAATAGTAGCAACATCTTTCCTTGCATTTTGGGATGATTATATCAAGTAATTCATGTTAGTGTTTAGCATAAGGTCTGGGACATAATAATATTCAATGAATGGTTACCTTTAGTACGGGTGCTCAGACAGGCCCTCATATAAGGAAACCGGCCTTTCAAGTAACTGTTCTTCCCAGTTGCTTTCTGAGGCAGTGCACTCACTTGATGAAGATTTCCTTTCCCAATGGCGTGATATCTGTTTGTTCTGGAAATTGCCACAGTATGTCCTGAGGTTTTAACTGGTTCCATATAACTGTTGCTTTTTGTATATTTAAAGCAAATCTGATATGCTTGGGCCATTTACCCTCCCCACGTACTGAATTCGTGGGGGTATGGGGGTACTGGAGATAGCATAACCTGGGGTAGTAAGTAACATGTTCCCATTGTTACTTCCACCTCTCTGACACAGCATCTCCAGCCAACTCTGAGATCTACCTTAAGGTCCTTTCTGCCTAGCCAGCCCACAGATAACCATTCTTTTGCCATCCTCATTATTTGTCCCAAAATCTCACTATCAGCAAGATCCTTTTCTTTTGCTTATTCAACAGAATTAGGGACCATTATCCCTGAAAGGTCACAGTAAAAAAAAAAAAAATGCATATTACTTTAAAGGAGAAAGTGGGGGTAGGAGAGATCTCAAATCTAAATAGAAAATATAGATGCTTACTGGGATGGGGAAGGATGGAGAGGTAAAGAAGTAGTGGAGATAGCCTAAGTATGCACATTGTCAATACTTTACCTTTTGTATTTATAAATGTACTTAAAATTAGACAGTTTAGACATTTTGAATTTTCTGCCTGTCTCTACCTTAGTCTTAAAGGTGGATTCTCTGCCCAACAATGTTTAGTAACCTTGCCAATATCACAGGAGCTCTGTGTGGCTTGAAGAAGGTAGGTATACATCCTGTGGGATGAGTTTTGTGTAACACATTTTCTTGCCTGTTCCTCCTTAATTTTCTCCCTTTGCCTTGGACTAGTGGGCCAACAAGCAGAAATATAGAATCATCTAGTTCAGGATATCTGTTAAATGACATTTTGGTCCTGGCACCAGATTGCTACAGACCAGTTTATCTCTAGATAATTCCAGTCATTTGTTTCTTCAGCTAGGATTCATGCTGTGAAATCAAATGATTGTTGCATGTAGTACCTTTGTTGACTTTGTCTGCATTTTTCCATGAATGACATGTCTCCGCATGTGGCCCCTAGTTAGTTTTAAGAAAGGATGTAGGAGGTTCTGAAGTGAAGTCCCAAGCAGCTAGACTTCTGATGGTGTTTAACATTAGCATATTGTATTGTTATTCCTCACTTGAGTATTAGTTCAGTTTGGGATACCAGACTTTAAAATAAATATAAATAAGCGAGAGTATTTTGAAATCATTTGGAAAGGAGTTGAAATTGAGGTTTAAATATAAGTGGAATGGAATTGTGTTGGCATGAATGGACATGATAGTGAATCTATTTTGTTGTTGTTGTTTATTTGAGGGGGTGGGGACACAAGCAGGGGAGGGGGAGAAGCAGGCTTCCCGCCAAGCGGGGAGCCCAGTGCGGGACTCAGTCCCAAGACCCTGGGATTATGACCTGAGCTGAAGTCAGAGGCTTAACAGACTGAGCCACCCAGGCACCCTAATGGCAAATCTTTAAATATAAACTCTTTCATTTAGAAGGGAATCAAGCTTTATGTAGCTCTGCAATATTAAGATTTATACTTTTGTAAGGGCAAATGAAATCAGCTTCCTTCAATTGTGGGGTGTCTGTTTCTTATAGAATCCAGTAATAGGGTGGACTGTTTCCAGCTAAGAGTACTACAAGAAGAATCCCCCCCCCCCCCAGGGAGGACTTCTTGTTTTGCTTTCCACCCATATTATTGATTAAAAATGTTGACAAGGTAAGGCTAGGTACAAAGCTTTATGTAACTTAGAGTCCTCATTCTAGGTTGACTAAATTTATTCATCAGAGTTCATCAGAGGCTGGTGATTGGCCAGCATGTTGTCAGCCTCAGTACACTGAGCCTACATTGGAGTCCTGATTGCCTCTTAGTTCCCAGGAGTGGATTTAAGAACCAGCCTTGTACATAACTGTCACAAGTAATTTGCTTTGAAAAAAGCCATATGGACTACATTTTTCTCTTTTCCAAATTAAGTTTAAAGAATGCAGACACTTTAAAAAATGTATAATAATGTTGTGGGTTTTTAAACATACTTAGAGCATAAGAGAAAATTAAAAAAAAGTGTTGATATATCGTAGTAATTTTAAAGTTGGTATGTAATAGCTGGCATGCTTACTAAACAAATAAGATTACTGAAAGCATTCTAAGGAGGGATAAAGGTGGGACAAAATGTATTACCTTTTGTTTTACCTAGACAGAAATGGGGACCTGGACCAATAGACATTTAAGGAACTTAGTTCTCAGGATCACACAGTTTTAAAGTTCTAGGACCAAAATTTTGATCCAGAGCCAAATATTTCTTGAAACATAATAAAAACAATCCAGAAATTTTATTTAGAAAAGTTCCAGATTCCCAAAGTTGGTGATAGTGGGGGAGCTATTACCATGATTTCTATACCTTAGCCTTCTTTTTCACAGTCTTTCTAGGTCTTGTCTAATGAAGCCCATAAAATTTTGACATAGGTGCAAGAAGGAATATTCTTTGAAGAAAGATTAGCTCTAGTCTCTAGCAAAGGTGATAAAAAACAGAGGAGTTGACTTTAAATGTAATTGCCAGGCATTTGGTTAAGTTGTCTTTCCCTCCCATCACCTTTATCAGTGCCCCTTTTCTATAGCCCCCACTGATCCCACAGTCTTGATTGTACTCTTTTGCTTCTTTCAGGCATGTGCCCTCTATTTTTTTCCTCTCAGACTGTTGTTTACTAACTCTGCCTAAGGAAAAGAAATCTATTTCTTACTTGAAAGAGCACTCAATTTGCAGTTGAGTCACATTGGATGGTGCTTAAATACTGGTTCTGCTACTTAAAACCTGTATTATTATTTCCTTGAGTCTCAGTTTCCATAGCTGAAAATGAATTTGACACTACCAGGGCCATGGTATTAGGAAAATTCATGTAAATATCCTAGACCAGTGGTTCTCAAAGGGGTGGGAGTGGATTTCATCCCTCAGGGAAGATTTGGCTATGCCTAGAGATGTTTCTGATTGACTCCAGGGGTGTGCTAGTTATGTCTAGTGGGTAGAGCCCAGAGATGCTGCTAGCTAAACATTCTACAATATACAGGAGAGCTCCTTACAACAAAAAGTTCCTCGGTCCAAAATACCAGTAGTGCTGAAGATGAGAAGCCTTGTCCTAATAAACCAATGTATAGTAACCTCTAGTAAGTGAGTCAAGGATGATATGGTTATTAGAGAATAACCCCTTTTGACTCCTCTCAGGTACATCTATTTTTTAAGAAAGGAGCTTTGGTGGTAGGGTCTCTTAAAACTGAAACATCTTAAAAGAAATGAAAACTACTCAGTAGAATTACAGATTTAGGGTTAATCTTTCTGCACCTAGGACTGCCCCTCAGGCCCATTCCAGTGAGAAGGGCCCACTTTTTATACCTTGCTTTCTCTTCTCTCTCTCCTCCTCCTCCTCACAAGCCTCAGGGTGTATTACCCTAGAATATCATTTCGATGTGTTTACTCCAGATGAGTTTGGAAATTGTACTTGTCACTTGCCATTGTCATCAATATTTTTATTTCATAAGAATACTGTTTTATTGCCACAGACCTCATTGAGAGTAAATTGGATATAAAGTCTAATAACGGGCAACTTACGACTATTTCTGCATCTCAGGAAGATTATATTAAGGAAAATTATGTGCGTGTTTGGGTATTGTATATCCCAGGATCTGGGTAGAGGAAGAGGGGTGGATAGGAATTGAGGGAAGGCTAGATTCTTTGTATTTTGCTCCTGTGAGTTATAGTCAAATAAATAATAAGTCATTTGTTTTAGTAGTTATTTCTTCTTTACAGATTTTTTTCTCCTAAGCTAAATTTAAACCATTATTTAGAAATTGTCATCTGAGGGCGCCTGGGTGGCTCAGTGGGTTAAGCCTCTGCCTTTGGCTCAGGTCATGATCTCAGGGTCCTGGGATCGAGTCCTGCATTAGGCTCTCTGCTCAGCAGGGAACCTGTTCCTCCTCTCTCTCTCTCTGCCTGCCTCTCTGCCTACTTGTGATCTCTCTGTCAAATAAATAAATAAAATCTTTAAAAAAAAATTGTCATCTGGTAAGTACTTGGTCCAAAGAAATTAATTAGTCAGCTGTTTTAAAACTCCAACACAATGGCAGTGACAATACCAGGTATCAGACAGTGAAAATGATTCTTCTGTGGTGGCATTACCAATGGTCTTAGCGGAGAGAGCTAAGTAATCTGCCTGTGGTGGTTCTTCTATAGAATTTGGCGTATTAAATGGGAAGGTTAAACTTCTGCTTTTTCAGTTTCGTAGTGGCCATTGACTTTTTTGCTTCCTGAGATGCATTTAGGAACATTATTTCAGCCTTTCATTTTAATACATCAGAGTTCACTTTTAGAGTGTGCAAGGCATTATATCAAGTGCTGTTGGTGCACACAAAGATGAGGATGCTCATCCGCTGCCCCCAAGGAGCCTGAGATCTAATAGGGAAGCAGGATGTAAGCAACTTTCCAAGTACCGTTCAGGAAGAAATGAACATTAAATCAGTGCAGAAAGAATACCTTTACGAAAATCAGACAAAGACCCAGTTAATTCTAAAAAGGATTAATGAAGGCCTTTTAGAAGAGGTAGCATCTTATTTTCATCTTAAAAGGTAGAAGGGATTCTGTTTTGATGGGGATTCTATTTTGATGTGGAAGCTTGAGACTAGCAGGTTATGTCAACCTAAGAAATGAGAGCACAATAAACAAGGAGCCTCCCCTGTTCCTATTAATTTGGTGAACATCAAGTAGATCTGTGTGGTTGAAGTATAGATTATATCAAGGTTTGAAATAGAAGATCAGTACTGAAATAGCAGATGAAAGGGCTGTTTACGAACCAGATTATGCTCTTTGAATGCTATGCTTAGAATTGTGAACAAGGGGCGCCTGGGTGGCTCAGTGGGTTAAGCCGCTGCCTTCGGCTCAGGTCATGGTCTCAGGGTCCTGGGATCGAGTCCCACATCGGGCTCTCTGCTCAGCGGGGAGCCTGCTTCCCTCTCTCTCTCTGCCTGCCTCTCTGTCTACTTGTGATCTCTCTCTGTCAAATAAATAAATAAAATCTTAAAAAAAAAAAGAATTGTGAACAGGGAAAAATCATTGCTGTTTTGCAGGAGAGCAGTGAAAGCTGCTAATTCCTATTTTAGAAAGATAGCTCTGGCATCAGTAGGAAAGGTGGACAGGGGCTCAGTTGGTTAAGCGTCTGTCTTCAGCTCAGGTCATTATCCCAGGATTCTGGGATCAAGTCCTGCTTCAGGCTCCTTGCTCAGTAGGGAGCTTACTTCTCCCTCGCCCTCTGCCCTTTCCCCCTGATTTTGTGCATACTCTCTCTCTCTGACAAATAAATAATCTTTAAAAAAAGAAAGAAAGAAAAAGGTGGACAGAAGTGAATATTTGGAAGCCAGGAAGCTTGCATGGGAGGAGATCATTGCTCTAGATACATGGGCAAAAGAATGAGAACCTGAACCCATTATTGAAGTGAAGATGGAAAGGAAGGGATACATGACAGGTAAAAGTAAAAGCAAAAAACATTTAGAGGTAGAGTTGCCAAATTTTAACAATTCTGGGATATAATCTTTCCACATTATAACTTTTTTGAAACCTGGCTATATCTTACAAGTGATGGCATCTTGCATTTGTAATTGGCAGCATTTTTCATTCTTTTTTTTCTTGTGGTACAGAAAATATTGGTGCATCTTAAAATCTCTGGGCACTTAGACTTGTTATATGATACCAGGATTTGGTGACCAACTGGATGGTGAGGCTAAGTAAAAAGGGCCAGTCAGAGAGAGCGCTGAGTATTTTAGGTAAAGTAATGAGGAGGTGGTGCTATTAACTTGGATAAGGAGTGGAGGAGGCAAAGTTCAGGTTTGGACATATTATGATTGAGACAGCTACAAGAGCCTCATATGGAGTTGGCTCCGAGGCACAGATACAGTAATATTGATACCTTCTCTTTTCCTTCTCTCTCTTTTTTTTTTTTTGAGGGATTGCTATCTGGAACCCTCTGTGTTTTTATCTTTACGTTATTAAATCTTAATGCCTGGATGAAAAGTCTACTAAGCCACTATCTTCAGAGACAAACCTATGCTCATTGTAACTAAAAGGCTTACTCAAGGTCGAACAGCTCAAGTGGCAGAGGTGGAGTTAGCCCCAGGTTTGTCTCTCAAAGCCTAAGCTCTGCCACTTACTGAGGTCCAGTTACAGAGGGTTCTCAGGAGTTGTCATAGAAAAGATGTTAACATCATGTGATACATGAGATTAAGAGAGGAAATAGAACTATGCCAGATGAGATGGCCCAGGAAAAAAACATTAAAGAAAGCAGCTGTACCACCTCCGGTATTTTGACTCTAAGCATCTTACTCTGATCCTCTTTTCATCATACCTACTCTCCAGCATTACTTCAGCCTTATCAAGACCAGTTCATTGACTCCATGAATATCACTTTTTCATTGTCATCATTACCATTCATATACTCATGTCCCTTGTTAGCCATGGTCATTTATTATCATCAGTCCCTTTTCTCTCTCTTTCTCCTTGGCAAAAATCCAGCTCTGAGTAAACCCATCTACTTATTTGCTTCCTGCCTGAAACTGAATAGGTAAAAATTGGTAAGAAAAATACACACCTTGTTAATTGCTTTTTGTTTATAGTAAAAATCGCAGATCTCAAATAGGAACTCAACAGTGCGTGGCAATCCTGCTATATTATAAATTACTAGTAAATTTACTTTCTTGCTTTTCAAAATAGCTGCTTTATTCTATTTTCTCAAGTTGATATTGATACTCACTTCTCACTTTCAGCTGGTAACCTCTCCTCATATTTAATGATTAAAAAATAAGCAGTTGGAATAGTTAGAACATGAATTCTCTCATTTTTCCATCAACAGATCTTCTAACCCCTCTACATTTGTTCTGACACCCTTGGCCTTCCCTTTTGTTACAATGAAAGACAGATCCTCAGTCCCTTAACAGCCAAAACCTCTGCTTTGTGCATTGGATTTTATTCCCTCTTGACTTTTTAGGGACTTTGCTGCCTATGGTTCTAATCCCTCCTCTTCTTCCTCCATCATTAATATCCTCTCTTAACTGTATCATTCTCATTGGTATCTCTTACCATGGTCTTAATTCTTACGCTCACTACTTCACAGCAAAACATGAAGAATTGTCTATATTCTCTGTTGTCACTGTCTCTCAGCCTTCAGTCAAGTTTCCATTCTTACCATTTACTGAAACAGTGCTTGTCAGTAAGATCACAGTGACTTCCATATAATTAAATCCCATAGTCATTTCTGGTCCATATCAAGCTCATTTTTTCTTTCTTTCCTCCCCTCCTTTCCTTTCCCCTCCCCTCCCGTCCCCTCCTTTCCCTTTCCTTTCCTTTTCTTTCCCAGGCTCCATGCCCAGTGAGGAGCCTGACATGGGGCTTGATCTCATAACCCTGAGATCATGACTTGAGCTGAAATCAGGAGTCTGACACTTAGTTGCCTGAGCCACCCAAGCTCATTCTCCTATTATTTGACATGCTTGGCCACTGTCTTCCTCTTGGAAGTCTCTTTTCTTGCCTTCTGTAAGACCATGCTCCTGTCCTCTAGCACAGTCCCCTCCTTCTTAGTTCACTTTGCTGGCTGTTCCTCTTTTTCCTTCTTCTGCTTGATAGAATGCCTTGTCCACAGCTACTCTGCCCATGGAGGGCTGTCCTCTAGTCCTATCAATTTAAATGCCATCGTTTTTTATGCTGGTGATTCTCAGACCTTCTCTTCCTCACCTTATTTAATGATAGCACCAACCACTGAGTTATCCAAACCCATTTCTTAGATTGGGGAGATATTTAACCTTTGTTGTGGAAGCAGTTACATAGAAAATACTGATTGCCTTTAAATGTGCTTCTAATGAGGGAAGCCTGTAAGAAGCAGGAGAGCATCTTGAATCTTTCCAAATGTGCAGTTTTATGTTTTGACCATTGGCTTTCACCTATTTTAGATCAGTTCATGACTTTAAAAATAAATAAATTAATTGATTGATTAAATCACTGCTCTAAAAGTCCAGGGAAATAACTTTTCTTTCTTTAGTTGAATTTTTTGATTTAGGGGTACACATACTTCTAGGAGTATTATAGTAATTTAGGGTGTGTGTGTGTGTGTGTGTGTGTGTGTGTGTGTGTGTGTGTTGCAGGAAGCTATAGGATAGATTTGGCAGTATCTTTCTGGTACTTAGTTTGAGAAATTTTTTTTTTGTTAAAACATTTCATGACTTGGGGCGCTTTGGTGGCTCAGTGGGTTAAAGCCTCTGCCCTTGGCTCAGGTCATAATCCCAGGGTCCTGGGATCAAGCCCCTCGTCAGGCTCTCTGCTCAGCAGGGGGCCTGCTTCCTCCTCTCTCTCTGCCTGCCTCTCTGCCTGCTTGTGATCTCTGTCCGTCAAATAAATAAATAAATTCTTTTAAAAAAAAAAAGGCATTTCATGACTGAAGATGAAATGAAAACACCCACAAATATATAATGGTGAGCTTGGACAAATTACATGAGTTTTTAGGAAAAAAACAGAACCTGTAAAGGAAATTTGGACTTGTCTGCCTCTTGAGACTCTGACCAAGAATACCTTCTAGATAAGCATTCAGTCCTTGCTGTAGGTAGGAGCACTTTGGAAGAAGAGTATGGGAAGCTGTCCTTCATGGTCTTATTCATTTATTCATTCATTCATTCAGATTAGTTGAACTGAACGAATTAGAATTGGTTTCTCCATAAGGAATTCTAATTTCATGCTGAATCATCTTTTCTGTTTAGTTTTCTTATGTTAATGTTCATAATCAAGGGAGCATCTTAGTGTTTGGAAAGCCAGGCTAAGACCATGGCGTTCTTTACAGTGAGACTTAAAATGATTTCCTGCCTTTCATGGATCGCCATACATCTGTGATTTCTTTGAAAGTAGAGCCCCCTTTCAAATTAATGAATACTCATTATCTTTCTGAGGCAGACATAGAGCAGCACAAGCGTTTTCTCTGTAGAAAGTGCTTTGTGACCCAGCAATTGCACTCCTAGGTATCTACCTCAAAGATACAGACATAAGTGAAAAGAAGGGCACTTGCACCCCAGTGTTCATAGCAGCGGTGTCCACAATAGCCAAACGGTGGATGGAGCCGAGATGCCCTTCAGCAGATAAATGGATAAAGAAAATGTGGTCCATATATACAATAGAATATTACTCAGTCATCAGAAAGGATGAGTACCCACCATTCTCATTCACATGGATGGAACTGAGGGGATTATGCTAAGTCAAATGTCAAGCAGAGAAAGATAACTTACATAGTTTCAATCATATGTGGAACATAAGGAATAACACGGAGGACAATAGGGGAAGAGAGGGAAAATTGAAGGGGTTGATATCAGTGAGGGAGACAAACCATGAGAAACTCTGGACTCCAGGAAACAAATTTACAGTTTCAGAGGAAAGGGATTGGGGGATGGGGTGGCCAGGTGATGGGTATTAAGGAGGGCACATTTTGTGATGAGCTCTGGGTGTTATATGCAACTAATGAATTATTGAACACTACATCAAAAACTAATGATGTATGGGGCGCCTGGGTGGCTCAGTGGGTTAAAGCCTCTGCCTTCGGCTCAGATCATGATCCCAGGGTCCTGGGATCGAGCCCCGCATTGGGCTCTCTGCTCAGCAGGGAGCCTGCTTCCTCCCCTCTCTCTCTGCCTGCCTCTCTGCCTACTTGTGATCTCTGTCTGTCAAATAAATTAAAAAAAACAAAACAAAACAAAACTAATGATGTATTATATGGTGGCTAAGTGAACATAATTTAAAAAAAAGTAGTTTGTGGTCGTTCTTTCTTTTCTCCCAGTACTTTCTCTGTTTCCTCTTAATCTTCTGATCTCTAGTGTAGAAGGACTGTAAAATGGTATTTTTATTATTAGAACAGGAAAATATTGAAAATGCTAAAGGTATTTTGAGTCCCACAGTAACATTACCTTGTGAATCAAGTGAAAGCCTAAACATTTCCACGTCATTTCGGTTTTTATTTTAAAATTTTTGCTACTTGAAGAACATTAAGTTATTATTACCTCCGGCAGTTCCCTAACTAATTAATGTTAAATACTGTCTTAATAGCATTTACTTAATCCGATGAGTTTTTATTGAGTACCTACTGTGTACTAGGCTGTCTTCTAGGCATCAGAGATTTAGGAATGAATGAAATGAAGGAAGTTCTTGTTCTCATGCAGCTTCCTTTCTAATAGGAGAGAGACATTAAATGTGTAAACAGACAATATCAGGTAGACAACTAAAGTAACTTCTTTCTTCTATTTTGTCTTATAAAACAACTAGACACAGTCAAAACACCTAGTTACTCCTGACTGAACCATCTGGTTTCTTCACAGTTTGGTTTCCTTATTTGTGAGGTGTATTTACTGTGTTTACCTCACAGGACTCTTTAAAACAAACAAAAACATGGAGAAAATACATGTGAAAGCCCTTTGTAAAATATAAGACTATATAAATGTATTAGTATTTGTGGTTATATAAATGGAGTCAACGATTTTTATATTTAGTATATGTCATTATTTCTGTCAGCATTGTTTGTTGTTTAAGTTATAAACCAGTGTTTTTATAAATCCTGAGTAATTTCCTTTTAAAGCACCTACTCTGCTATACTCTAGAGAAACTAGAGCAAACTAGAGTTTGCTCTAAACTAAACCTATTGGGATTCTAGTTATGACTGTTGCCCTGTACTAAAAGTAATGTTTCTTTTTTCAAAGGTACGCCAGCCTGTCATATGCATCAACAACCATGTATTTTGTTCAATTTGTATCGATTTGTGGTTGAAGAATAATAGCCAGTGTCCAGCTTGCAGAGTCCCCATCACGCCTGAAAATCCTTGCAAAGAGATTATTGGTAAGGGCCTATTTTATAAACACACAAAAACAGATTTGAAACAATCTCTAAATAGTGTATATTTGGAGAAAGACTAAAATAGACAATTTTCACTGACATCATTTTGCCTCTGTCATCCTGGATGGACTGGTCATTTGCATAATCTGTAAGTGAACACATGAGGGGCACAAGCCACTATGAAAAATCTTAGAGCCTTGTGGAATTAACATTATGGTAGAGGCTATGCATGTGGACTAAAATATTAATGGTTTAAAGCAGCAGATGCTAAAGGTCAAAAGAGGCCTATAGAATTCAGGCAAGGAAATTCAGCTGGGAATATCAGGAAAGGCTTCATAAAGCAGGTGGCTTCACAAGATTTAAGAGTGGATAAAATTTCAACTGGTAAAGATTAGGGAGGTCATTTCATACAGAGGAAATTGCATGAACTAAGGATTAGAAGTTGGAAAACACAAAGCATGTTTTTAGAAATGACAGTAGTTTAGTTTGGGTCTGACTACTGAAATAAGACTGAAAAAGTAAAGTGAGACTCTAGTGCGGAGAATCTTGAGTAATAAATTTATTCAGGGACTTGCTTTGTGGGTGAATAGAAGAGTAAAGTGAGCTGATGGTTTTGAACAAGGGAGTGGCAAAATCCAAAATGTGCTTGAGGAATATTACTTGGGTGATGATATGTGAGTTGGGTTGAAGGGAAGAGACAGAATGTGAGTATGTCAGGTAAGATGCTCAAACCCAGTTAAGGGAGAACATGAATCTGGTTTAAGGATAAAAAATAATACTGAGTGCCATACCAGTGTGGGTAAAAGGGAGATAAAACTTGAACTAGAAGATCATTGAAAAATTAAGTATTTAAAGAGCTTTTGTAGTGTT
This sequence comes from Enhydra lutris kenyoni, assembly GCF_002288905.1. Lineage (NCBI taxonomy): Eukaryota > Metazoa > Chordata > Mammalia > Carnivora > Mustelidae > Enhydra > Enhydra lutris. The sequence goes on along the minus strand of NW_019154099.1, from coordinate 33,849,614 downwards.
TGGATTTTATTTTGGATTTTATTTTGTAAGTCATAATTCTTAGATTACAGAAATTAAAATGATTTTTACTTGTTTCTGCTTTAGGAAAAATTGAAAGTGAATCTGTCATTTGTACAGAAAACACTTTTCAGAAAACCTAGGAAGTGATTGTAATAATCCCAATTTAGGGAAAATGGACTTAGTAAGATTCTTATAGTGGGAATGGAAAGGAAGATATATACTAGAACAAAAGAAGAACTAGTAGGACTTTGAAACTAAGAAATCCAAAGAAGGAATCAGAGATTATTATAAGGTTTCTTTCTTGGTACCTGGGTGAAATACGGTAAAGAAATATTTTTCTGTTGTGAACTCTGATGATTAAAATAATTTGAATGTGTTTTCCCTAGCTTCTTCTCACGTCGCTTCTCCTGCCTTGATATCTAAGTGATATTTCATAAATTAATTCAAGTAAAATAGCTCATTCATCCTTGTACTTGGATAGAACATCCTGAAAAAGAACATCTGTAAAATGCCTTTGCTGTCATGATACTAAGAAGTACAAAGAAAATAACCACAGCATAGGTGAAGAGCTCTCAGGAAGAATTCATTTTAAGTATATTTGTATTATATTACGGGCATACAGTTAATGCTGTGATTCATAATCTATCATAACTGGGTTGTTAGATTCAGTAAAAAGATGCATTAATCTTTTCATTTGTGTTACCAGTATCTAGGTACGTTTGAATACATTGGTTATAATAATATATATATCATAATATGAACTCATGCGTGTGTGTGTGTGTGTGTGTGTGTGTATATATATATATATGTATATATATATAAGCATTGGATAATTATGTGAAATTTAAATATAGATAATGTAGATAATATGTTAATTGTTTAAATATAAATATAATCATTAGTTTTATAATCATTTAACAGTTGTCTGGTATTCAGATTTTGCAGTAGTCCATATTTGATAATTAACAAAATATAGCCTTTGCCTTCATTGAATTTATTATAATAAGATACACAGGTAAGTGAACACCTGTGATATTTTACTGAAGGTATTATGGTGTTATTTGATATTTATCTTTTCTCAAGATTGAGCTAGAAAAAATCTCTAGGTGGCAGCCCCAAGTGTGTATGTAAGGGAAAGGGTAGAAATTTAGCTGGAGAACTATATAATACAATAAGAAAACCATTTATCTTTGTTTTCATACTGCCTAAATCAGAATGAAAGTACGATTTTTTTTTTCCCCTTGTAGGAGGAACAAGTGAAAGTGAACCTATGCTAAGCCATACAGTCAGGAAGCACCTTCGGAAAACTAGACTTGAGTTACTCCACAAAGAGTATGAGGTAAATAGTAATTATAATTTAAAATTAGGACAGCTTTGAATTCAAGCTAAAACTGAGCTATCTGAATCCCTGGACTTTTTAGAGTAAACATCCAATGAAATCTTACTTCAGATGCCATTTTAAAAATATCTTGTTTGAGGGCCGCCTGACTGGCAGCATGTGATGCTTGATCCTCAGGGTCGTGGGTTCAAGCCCTGTGTTGGCTGTGGAGCCTACTTAATATCTTAGTTGACCATTTTTTTTTTTTCTTTTTCCCTTTTCTATTTCAAATAGAAGACAGGAACAAATACAAGCATTCTTTTCCCTTTTTTAATTCCAAATTTGTCCTAAACAGACACATCATTTTATTTGCTCCCTCAAGTTGGGAGAGAAAAGAAACCCTCTTGTGAAAGTCAGTCTTCTAGCCCCCACAGGACATGATGAGTGCTCTGGTAGGTAAACAGTGACTGTACCTTTCATTCCATTTTGCTTCTCTATAAATTCCCTGATAATTCTATGCCTGATTAGTTTTCGTAAAATAAATATACCTATGTCAGCTACCAGCGAAGAGACTTTGGTGTGAAATATGCTATTTTCCTTTTTTTAATGTTAATCAGTGAGATTTGTTTTTGTTTTTGTTTTTTTAAATAAAAATCTTGTGTATTTGGGGCACCTGGGGGGCTCATTCGGCTAAGTGTATAACTTCATAGGCTCAGAGTCTTGGGATGGAGCCCCATGCAGGGCTCCCCGCTAATTGAGTCTGCTTATCCTTCTCCCTCTGCCTCTCCCCCCAGCTTGTACTTGAGCTCTTTCTCTCTCTCTCTCTATCCCGAATAATAAAATCTTTTTAAAAAATTAAGAAATTGCATATATTTATGTGCCACAACATGATGTTTTGATACACATAGCCATAGTGAAGGATTGTGTCAGTCAAGCTAACTAACATAGCCGTCTCCTCACCTACTTATATTTTTGTGGTGAGAGCACCTGAAATCTACTTTGCTAGCAAATTCCAGTATTCAGTACAGTATTAACTGTAGTCATCATGCTGTATGTGAGATATCTAGACTTACTTATCTTATATAACTACAACATTGTACATATTAACCCATCTCCTTTCTCCTACCTCCCCATTTCCTCTACCTTCCCACCCTGGGTAACTACTGTTTAACTCTGCTTGTATGTATCTAGTTTTTTTAAATACCACATTTTAGTGACATTGTGCAGCAGTTTTCTTTCTTGTGAAGCCAATTTGATATGGTGATGGAAATTTTCCAAATTAGCTTCATGCTAATGGAATATGTTTATTTGTTGTTTGTTTAAAGATTTTACTTATTTATTTGACACAGAGAGAGAGAGTGCTCATAAGCAGGGGGAGCAAGAGAGGGAGAAGTGAGCCCAATGCAGGGCTCAATACCAGGATCCTGGGGTCATGACCCAAGCTGAAGGCAGATGCTTTACCGACTGAGCCACCCAGGTACCCCTGGAATATGCGCGGTTTTTAAGCCCAGTTGTTATTTTATGTTGACTCCAGAGGGGATATTATTAATTTCTTATTTTAATACAGAATATTTTTAAGTTAAAGTATATGCATGGAAACTGCTTTCAGTTGCCTCAAAAATATTTTGAAATAAAGTGGGGATTAAATAAATGACTGCATAAATGTTCGTTTATGTTTTCCTGTTCATATTTGTTTATTCATTAATATATTAATTCCAACAAAAAACTTACTTTCTTATTTATAACGCTATTTAACTTGATGTGTACTGCAATTTAAAATAGTAAATAGTACTGTCTGTTAACTCTAAAATGTATTCTTACATACTTAATATTTATCATACTTAGGTATTAATCAGATTAATCCTTTAAAGAGTTCACTGGCTATTGAACTACTTGGAGTTTATTTTCTAACAACAGAATTTCTAATGATCTTAGTTTAAGATGAAATATCTATTATAGATTAGTAAATGGTATCACATAAAAGAATTCTAGACCAAATGTTTAGGAATTAGATTTAAGACAGTAAGCAGTTCCAGATGGGGAAAACTATTACTTAAAATAGTCACAGTGGTAATAGAAGAACCAGAATGTAGAAGAGTTAAAAGTAAAACTAAAAATTAACTACACGTATTCTGAGTGGAAAGTAGAAGGACATGGTATAGGGTTACACTCCTACTTCAAATGCAGAAGCAAAAATATAAACATCAAATAAAACTATTATGACCCTGATCAACACTTTTTTTTTTTTAGAATTTATTTATTTATTTATTTATTTGAGAGAGAGAGAGAGAGATCACAAGTAGGCAGAGAGGCAGGCAGAGGTGGGGGGGAAGCAGGCTCCCTGCCGAGCAGAGAGCCCGATGTGGGGCTGGATCCCAGGACCCCAAGATCACGACCTGAGCTTAAGGCAGCGGCTTAACCCACTGAGCCACCCAGGCGCCCCAACACTGTCTTTTTTTAATTCCCCTCACTAAAGCAGTTAAAAATGCCTAAGAATTTTCTTCTGCGGAGTCTACTTCCTTGTTGAATTCATGTGACTTGTCTTGTTTTCTGGCTATCTTCAATAAAATTCAAGATTTGACATTTTAATTTTTATTTTATTTTATTTATTTTTTTAAGTAAGTGGAGCCCAGTACGGGATTTGAACTCATGACCTTGAGATCAAGAGCTGAGCTAAGATCAAGAGTCAGACATTCAGCCAACGCAGCCACCCAGGCACCCCGACATTTTTATTTTTTTAACCAAACTATTACTGAATTAAAATGAAGGCAGTGGAAATGCCCGCTTTTATCAGAGTCAAATACGTTTTGAGAATTTCAGCTCTATGTGACTTTTTGCTTATAAAACTATTCTGATGCATCTGTGTACCTACAGAATTTTGAGTATAAAATTTTAAAAACATTGACCTCAATTTAACATACATATGTGTTTAGTATCTGTGTCTATTTAATGGTCATGTGATTCTTTTTCAGGATGAAATAGATTGTCTGCAGAAGGAAGTAGAAGATCTTAAGAGTAAAAATCTCAGCTTGGAGTCACAAATTAAGACTATTCTGGATCCTTTAACCTTGATGCAAGGCAACCAAAATGAAGACAAGCATCCAGTTGCAGAAAATCCAAGTAAAATTGACCCAGAAACTGTAGCAGAGTGGAAGAAAAAACTTAGAACAGCTAATGAAATCTATGAAAAAGTAAAAGATGATGTGGATAAGTTAAAGGAAGTAAGTAGTGGTGGTTTTTAAAATTCTACTGTAGTTGTTTTTTAAAATTCTGTAATTCAAGTGCCTTCAAAAGTAAAAAGAGCCATATTAACTTCACTCATTAGAAGATTTTGGGGGAAAGACAAAAATCTCTGGATGAGCATTTAAACAGTAGAACTTTTTCCTTCTTGAATGTTGTTAGCTGCCAAGAACTATCAGGTCGTTCCATTTGTGACCATAATTGGAGACTCGTGCTTCTGTATGAGTTTGCGTCTTCTTGTACAAGAGTGACATCAGTTTAAAGGATGTGTTTCTATACCCCTCTTTGTGTTTTGCCTTACTTTTTTTCTTAAGCTTGTGTCAGTGACTGCCCTATATGAATGAAAATGAACATGTATCCAATTCCCTACCTATAAAATGGAATGTTTAGAACATATCTTTTCTGATACTACCCTTATCTGATTTTTAAGATTGTAAGTAGTTAAAGACTTAATGACTAATTCCAAGGAAGCTTTGAGTAGTTGCTTTAGAATACTCGATGTAAAAAAGTATTGTAGCTTATGGAGTAGGTTCATTTTCTTCATTTATTCTTCCTTTCCTCCAACAAGATAAAGCATAGGTGGAAAGGCAACCTCTAGGATTTTCAGTCTAGGAAAAGAAGAGAGATCCCTGTCATCAGTATGAAAGGTTGTTACAACCAAGTGCTGGAGGGTTTTGTTGGCCAAAGGGACCAGCCTTTGGCTTTCATTTCAAGTTTATCCACAGTGGAGTCCTGTGCTGAATGGAGATGGTTTTGTGGTATCCATGTCCACAACCACCCGTTTAACCTGTCTGCATTCCCGTAAACTATTGTTATTGTGTGGAATTATTAAATCCAGTCTCCTTGAAATCATTAATGAGCTCTTTAAAGAAGTACCACCACATACTGACCCTTAGATCCTCAGTGAAGCTAAGTAGCATAGAAGTCTGCAATTTAGTGTAAATACCAAGCCATCTTCACATACCTACCTCTAAAATAAATGTTGTTTGAGCTCAGAAAAGGCCGAAATGAAAGAAGGGAACTTCGTGCTTTCAGAGAAAAAAGAAACTACAGATGTAATTGCACTAAATTTGTTACAAGTTTAGGGGAAGTGTGGAGTTTCTTTGGGTATTGAAGGCCAACATTAGCCTGTTGGTTTGTCCAGAAGAGCATATAAAAAGGAAAGATAGCTGGAAAGTTACAATACCATTAATCTACAATGTCCCTTTAACTTCCCTTTGTATTCTTGTATTATTAAGTTCTGTGTGGTTTCCTTTATAGTTATTAAACTTCATTTAAATTTTTGGCAATAAAATGCTTCTTTGAAGATGAGGATCTGTATGAAGATATTATTCTGGGCTTGTAAAAGTGGTGTAGGGGTTTTTATGTGAAAGAGAAGTACATAAAACACAGTTTTTCTTTGCTCTTTTAAAGGTTACATGTTAAATTCAATACCCAAAGCTACCTCAGAATTATTTGGGATATTTAATAAGCCCATTTTGGATGCCTGGTGGTGGTATTACGTAGTACTAGGCAATAAACTAGGACACAAACGAAGCAAAATTTGAGTGTGAAGTACAAAATAACAAATACAGGAGTACGAGAGATTCAGACTACAGAGCATGAGTGAAATGGAGTTGTTTTCTGATGTTTCAAGGCCTAGGTAGGTTTTGAAACCATTATGAGGCCAGTATCCTTGCCCAATCAGTGTTGCAATGCAAAATAGTTCTCTGAAGTCTTCATTACTCTTTTAGGTGCAACAAATGGGCAGAACTTTGCCCTTTGTAATCTTGACCCACCTAAACTGAAAATGCCTTTGATGGTTGGGGGGGAAAAAAGAAAAGAAAAGAACTCTGATACCATTGAGAAACCAGCCAGCTCCTAATGAGGATATTAGAGAGCCACAGTACTGGTGAAAGATCTTGAAATGTGGTGATACAGTATGGAAGGGATGGGGAAAAGAAATCAAATGAGTTTCTAATTTAAGCTTATCATCATCATCAAAAAACATTCACTAAGTGCCTCCTCTTATGGTGCTATGTTTGAAAGCTTAATTCATTGTAAATGATTTTCCTTGCATCTTCAGAGGGGCAGTAATAGTGTTTATCAGTCACTTAAAGAATTAACCCTCCACAGTACTGGTTGGTTTGCAACCACGAGGATAAGCAGCTGCTCAAGAGCCCAGAAAGAACCTACATGAATGTAAGTGCAAGAGCTAGCTAGCCTTTGTGCCCAGAAGAATGTTCTTGCCCTTCCTCTCTTGTCATCCTCCTGGGATATATGTGTGAGGGTGGATGAGCAATATAGTCATAAGTTCTGGAAATTAGTCAAAAACATTTGTCAGAATTTTGAAATCTGTTTTTAAGTATTTTGGGTTAAGCCTTTTTGTTGACAGTAGTTTTTGTGACCCATTCACTTTAAAATGTTTTAGATGTCAATGTTCTAGCCAAACAAAAGACAATTCTCTTGCCAAGTTAGTGAGATTGGTTTCTAGGCTAGGGAATGTTATTCTTTGGAATTAAAAAATGCCATGACTGAGGAATTTAAATAGCTTTTAAGAAGACTCTAAAATTGAGGCACACTGCTTTTTGTATAGAATCAATATTTAACTTCTAAATTTTCTAGCAATTAATGTTTTGTTAGACAATTTTTAGGTATCAGACAATTCAAAAAGAAAGTCATAGTTGGAATTTTTTTTTTTAATCAAAAGAGAATTCTTAGAATTTATTAGAAAGTTTTGACCCGGGACTCCTGGGTGGCTCAGTCGGTTAAGCCTCTGCTTTCAGCTAAGGTCATAATCTCAGGGTCCTGGGGTCGAGTTTCATATCAGGCTCTTTGCTTAGCAAGGGGCCTGCTTCCTGTCCCCACACCCCTCCTGCTTCTCTGCCTACTTGTGATCTCTCTCTCTCTGTCAAAATAAATAAATAAAATCTTTTTTCTTTTTTTAAAGATTTTATTTGTTTATTTGACAGACAGAGATCACAAGTAGGCAGAGAGGCAGGCAGAGAGAGAGGAGGAAGCAGGCTTCCTGCTGAGCAGAGAGCCTAATGCAGGTCTTGATCCTAGGACCCTGGGATCATGAGCTGAGCCCAAGGCAGAGGCTTTAACCCATTAAGCCACGCAGGTGCCCCAATAAATAAAATCTTTAAAAAAAAAATATTTGACCCAGTTTTGAGAACTCCAGAAGTTGTGGGCCGAGGCATTTGGGAAAGCCTTTTGGTTTAATTATGTTAGATTTGTTATCACTAAAAAACTATTTTTTTAAGTAGCAACCCAAAATCAATCTTATAGCTCAGAGTTCATGAGAATTAACTCTTAGCATTAGTTTTGCAAATGATTCCATATAGTGTAATGTTACCATGCTTAGAATATTCATTTATGTGAAAAGGAAAAAAAAATATTTGCCATTAGTATAGTCCTTTAATAACTCTAAGATAACTAACATAGCTCTGTTTATTTCCCTGGATAGGAGAATTGCAAAGTGCTTTGGGATTATGGATTAAAAATGCTTTGTTGTGTTCACAGTTTCACAAGTCATTCCCAGTGATGATTTTAAGTTTCTGAAGGCCATGTGCTAGTATTTAATTTTCTGATATCACTCTAAAAAATACAGATGGCTCATGACATAATTTTTACAAGGTACTTGTTTTAGCTTGTGCTTAATTATTTTCAACTCTTTTTTAAAGGCAAATAAAAAATTGAAATTGGAAAACGGTGGCCTGGTGAGGGAGAATTTACGACTGAAGGCTGAAGTTGATAACAGATCACCCCAGAAGTATGTATTTTGCTCATAAAGCAATGTTTCAGATTATGTTAATATTTTAGAATAAGCTGCTGTTATTGTATGTGTTTTTCATTGGACTATTTTCATTGAAACATGTAGATTTAAATAGAATGTCTTGCCTCTAAAAGTCAAGTGGATACTTACATTATTGGTGAAATCTTTGTGTCATTTAAGGCTAATTTTGAAGAAAGGATTTCCTTCTTACCTTTTCCTTATCTGATTAGCAAGAGGATTGTTTTATGTGACCTAAGACAGGAGAACTTTCGCTTGGTTTCATATGTAAATGTTTAATAGTACTAACAGAGAGTAGGGCGATTAATATAATGCCCTTCAGATATTCTCTGAAATAATCTTGATGGCCGTTAACATGTGTATAGTGCTTTCTCTTTGCCAAGTACAACAACCTATGGTGTACTTATTAGTGTTCTCCATTTACAGAGGAGAGGACAGAGGCATGGAGAGATTAAGTTAATTTATCCAATCTGCACAGCTAGTAAGTGGTGGAAATAGGATTTGAACCCATGTAGTCCAGTCCCAGAGTCCATGCTGTGTTACATTACACAGAGAACCTTTACATTATTACATTAATCATTATACTAGAAAGCATATCTGAAATAGTTTAAGGCATTATTTGTTAAAGTTTAGACTGATTTTAATTGTACAATTAAGTGAATCTATTCTTCCTTTATGATGGGATAGTTTTCATTCCATTCCAAGTAAGAAAGTACAAGTATTGACCTCTTTAGCAGTTTTGTTTAAAATTATAAGAAACAATTGAGAATTGAAAATTGAAGATGGAGAAAAGATAGGAGATAACACTTGAAGTGTTTCTTCTCCGGGGGAAAAAAAAAGACAAGTAAGTAGAGAATATTGCCCTCCATCCCTCTTTGAAGGGTGGCATATCAGAACTCCACATTTTCCTTCTGTAATTACTAGACTTCATTTCTTCCTACTGGAAAAAGGCAAGGAAGACATAAGCAACCAGTGGAAATTTATCCTACTGGAAGAAGCTCTCTGCTTATCATATGAAAAAGAGAAAACATTACCTTTAGTAAAACCAAGTGTGGTATCAGGAATGGTAGAAATAAACCATAATTACTCAAAACAGAGATAACTAACCAATAGAGAAAGAAGCATAGCTTTTACTTTTAAATAGTTACTTCCCCTGTGCTTTCCAACCTCATTTTTCTTTCACTGTTCAGATAGTGTTCTGCTTTGACAAATTAGTGAAATAAGCTTAGGAAATGTTGCTGTTATGTGGTGGTTTGAATCTCTGCTCCTCTCCATTTATTGGCACCCCGCCCTGCCAGTCATAGTAATGCATGTCCATTAGCTGCATTTCCCACAGTGTGCTGAATGGAACTAAAGCTATTTTGTCCGTAGCTTTTATTTCTTGAAAGGTTGCCCACCAGATTTCAGATTTAATGCCAGCCACCAGGATGTGTTTTTAAATATCCATGGCTCCAATCTGATAAGTAACAGAAGAATCTCACCTGAAGAAACCTGGCCTCTGACTATTCTAACAAACAGCCACACTTCTGAATCCCATATAACTTTCAGACTTGCTATCTTTAACTTCCATTCCTTCCCTTCAGGGGTAGGGAATAGTTTCACTTAAAAAGCGATTTGAACTGACCCCTATTCCAGATCAATTTGCAATGCATTGAGGTATTAAATGCATTGCATTTGATTTATAGCCTTGTTTACTCTGCATCACCAAACCCTAGTGGGATTCAGAGAGAAGCTGACCACAGCTGAAAATACCCAGATCTGGTTTATCTGAGGAGAGCTCCTATTTGTACTGAGAAAATATGAAATTTCAAGAGTTTAAAAGTAAATGCAAGCAAATAAAACCATCTGTTCCATTTTGTTCCCTTGACTGGGAAGTGCCGTAACCAGTTATTTTTCTTTTGCCTACTTGGTTAGGTGTCAAGGTGTCCATTTTATGCACACAGCTTTAGTTTCCGATGTATCCTTCAAATTTTGCAGACATACCCTACAAATCATGCAAAAGAGAGAGCTTTAAGGTTTAGATACCATAGAGGAAAAAATTTAGAAGAGTGTAATTGCCAACTTGGGCTGTCATAGCAAAATACTGTAGCAGGAGTGGCTTAAACATTGAATATTTATTTTCTCACAGTTCTGGAGGCTAGTCGTCTCAGATCAAGGTTCAGCTGTTTTAGTTTCTGGCAAAGGCTCTCTTCTTAACTTGCAGACACCACCTTCTCCCTGTGTCTTCACATGTCTGAAAGAGAGTTTTTGGTCTCTCTTCCTCTTTTTTATCTTGGAGAGGGAGAAAGAGAGTGGGGTCGGGGAAGGGTAGAGGGAGAGAAAATCTTAAGCAGGCTGCACGCCCACACCCAGCACAGGGCCCAACCTCACAATCCTGAGATTATGACCTGAGCTGAAATTAAGAGTTGGATGCTCATTCAACTGAGCCACCCCGATGTCCCCTGTATTCCTCCTCTTATAAGGATATCAGTTCTGTCACACTAAGGCCTCATCCTTATGATCTTGCTTAACCTTAATTACCTCCTAAAGACTCTCTCTTTATATAGTCAGACTGAGGGTCAGGGCTTCAGCATGCGAATTTGGCTGGGGGTGGAGAATGTAGTACAATCCATAGCAAAAAGTATTTCTTTCCAAGACACTCAAATCGTGCTGTTACCGATAACGAGAATAACAGATGATGTGGATAAGGGTGACTTAAACATTTACATTGTTCTCATGTAGATGGTGCTGTATAAAGTAATATATTTTATAATTCTTTAAAAACAGTGCCGTAACCTTTTAAGGTGAAAAACTGGGTTATTATTTATCTTCTCTGTTACTGTTTTTCCGTTTTTTTCCATCCATTATATACAGTCTTAAGGTGTGCCTGGATAATTTTCCTTCCTCAACTTTAACCTAAAAGCCTTTTTCAGCAATATGTTAGATATTCTACTAAGCATCTTCTTCTCGGCTTCAGTAATATCCATTCTGTTCCTTGTCAAAAATCCATTGTCCTAATATCTAAACTGGTGGTCCAAAAAATGGGATCTTTTTCTTTGATTTTATATAGCCAGTTCCTGAATTTTTCTTCTCTTCTAAAATAAGTTTATTTCACTATGGAAAATGATATGTTTGCCCTTTCAGTTTTCTTTAAATAGACTCCTTTTTTTTTTTTTTTTTTTGAGATTTTATGTATTTATTTGACAGAGAGATCACAAGTAAGCAGAGAAGCAGGCAGAGAGAGAAGAAGAAGCAAGTTCCCTGCTAAGCAGAGAGCCCTATGTGGGGCTCAATCCCAGGACCCTGAGATCATGTCCTGAGCCAAAGGCAGAGGCTTAACCCACTGAGCCACCCAGGCGCCCCTAACATGGACTCCTAAGAGAATCATATCTAATGTTTGTAACTCCAGAGGTGGTGATATGTCCTTTAGTTTACAAGGCCGATAATTTGAAGAAAACTTACTCTCCCAGCCAGCCTGGGAGTACTGAATGTTTATTTACTTAACGCTGTACAAGGTGCATTGAACTAGATAAAGTAAATACTCTACCTGACCTTTAAAGTAGGTTAGGTTGCCATGCTATAATTTCTCTTACTACTCTGTACTTTCCCATCATAGCACATATCATAATTGCTAGTTTTTAATATTTTGTACAACTGTTTTACGGCTTTCTTCTGTCTAAGCCAGGACTATAGTTGTATTCACTATTTTAGCCGCTGCATTTTATAGAGTTCTGGCTGTATTCTTCTCCTAATATATATTTGTTGAGTAAAGGGATGATAAACATAGCTCTTTTTTTTTTTTTTTAAGATTTTATTTATGTATTTATTTGACAGAGAGGGAGAGAGCACAAGAAGGCAGAGCAGCAGGCAGAGGGAGAGGGAAAAGCAGACTCCTTGCGGAGCAGAGAGCCCAGCGTGGGGCTCGATCCAGGACTTGGGGATCATGACCCCAGCCAAAGGCAGATGTTTAACCAACGGTGCCACCCAGGAGCCCTGATAAACATAGCTCTTAAGACTAGGAGGAAACAAGACAGATCCCAAATGTGGTACACTTAATAGGAAAAATGGCTAGGTGGTGTTATATGCAGCTGATGAATCACAAACTCTACCTCTGAAACTAATAATACACTATAGTAGTTGATTTTGAATTAACTGATTTTAAATTTTTAAAAAATGAATTAAAGAACATTGACAAAATGGGAAGCAGGATGTGCTTAACAATAATAGAGAATTAAGAGTCATAATCAGATGCAGTATACGGATATTCTTTGGATATTGACTCATAACAAAGCATTCAAAGACATTTTTGAGGCAATTGGGTAAATTTGAATATGAGCTGGATATTAGGTGATACCAAGGGATTACTGTTAATGTTATTTACGTATTGTGGTTACCTAAGATAAATGTCTATATTTTCTTCTAGAAATGAATACTAAAATGTAGACTATAGAATATTTTAATAGAAGAAAGGGGATGTATAATAAAAAAATAAAACCCATGAAACATGGTTCCTACCTCTAGAAAGCTCATAATCTAACGAAGGCAAGAGACACAAATATATGAAACAAATACAGAACAGATACTAAATCAAATATCAGAGACCTCAGTAGGAGTTCAGGGAATGACCAGTGTGTTGCAATGGTAAGAGTGTTTATCAAAGAGACAGGACTTGAGGGCACCCCGGTGGCCCAGTCTGTTAAGCGTCTGTCTTCGGCTAGGGTCATGATCTCAGGGTTCTGGGATCAAGTCTCATGTCAGGCTCCCTGCTTAGTAGGGAGTCTGCTTCTTCCTCTGCCTCTGCTGCTCCCCCTGCTTGTGCTCTGTCTCCCTCTCTCTCTCTAATAAGTAAATAAATAAAATCCTTTAAAAAAAAAAAAAAAAACAGAGGGAGGACTTGAGCCTGGCTTTGAAAGATGGAGATTTCTATGAGAAGGAAGGCATTCTGAGCTAGAGGGAAACAGCTTGAACTGTTAGAAATACTAAGTAGTCCCTTTAGTTCCAGTCCCTTGTCTCCAGTAGTAGCTACAGTTACGCTTGAGAAACATGGTGGCTTCCTTCTCAAACTCATCAGAGCAGAAGTCCTCTATGTAATTTGCATATCTCTCCATTGTGACCTTCATCACCCCGCTTAAATAGCTGGTTAGCATGACTCCACGATATCCATCATTCTCTGCTTTAAACAGAAAGGCCTGTTCTCAGTCTCCTGTTCAGTGGGGAATACCAAGCGTGTCACACCTCCGCATGGTAAAAAATACAACAAGAACGAGAAGCTTAAGGGAAGACTTTAGTGTTAACATTTCTCATATTCCTAAATATCCTTGGCTTCAGTTACTATTCCTAAACTGTGCCCAGAAATGTGGATATACTTGTTCTTGATAGAATTAGGAGTTCCTTAGTAATTTTTTTTTTTAAGCTTGAAGAGATATGAAGAGTTGACTTTTAAAGCATTAGAACGTTTCATGCCCTCTCTGAGATCTTTCTCTTCAATTGTGCCATTTTTTTTTTTTTTTTTTTTTTTTCTGGGCACATTAGGCAGAGTTTTTGTGGTTTGTGCCAGCTATTAGGAGGCTTTAGTGGAGCAGCAGTTCTTGTCCTTGGCTACTAACTTACCTTAACAGCCTAGGGTGTTAAACTCCATGTACAAAACTCTATAGGCCATTAATATAAAACTTGGTTATAGTTGGATTAATGGCTTTCCTTTCTGGAAATATGTATTCAGGAATGTTATGTGTTCTTGTCATTGTGTCTTTAGTGAGGTCTATGGATTTGATAATGTCTCCCTGTATGCAGCTCTTCTACTGCACAGCAACCCCAAGGCTTGTCATTATGGACCAGTCTTCCCCCGCCCCTGCTTCTTCTGGGGGAAGGTAAAGGCTCCAGATACTCTCTGGATAGTGAATAGTATTTTCTGTTATTAGTATAAGAAAAAAAAGTACCCTGAAGAGGAAAGGATTGATTTAATAGATTATGACCTGGGATTTCTTCTCTTTTTGCTGTATTTGTGTTCCTTGATGAGCCATCTCATTTACTCCCATAGCTTTAATAATCATCTACCTGTATGTCAGAAATAAAATAAAATATAATAAATCTTTGTTTGGTTTTACCTTTTTTCCTCAGCTATAGATTTTTATTTGTCTATTTGATACCTTCACCCAAGATCCTATACCTTAAATTCACCACATAGTGTGGTGTTCAAATAAATGCTTAGCACTGGAGACAGATTACCTGGATGCAAATGTCCCCGCTCGCACTCAGCCCCTCCTTCCCCTACCCACTTCATTTTCACCATACTTGAAATTGTGTTTTTATAAAATATAAATCAAAATTTATATAAAAGTCTCCTACCTAAAACTGTCCCGTTTGTTTAGTTTTTTTCCTAAAATAAAATCTGGATTCTTCACAAACCAGTCTATGTTTGCCTGTTACACTTCATATCATTCTGCTGGCTCATGCTGCTCCAGCCATACTGGCCTTCCTCTGTTTCTAAAACATGATGGACTTTTTCTTTTTGCTTAGAATGTTCTGCTTCCATATCTTTATGTGGCTGACTCCTTCTGTCATCAGATTCAGAGAGGCCTTTCCTGAACATCATTCTGAAGCAGCCCTCTGCTTTAGTACCTTCTAAATTCTTTACTCTGTCTTATTGTGATACCACAGTGATAAAATCATGGCATGACGAAGCAGTATAGTGTGTGATTTTGAGCACAGGCTCCAGAGTCACACTCCGTAGGACTGAACTCTGGTTTTGTCTACTTACTCTCTGTGATTTGGGGGAAGACAGTTAACCTTTTTGTATCTCTGTTCTTGACTTCTGTGAAATAAGGCCAATAGTAGTACCTATCTTACAGGTAGTAGTAAGGGTTAAATACATTAAAACTTGAAATGTACTTTTAATGAACTAATGAATTAATGAAATGCTCAGCTAGTACTGAACCCAGGTTATAGTATTATTGTCTTCCTAACTCTAATCAGTCTGAAATTATCTTGTTTGTTTAATTACTTGATCTGTTTGTTGTCTGTCCCCTCCATTCTTAACTCTAAGTTCCCCAAGGGTAAGAATCTTACTGCCTATTTCCGTTACTTGCAAAACCCCAGCACCTGAAAGGCATCTGATAAATATTTGTTGAATAATTAAATGAATAGATAAATAGCAGTCAATAAATTACTTAATCCCTTGGAGCCATTATTTTCGTTATATAAAATGTGGATGATGTGTTACTGCGAGGATGAACGGAAGTAATTTTATGTCCTTGGAACCATGTGTAGCACAAAGAACTGATAGAGGTGTGTGTCTAAATAATTGTATCCATTATCCTTTCTACTCCAAAGATTGTTTATCCTCTTGCTTTGTTCCTATCCTTAATGGCTTTACTACTCATCTAGTTGCCTCAGATAAACACCTCAGTCTTCTTTATCCACCCCTTCTCCTCATCCCACACCTAATTGTTTAGTATATTCTATCTATCCTACCTCTTAAATATCTCTGTAATCTATCTTCGTATTCCCACTAGTTTAGATCCACATGATTTCTTGCTTAGTCTATTTTAACAATCTTATGCTTATTCTTCTTTTCCACTCTTAACCCTAAAGCATCTGCCTTATTCTTGCCAAGATTCCAAAATATATATTTGATCATCTCATTCCCTTATTTAATAACCTTTGATTCCCCATTGTCCTCAAATTAAAGCCCAAATTTCTTCATAAATATGGGAGGCTCTTTACAATATGACTTGAGCTTTGGCCTTTTCATGTCCTCTCCAACCTTCCCCTTCTTATAGTCTGCTTTGGCCAGACTGAGTTTCTTACTGGGTCCAGATTTGCCTTGTTATGACATGCCTTTGCACCTTTGCTCATGCCTTTTCCTTTGTTTTCCCTGGTCATCCCCAGTAGCCGCTCCCTTTTATTCTGCCTTGTTAATTCCTCTTCAGTTGTTACTCTGTTTGAAGCCCTGCATGATTTCCTAAGACAGAAGAAACACTTTTCTTCTTGTTCTTCCCATCGTTCTTGTATTACTAAGGATCTGGTATACTGACAAGTTCCATGACTTTCATGCTCAGTTAATCTACCAGCTAGCTTCTTGGAGCTAAGACATATTTATAAAAATGCATGCTGTATGTGTATCTGTCTAAAATACATGTAAGTGTGCGTATCACTGTGCGTGTGTTTGTGCGTGTGTGTTCCTTCTCTGGAGACTGGGAGAAGGAAGGAGTCCTTCATGCTGCAATGTGGAGGGAACTAACCAGAGAATTAAGATTTTGAGCTTTCTAGAAGCTTAAAGTACAAAGAGTTTATAAGGAAAAGAAATTCCAAGATTCTTGGGATTTTCTCCAAATGAGAAGAGTGGAGGGTTTTCCTGAGTCATACTAGAGACTGGGACCAAGAAAGGGGAAAGGAGGAGGTGATGTTGCTGGGGTCCCAAACAAGATTTCTTATCTTCGTTTCCTTACTTGAACTGGGTTTATCCTGCCTTTATCTGTCTCCATGCTGACTCTGAGCTGTGTCTCCTTGGTTCACAGTTCTGCTCTTCCTACACTGTGTCTCAAGACATGCCAGTACCACTCAGACTACTCCAGTCTTTCAGCTTGCCCGGCAGCACCTCTGGTCTTGCTGGCTTGGCTGTTGTCCCCTCTTAACTTATTCTGGGCTTTTTTACTTCTCATGATTCTGCTCTGACAAACGCCATGATTCCTGGTATTTGACCCCAGCCTGATCTGATGACTGATTCTGCTATGCCCTTTGGATTTCCCGGAAGGGGAACTTGTAGACTGTCAGGGGAGTCTGATGATACCCTGGGGCCAAACGGTGACAGCCAGGTGTGCGCAGGCCCCTCAGCTGCCTGAGGGGCCCTTCTCTGGGTATTCAGCTAATTGGGGATGGACAGGTCTTACAGTTTTCTGTCAGCTTGTCTTTATTGTATTGATAAGATATTTTAGGAGCCTGCATTGCATGCTAATGACTAAGCAATAAGGTCGTTGGGAATATTAGGAACTGCTTAAGAACAAGAATGTCTTCTACTCCTTTTGTTTTCCTTTCTTTGACCCCTTAGCATACTTTAAGTCCTCAGTAACTGTCATCATAGTAATAATTACAGGGTGGCTGGATCACAGTCTTTTTTGTTTTATTTTGTTTAAGATTGTTCCTTAAGGTGAGAGAGAGGTTGATTTAACTGTGGTGAAAATGTATAGATAAATACCAGTCCCGAGATTTTTAAGTGTGCTTTTTTTCATGTAACAATAGTTGTCCTCTTATATTGTTGAGATTTTGTTAAGGTTATCATATTTGGGAAAACATATAAGTCCTTTATTCCTTTTAGAACTGTAAAAAGATATGAAATATCTTTTGTGTATAGTTTATTTCCTTCCACGAAAGATTAGGATCCCCACTGATGTCCTAGAAACTCAAAGCTGATCTTTTCTTTTGCGAAAGAAAATTAGGGTGCATTTCTATGTGGAATTGAAGTGAAATGTATTTATCAAATAAAATGGAATTTATTTCATAGTTAAAAGAGTAGTCCCCCTTCACAGGTGCAATATATATATATATATATATATATATATATATATATATATGCACACTAAATATATATATAGATAGATAGATATAGATATAAAGATAGATATAGATATAGATAGGTAGATATATCAGCCCTTTTTAGAGACCACAAAAGGGAATCTGTTCCTCTTCAATTTACATATGCAGCCCAATACTAAGGTTGTTTGTGTTAAGAATTTCTAGGTATCTCAGCAAGACTTTTCAACGTCACAATTTCCAACTACAAATACATGGTTAGTTTAGCTTAATAAACACACACACATATAAAACTTCCTTTAAAATTGTATTAATAATGTGAACTGTTATTTTAAAACTCTGCTCTACGTTTGGAAGCTTCTCTTTCTTTGAAAGCTTGCAAAGCAGACTGTACCTTGATCTTTATACTTCTGGGAGGTAGAAGAAGGAAGAATGGCTGCATGGGCCTTAATTCTTTATCAGTTCCTCTGCTCGTGTGATCTTTGTCTTTAAGGAGGAAATCGTGACTTTTTTTATTCTTGCAAATGTTGAAGCACTTTGTTTTATGCTAAAACTAAGAGGCAGCATAATGTGGCTTCTATTTTTTTTTTTATTCCTCAATATTAGACCCCGGGACAAGTACCTATGTGATGCTTTGGCCCTAAAATTTTACATTTTTAATTTTGTGGTTTGGGTTCCAATTTAGTCTACATATCTCTGGTTAAAATAGCTACCTTCTTTGGGTTGGCATTTGTCAGGCTGATCTGTCTGTGCTATAGTTTCCTGCAAGGCCACTTTAATAAATGATCTTTTGAAATTGCAAAATATTCTTGAACTTGTGTCTAAAACATGGTAGATTTTTGATAAATATTTATCAACTTTGTATATACATATCTGTTGATCCCTTTTTTCCTCTCCATGTTTTATTAGCATGTGTATGTATTAGTAAATATTACAATAATCCTAGTTAGTTAACTGTGTGTACAGACTGTGTGCTCAGCAATCCTAGCTTGTATTTTACATTACTTTACAGCATAAATAGGTACTTATATTACTGAAGAAGGGAGCTCATGTTCAAGCACTTCATATAATGTCAGACATGGTGATTGGACTCAGACACACTTGAATTCAAATCCCATTTCTGCCACTTTCTGCAAATCCGTGAACAAGAGAGAGTCTTTTGAAGCTTCTCATTTCTCATCCTTAAAATAAAAAATAACAGATCTTCCTTCATTAGGTCGATAGGACAATTAAATCAGAAAGATAATATATAACAAGCATATAGCAATGTGCTGGATTTAAGTAAACATTTAGTAAATTTGGTTGCTGCTATTATTTTTGTTGCTGTCATTATCAGTAGTGGTCAGGCTACTCTTAAAGACTTACTTGTTACACTTACTTTTGGTAAATTCCATCACAAAAGTTCATTTATTTATTTATTTGATTATGGGCTGTTTCTTTCTTTCTTTTTTTATTTGATGGTGGTCCAGAAAACAGAAATGTTGCCTTGAGTCATCGGGGGGAAGAATTTCTTGCTATTTTCTTAGTATGGTTCATATTATTTAACATATTATTTGTGGAACCAACTTGTGTCTAGGATTGGTCATAGACGGTACTTTTATGATTAATAAATTTTCTAAGAATGTAGCATTTTCATCACTGGATGTTTACTTTTAAAAAGAGAAAACTCTTGAAACACTGGCAAGTCATACAGCTCTGCGGCAGATAAAAATCTATCAGCTACTTCCCAAAGCTTCCCTAGTAGTTTAAAGACAGAATGCCTACAACCATCCTTCTGACATGTGTACAAGGGTGAGATAGATAAGGGTGAACACACAAGCAACTCTTTGGAAACAGGTGAGAGCAAAAGGCCCCCACCACCAGGTACAATATTGAGCTTCCTGTAGTCCTGGTCCTCTCTGCCCTTTTCCCCTGAAATATGCCGTCTGCCCAATTGCACACATAAGCACAAGGCAGAACACAGTACTGGGCCTCTCCCTTTTCTTCCCACTCCTATCAAAATTCATGTTTCTGAAGAGTTCATATTACAAGCTACTTCTGTTACCTGTAATCAAAAAGAGGAGTTTGCAAGTTCAGGTAATCTCTGGTGAGTTTTACTTTAGGAAAAAATATTTAAGAAAGGGAAAAGAATAATGGAATGTTCTTCTCTTTGAAACCCTACCTCTGCTCTATGTTTAAAATAAGATATTTTCTAATATCTCTGAAAGTCAGGGAATGAGAAGATATGTAACTGCAGTTATGTAAACAGGCAACTCTGCAATAAAATGCCCTCTATGAATGGGTTATTCTTTTAAAAAAACTTCCAAGACTCAAGTAAGTTTACTTGGTTTCCTTATATATCAACTATTCCTTTAGTATAGATAATCCTTACTTTGTACAGTAGTGGAGGACCAAAAAAAGGCCATTCAAGTAAAAACCATGAAAAGCAGTCTTAATCAATGGGAAGAATCAAGTTCCTTTATAAACTTTAATATTTTTTGTCAAAACATTAAATCTCTTACTGTCAGTTATAAATGTTTATGGAAGTGAAAAGAGTAAAACTAATATTTAGCACACTAATATTTAGTATAATTTAAACCATTAGAAACATTGTGAAATAAAGTATTTTATTTCTTTGTAAAAAAAAAAACTGTGGGAAATAATCTGAATAGTGCTTGTCTTCTTATCCTATAACTTATGATATGAAGCTGCTAGCAACTTTTCTAATGCCTTGACGATTGTCATACTCCTGAGTTTGCATCAGCCTCGAACATTTTATCCTTAATGCTTTCAATGTCATGAAATATCTCCATATTGTTTTAATGTGAAGTTTTTTGCTAACCTGCCACTTTCTCTAGATAACTTTATTCTTTTCATCAAAACTACTTTTCTCATTTATGTCAATAAGTTTGTTACTCGCAAATTCCTCAGGCATTGCCAGGGTCTCTCAGATGGTGGCAGTTTCAATGTTTCCATGGTCAGTTCTTCAATAACTACATTTACATTTGATTCCAGTTTTACTTCTGGCATTGATCACTATTTAGTTCTTTGCTGCACCTTCATTTTTGTTGGCCAGTTCTGTCTTTTGATGATCCATTCTTGTAAAATGTATGTGACAGTACTGCTTGTGTTACTATCTGTGTGTGAACTGAGTAACAGATGCAGAGGGACCAACCACTTTCAGACTTGGAAAGAAGTGACCTGATTGGTCACTGATGTACGTCTGTTATGTATGTACTGTTTTGTGAACTGAAAAGCAAGTATTGAAATATTTATTTTATGCAGTTTCATGCAGTTAGTTACAGTTAATATAATGTAAATTTGAGCCCCTTTGTTAAATAACTGGTGTTATTTACCTAAACTGTGGCAACTGAAATTTATGTGTATTGGAGGCATGTATGGCAAGGATATCAGTGCTGAAAAACGGTCACATAGGCCAGATCCTAAAAGCTGGTCCAGATCCAAAGATTGCTTTCACTTTGTTTCATAATTGCTACTTCATCTAGCAAGTAAGGAAAGGATATGAAATCAAAGATACATGGGGGGCAGATGGGTTCACTTCCCTCATGTCTCCCTATGTCCTGAAGATGTTTTAGAAGCAACCCACTGGGCTTGCTGATTTTGTCCCTTTTGTTAGGGATGCCATTGAGAACTAGAGAGACAAGTTAATTGCTCAAGTTCTCATAACTAGTTAATGGCAGCATAGCACTAGAAGTTAGGTCTTTTGGTACTTCGTTCTGGCATTTATTCTTTTACCACATTTGCTTTCTTTTAATTCCCTTCAAGCACATCCTATTACTCCTGCATAATGGGCTATGAGAAAATCTGAACTGAGGAGCTTTTCATTATTAGTCATACTCTATTCTAGGTGTAATACCTTAAAGGTCAAACTAATAGGAGTTTCATTTCTCTTACTGTTAGTAGGAACAGGAACTATCTTGTACCTCTGTAGCTCTTCAGGCAAGGGGAGCCCTAATCCAGAATGTGTATATCCCTTAACACTGCAAGCTGAGAAATCCTTTAAGCTTCTCCCAGATTCTAGCAAACTTCCAATATATCAGTTGTAACTCCCAAACTGCTTTACGATGTTTTCTCTGACATAATGAAGCCTTTGGCCATCACTGCTACTTTGAAAATCAAAGCCTTTTGGTCTCTAATGGAATGTTTATAAAAATACTCCATTTTGAAATTTGCTCAGGAAAAGGAAGTATGGTAAATGATGTTAGAATTCCCTCCGGCTTGCTTTGGCATTGATTCACTTAATGTTATGTACTCTGGAAATATCTGGAATTAGTGTGAATAAGAATATTAAAACCCAAAGTTAAATAAGCTCTTATCTTCATTGTCTTCTTTTATAGAAGTATAGCATCAGATATGCAGATATTATTAACAAATAATTGTTATTTCTCTGTGACTTGATTAATTTCCTTTTGCCAAATCTAATATACTAATCCAGGGTAAGCTTAAAATTCCTAATAGCTATGTCAAAAGTCTCATATGTTTCCATTCTTTTGCTAAGGTTAAAGTGTCAGGTTTTTTTTTTTAAGATTTTATTTATTTATTTGATTGAGAAAGGAGAGAAAGAGAGAGCATGAGCAGGGGGTGGGGCAGAGGGAGAGGGAGAAGCAGGCTCCTCACTGAACAGGGAGACAGGACACAGAATCATCCCAGGACCCGGGATCATGACCTGAGCTGAAGGCAGATGCTTAACTGACTGAGCCACCATGTGCCATAAGTGGCAGGTTTTTTTTAGAAGGAGCAATATAGGGACGCCTGGGTGGCTCAGTTGGTTAAGCAGCTGCCTTCGGCTCAGGTCATGATCCCAGCGTCCTGGGATCGAGTCCCACATCGGGCTCCTTGCTCATCAGGGAGCCTGCTTCTCCCTCTGCCTCTGCCTGCCATTCTGTCTGCCTGTGCTTGCTCTCTCTCCCTCTCTCTCTCTGACAAATAAATAAATAAAATCTTTAAAAAAAAAAAAAAAAAAGGAGCAATATAAGATGGCAACCCTGTAGTTTAAAAAAAAACAAAACACACACACACACACACACACAAAAACAAAACAAAAGCCACAGAACTATATTCTGTATATGTTGTTCTCTGTTGCTTTCCTTAGTGTCAATGAAAAAAAAACAAAACAAAACAGTCAAATGTATGAAACATTCAGTTTAGTAATATAGTGATTCAGAATACTTACATGTAAAAGAGACCCAAGGACCTTTGGCTTATCCTATGCTGTTGGATCTGTCTTAATGTAAGGCACTAATGCATCTATCTGAAAGTAGAAAATAACATCTATTCAAGAAATATTTAATGAGGACTGCTGTATACCAGGAATTGCTCTAGGGAGCTAGCAGTGAATGTAAGATGGTCAGACTCCCTGCTTTCCTGGAGCTTACACTCTAATCAGGGAGAGAAAGATTTAAAAATTACGTGGATAGGTTAATTAATTGATCCGTTCCATTGGCTTTCACTATATATTTCTGTTAGTTTGCCCACCAGCACAGGCCTCTTATTAGCGTGGTAAAAAGGTCTGATCACTCAAAGTATTATAGACTTGTAAAGTATTGAAATGGAACTTTGGGGAATTGAGGGCAGTGACCTTTTAGAAAACAGCCAGCCCCATCAGTGATTTCTACTGGCTGTCCCTGTCAAATGTGCCCCCATTGCTGGCCTTTGTTGTTAGTTCTTATGGCACTTCAGCTTTCTGAAGTAACCCAGAATACATGGATGGGGCTGTCATTTTGACTTCAACTCAGAACTATTTGTTAACTTCTTTTAAAAACATAATTTTAAAAAAAGAAAAAACAGAGGGGCAAATGTAGCATCTTAAAGTGACATGTTTGAAATTCCAGGTTAAAACCTTCTAATAAAAAGCTGCTAATACTTTGGGAAACATTTCTTATTTGTCACTAGTCTTTTCTTACGTAAGCCTCTGAGTTCCCAAGGACATCCTTTGGTAATAGCTGACTTAACTACCTAATAACATTATTTTATTTTATTTATTTATTTTTAAGATTTTATTTATTTATTTATTTGAGAGAGAGATCACAAGTAGGCAGAGAGGCAGGCAGAGAGAGAGGGGGAAGCAGGCTTCCAGCTGAGCAGAGAGCCCAATGTGGGGCTTGATCCCAGGACTCAGACCATGACCTGAGCCGAAAGCAGAGACTTAACCCACTGAGCCACCCAGGCGCCCCAACACTGTTTGATTTTAAATTGTTTGATTTTTCAGCACCTGGGTGGCATAGTCGGTTGAGCATCCAACTCAATATCCGTTCAGATCATGATCTCAGGGTTGTGGGATCAAGCCCCGTGTAGGGCTCCACGTTCAGTGGGGAGTCTGTCTCCTTCTCTGCCCTTCCCCCAACTTGTGCCTCTCGCTCTCTGTCTCCCTCTAAAATAAATAAATCTTTAAAGAATTGTTTGATTTTTTTTTTCTTCTTCTGAGTTTACCTTTATTGTAAAAATTGCATGTAAGAAATTAAGATAAATTTTATCTTGGTAAGCAAATTTAAGGCTGTCACTTTTGCTGTTTGCATTAAGTAAACATGCTACATGTTTTTTCCATTTAAAAATATGTGGGTTATTTGATTTTAGAGTAGTTATTATCAAGAACTTAAAAACATTTTTGCTGATGTCCTTAAGATACTCGTCTGCTCTTTAAAATTCTCTTGCAGAAACTCTGTCAAATACTACATATATAAACTAAAACATTTTTCTCTAACAAAGAAGGAAAAGCTACCATCATTCTTTTAACCAGATATTCATAGTAGTAAAATTGGTTTTAAAACAGGGGTACTTGTTACTGTAGCTGGTTTTGTTTTTGTTATACCTGTGGTTTTTGCTTTGTTTTTTAGAGGTTGATTACAGTGAGTAGATCAATATTCAATACTGTGTCTTTTAAGGCCATTACAGGCCTGAGATTTTATGAATCTGTATTTACCTTTGCTCTGCTTTTTCCCCCCCATAGTGACCAGAGCAGGAATTTTGTCAGAGTGAGCTAGAGAGTGAATTGGGCTGTAGTGTAGGAGGTGGTGTTGGGCATTGAGTGAGAGAGCACGTGTAGTGGTTGTCTCTAAAAGGTAATTACTGTGGGTTTCTTCTTTGTTTTTTTGTTTTTGTTTTTTTTTTAAATACCTAGTACAGAGGCGCCTGGGTGGCTCAGTTGGTTAAAATACCTAGTACATTCTCTTAATTGTAATAACTTCTAAAATTTATTTATTTATTTATTTATTTATTTATTTATTTATTTCAGAGAGAGAGAGAGCGTGTGTGCACGTTGGGGGTGGGGAAACAGAGGGAGAGGGGAAGCAGACTCTGATGAGCCAAAACCTAGTCAGGGCTTGATCCCACAACCCTGAGATCTGGACCTGAGCCAAAACCAAGGAACCACCCAGGCGCCCCTTAATTGTAATTATAATTAGGGGGGAAAGGAAGAAAAGATAAACCCATAGATTAAAAAAAAATTTTTTTTAGAAGCCATCTTTTCAAGTACTTTGCTCCAAACAGATAATCCGTGAATTCTTTAACAGAGGTCAATATTTAAGTCATTAAAAAGATTATAGAAAGAGACTTTTTAAAAGAACTTTTGTGGAGAGGACAGAGCACCACTTAGGGCTCAATCTCATGACCCTGAGATCACGACCCAAGCAGAAATCAAGAGTCAGTCACCCAACCAACAGAGCCACCAAGGCACCCCCCAGTACCCATTCTTAAGGGAATAATGAAGACAAGATAATCCTGAGTAAAAGAAGTGAATTTTTGATATGTTCTTTTTCGGTTACTCTCCAAAATGTTCCTTTTCAGAAAATGTGAAGATGTTTTTATGTGTAATATATTGGAACCACAAGCACTGACTTTGTATTTCAAAGTTGGAAGAAATGAGATTGATGTCGCACACAGTTGTAAAATGCCAAAAATAAGTAGAGCTGGAATAAATTAAAGCCCAGTGTTCAGAAAAGCCAAGTAAAAGCTTCAGATCAAGAGTAGCTATAATTGAAAGGGTCCAAATAAGTATTTAAAACCACCCCTGCTGGGACTGCTAAGACTTCTGAATTTCAAATTGGCATTTTATGTTTGACAAGGTGACATTGTATAAGAAATGTATTGTAAAACACTGCTGTACGATAGGAAAATGATTGAATGTAAATATTTCAGGATGTGGACCACTGTTCAAATGTTATCATAAATCTTTGCCATTGTTTTAGGGGATAACCCTGCATGCATATATGAGCTGAATTGAGAGAGCTAACTCTTGGAAGGGAAGTCAGCAGTGAGTTTGTGCGTGTCTGACCTTCTGCCACTACTAATCTGATTTGACCACAAAAGTATCCTATTAGATCTTTGCTATTGTTATCATATGCATATTATTACATAAAGTGAAAAACTCTTTTCTGGAGATACTACATCTGGCATTGCTTTTGACCTGTTCATCGGGTGGTCTGAAATGTCATTGGTATGTGAAATTGAAATGGCTTGAGCCAGGATGCCCTCTTAAACTTTGAAAAGGGAAAAAAAAAAAAAAACTTGAACTGTAAAGTTAACTATCTTTCCATTCCTTGCAGGTTTGGAAGGTTTACAGTAGCTGCTCTTCAGTCCAAAGTAGAACAGCATGAACGTGAAACCAATCGCCTCAAGAAAGCCCTGGAACGAAGTGATAAGTATATAGAGGAACTAGAATCTCAAATTTCACAGCTAAAAAATTCAGGTGAAGAGAAGGAAGCTATGAATTCCATTTGCCAGAGAGCACTTTCTACAGATGGCAAAGGGAGCATAGGCAATGAGGAGGATATGACATCAAAGAATCAAGGTGATGGTGCCAGAAAGCCGCTTGGCTCATCCACCTCAAGTTCTCACCTGGCAAAACCTTCTAGTTCTAGTTCTGCCAGGAAGGAAAGCACCAGCAAAACAGAACCAAATTGTCCTAAGAACAAAGACCTATATCAAAAACAGGTGGAAATAATGTTAGATGTGACAGATACAAGCATGGATACTTATTTAGAAAGAGATTGGGGTAATAAGCCAAGTGATTGTATTCCCTACAAAGATGAAGAACTTTATGATCTTCCAGCTCCTTGTACCCCTTTGTCCCTTAGTTGCCTTCAGCTCAGTACTCCAGAAAATAGAGAGAGCTCTGTAGTTAAAGCAGTAGGTTCCAAAAAGCACTCAAACCATCTTAGAAAATTGGTGTTTGATGATTTTTGTGATTCTCCGAATGTTTGTAATAAAGATTCATCAGAAGATGATAGAAGTGAAAATGAAAAGAAATCAGAATGTTTTGCTTCCTCAAAGACAGGATTTTGGGACTGTTGTTCCACAAGCTATGCCCAAAACTTGGATTTTGAAAGCTCAGAGGGGAACACAATAGCAAATTCTGTTGGAGAAATTTCTTTAAAATTAAGTGAGAAATCAGGCTCCTGCTTATCTAAGAGGTTGAATTCTATTCGCTCATTTGAAATGAATCGGACAAGAACATCCAGTGAAGCCTCCATGGACGCAGCTTACCTTGACAAAATCTCTGAGTTGGATTCAATGATGTCGGAATCAGACAATAGCAAGAGCCCTTGTAATAATGGTTTTAAGTCAGTGGACTTAGATGTGTTATCAAAGTCCTCTCAAGGCAGTGAATTTCTTGAGGAGCCAGATAAGTTGGAAGAAAGAACTAAGCCAAACCTTTCCAAAGGTTCTCTAACTACTGATCAGTTAGAAAATGGAAATGATTGGAAACCCACTTCTTTTTTCCTCCTCTCTCCATCTGACCAAGAAATGAATGAAGATTTTTCTCTCCATACCGGTTCTAACCCAGGAACTAATGAAATCAAACCCCCAAGCTGTTTGTTTCAGACTGAGTTTTCCCAGGGTGTTTTGTTAAGCAGTTCACACCGGCTATTTGAAGATCAGAGGTTTGGGTCTTCTTTATTTAAGATGACCTCAGAGATGCATGGTCTTCATAACCACCTTCAGTCTCCTTGGTCTTCTTCCTTTGTGCCTGAGAAGAGGAATAAAAATACAAATCAGTCAACAAAAAGAAAAATCCAGAGCAGTCTTTCCAATGCCAGCCCATCAAAAGCAACTAAAAGTTGACTGGTTAGAAAGGTGTCATTTATGTTTTTGTCCTGAGAGGAATAGAAGTTTTTAAAGTTACTTTTTTTCCCTCATAAAAGTTCTGTACGATGTTGAATTGATAA
Organism: Enhydra lutris kenyoni; assembly: GCF_002288905.1. Lineage (NCBI taxonomy): Eukaryota > Metazoa > Chordata > Mammalia > Carnivora > Mustelidae > Enhydra > Enhydra lutris. The sequence continues at coordinate 33,821,611 of NW_019154099.1, read as the reverse complement.
TCTGTAGTCAAGTATCAAGTCAGAATGGTGGATTAGCCTGTACCTAAAATACTTCTGTTCATTTTAAAGAGTTTGTCATTTTTTTCATTTCATTTGGGCATCTTTTTAACCAGAAAAGATAGAGAGAGGGAGAGGGTTTCTTTTAATGAATATTATATGTATCTGGTTTGGGTGTGTTATGTTTTCTTAGGTCTTGATTTAGCTGTTAAATACAGTGGCCAATTAATGAGCCTCGGTTGTCTTCAAAACTTGGATTCCTTAAATAAAACTTTTTGGGTTGTCTATACACTGCTCATAAGACACTTGAGTTTCTTTAAAGCTTTTCTAAGCTGGGAATTATTTTGCCTGTCCTTTTTTATTTATGTTTAGTGATGGCTCAACTTTTAGGCAGGGCTATGGTGGAGAAAGCGCACTCTAACCTTAGTCCAATATTCATTTACCTTTTTTTTTTTTTTTTTTTTTTTAGGTTTTGTATATGTATGTTTGCATTTTTAACATTGTGTTTTGTACAGTTTTTGTGAGAACCTTTTGCTACAATGAAAAAACACATTTTCTATATGAAAATACTTGTTTTATGTGAGGTAGCTTTCATTTCCTCATCTTTTTGTGTGTGTTGAAAATCAGAAATTGAGCCTACTTTGGAAAGAAGGCATAAAACGGTTGGTTGGGTTTGGAGGAGCCTAAATATGGTAGCTTCATTGTTCCAGATACACAGGTGTGGAAGTGCTCTTTGCCAAATGCTTGATTCACTTTCATCCCAGGGGAGCTTTTTTGGAGTGAAGTTCTTGTTTGCATGTTACTGTTCTTTGTGGAAACTCTGTATGCATGGTAGCATTCTTTCTTGCACTGTTTTCCTTACTTAGAAAAAGAAGTTTTAGTTGGTTAATAGACTATCTTTTATGTAGGACAGATTTTTTTTTCATGAAGAGTGTTGAGAATAGGTGAGCTAAGCACAATTTTTAATTTAGGTTCTGAAAAAGTATATTCTAAACATGTTTGGTATGCCTGTATAGGCCTTTAAAAATGGTTTGTATGCTAATGACTTGTTTATCTCATGTGCACTGAACATTTTACATTAATACTGTACTGTTTTACATTAATACTGCATGCTTTTCTATGTGAATTGAATAAAGGATGTCATAAGCACTACAGTCCTTGATGTTGTCTTAGATATTGAATTAGCCTATAACGACCAGTAAAACTTACCATTTTTAATTGATCTTATAGAGAGGTTGACAAACTATGGACCATGGACTAAATCTGGCCTACACCTATTTTTGTGAAAAGCCTGTGAACTAAAAATGATTTTTATACTTTTTAATGGCTTTTAAGAATTAAAAAATATTTCATAATACAGGAAAATGATATAAAATTCAAATTTCAGTATTTCTAAATAAAGTCTTATTAGAACACAGCTACACTCATTTGTTTACATATTACCTGTGACTGCTTCTGCTTTGTAGTGGCAGAACTGAATAGTTGCCAGTGAGACCATATGGCCCACAAAGCCTAAAATATTTACTCTTTGGCCTTTTACAGAAATATTTGCTGACCCCTGTTAATAATAGACTGTGGATTCGGTGAAACCGTAAAAGTGTAACAAATCGCTTTTATGATTTGGAGAATCATGCCCTCCACTTTTAGAAATAATAAGGGGCAAAAAAAAAGCTAATGTGAAGCATAATTTTATTATATATATTTTCCAATAAATATTTGTGTGCTGTTTTATTCTTTTTGATGTGTTGAAGTCGGTAGATACTTTTAGAGAGTAGTTTAGATATCTTTGACAATGGTAACATATTTGAAATTCTATTAAATGTAGAAATCTATAATTTTTCTAAGTAATCATAGAGTAAATTAGGGGGTAAGCCTCACTTTAATTCTCTCTGTAACTCTTCTTTACTATGAATGTGTCCGTTTTTAATCCATTAATCCAAATATATACCAGCAGTGTGCCATGGCAGTGCAGAAGATATAACCTGATTAGTGATGCCTAATCAGGGTTAGAGCATCTCTACTGGACCAGAGTATTTCCCAGCTGCTTCAGAAACGTTGCTCCACCCTTCCCAAAACAATATGTCATACATTAAACCCATCAAATGTGACATTTCTCCATTGAAGAGAATAACCTGCAGGATTTTATTTTAATCACATTCTCATTTGTACTCTTTACTTCTTTTACCATAATCTGATATATCATGATACATGTAGTGGTTTCATATGTTTTTAAGTGTATTGTACACACACTCTAAAAACAAAAGAAAGACAAACTTATTTATCCACGTGCTTTACTAACTTCTATTTCCTTTAATCCTCTTCAAACTCTGTAAGGCAAGAAAGAGCCTCAGTTTAAAGTGAGTGATTTGAGGATTAGTGGTCACACAGCTGGAATGGGATAGAACAATGTCTTAGAGCTGGGCCCCTAATTCTAGAGCATGTACTCTTCCTCCCCAGTGCATGAAAGTTCACATCTGAAGGCCAAAGGATGAATAGATTTGAAATTTCCAAGGGTTCTTTTTAAAGTACTATGAGAAATACTGGCATGTTTCTTTTCAGGTAGCATTTTATTCCGGCCAATGTTCCACTACTAAGTGGAAGCTCAGTGGTGAGAGTTGTTTGCCTCTTTCAATAAATGTAGGAAAATTTGCATTAACTCTGACATTTAGATGAATTTAACCCTTATTGGGAGGTTTAGATAGCACTAAAGGCCATGTTAGAACAAGATGCACTTGTGATAAGGGAAGCAGACACTAATCAGTCATGCCTATAAAAAAGCATCTTTTGATTGCTCATCTTTCTAAAATATGGCTAAGGGAATGTGACATGATGGTAGGTTTTTGTTTGTTTTTTGGGGGTTTTTTTGACATGAACTTTAGTGTTCATCTTTTAATTTTCAAAATCTTAATCCCATCAATGACTTTTTTTCCCCTGTTTTAATGTATCATCTGAATGAAACTGAAAATGGTAGACTTTTAAGATTTATAGCCCCTGAATTTCAAATCTACTTTGTATTCCTATAATGTCTTTTGTATCTATATTGGTTTAAAACTGAAGGTACCACTGAACTAGGGGAGAACTTTGGTCTTAAATCCTAAGATATTTCAGGAACTTGTTTCTGTATACTTGAATGGTTTTCAGTTATCCAAAGTATAATACATAGATTTTATACGTGTAGAACATCAAACTGAGATTAACAGTAACTTTATGGAGTATAGCCTATTAGATTAAAAGAGTGTTTTCCAAAGCCTCATAAGAAGGTCTTTCATTCCTATTTGTGGGAGTCCTACAACACAGTCTTTGCCTGTGATGATGTAACCCAATCCTTTTAATAATACTTGGCAGAGAGAAAACCTTTTAAGCAATGATCTCAGAGTGCATAGTGAACATTTATTTCCTAATTCTCGGAACCCCACTCTGAGCGAGGAAACATCTATTAAGATGCAGATTTCTTTTAAGAACCCATCTGGAGCTCAAGCTAGGGCGATCTTCAGTCTTACATGACAGAAGCAGCCTAGAATACTTTGAATTGGAGCTCCACTTCTTGAAATGGAAGATTCTAAGGTCTGCTGTGTCTTAAGAGGGAGCAGACCCCACTCTAATGAATGTTAGTTGAATTAACCAAGTGTGGAGAATGTGTGCCTTGTGGGACACTTAGAATTTCGGGGTTACCAAGGGCAAGGATTTAGACATTTACCGAGACTTCCTGTGAGGACAGAGAAGCTAGTTCTGGTCCATTTTGATTCTTACAGGACGGTGAGTAGAAAAAGTCGGTGACGGCGATAGCACCGAGCATAGAGGAAATAAGCATCTTCACGGAAGTACTGTTTGCACTGGGTCTTTAAGGATGAATAAGAGCTCGGTGTGGAAAAGGACGTCTCCTCTGCTTGTTCGCTGTCCTTGTAGGGGCGGCTTCACGGACGTCTCAGAAGCGGTGCTGAAGGACCCATTGCCTAATGCCAGGACTTCTGATTGAGAAGGGTTTCTAGATTGCTCCAGCCTGAGCTTGCAAGTTTGGCTTTGCTCCGCCTCTTCGTTCTCAGCGTCCCCTGAGACTCTAAGCTAGCCCTAGCCGCCGGGGCCGGCGGCCTGATGGCGAGACAGTGACTCCCTGGGCGCTGGAAGGCTCAGGAGGTGGCAAGGCTGGCCCATCATCTGTCCATTAAGCCGGGGCTTTGCGCTGCGACGGCCGGAAGGCGCGACCTCGCTTCACTCACAGGGTCATCTTTGTGCTGGGGGTGGGGAGGTGAGGTCTAGTCCGCTTGTCTCGGCTCTGAGGCCCCTACCTCCCTCTGATTCTAACTCTCCCAGCCTTCCGGGATTTCCGCAGCCAGCGCGGCTCTTCCCCCAAGCCCCGGCACATCACACCCCCCACCCCCGATCCCCCGGGAGGACAAATCTGCCGGTGCCCCTCCGGCCGGAATCTCCCGTGCTCTCGAGGGCGCTCTCAGCTGGTCTCTCGCCCAGGCCCCACCCGAAGAAACGACTTGCTTTGCGGTTTCCTTTCATTTTATTACCACTCGCGAAACCTGGCGATTAAGACGCGAAACCAACAAAGAGTTTTCTTTCCACCTTAACCTTGCACACAATCCTTTAACAAATTAATTAATCCTAATGAATTAACACTTCATTTATTTAAACGCGCTACAGTCCATGAATTAAATTTTCATGCAGTGATTAAAGGCTGTTAAAATATGCATGATTTCGTTAAAATTTTATAATAAATCAGGGCAATGTGTTACATGACAAGGCAACTATTTCCCAGTCCCTCGCAAGGGGCTTTGATTTGTGCGGGCGGCGAGGAGGAGGGGCGGCTGGCGGCGCCGGCAAGCGCCGGAGCCCGGCGACAGGACCCAACTCCGCACTTCTGGCTTTTGGACTCGCGGCTTCGCGCTTTCCTCGGCCCTCCTGGGGGATCCTGTTCCTGCGGACGGAGCTGAGCCTGCGGAGGGCGTTGGGCTCCCTCCTGCGGGTCCCGGCAACTGCACTCATACGGGGCGGGGGTCCTCTGCAGTCCGTTTGCGCCCGCGGAGCTCCCGCCAACCCCGGCCTGCGTGCGACCGAATCGCAGCGGCGGGCGGGCGGCTGTCTGAGGAGAGGGAAGGCGGCAGAATTTCCGTCTCGTCGCATAGGGTCACTGGCGGGAGTGCCTGCTGTAGAGTTGGTTTGTTCGTTGTTGTTTTTAACCCGGGGACCTCGAACCCCTTCTCTGAGCGGCGCACTCTTCCGGTTTTGAAGGAGCCGGGGTGGAGCGGGAGCGAATTTGCTTCTCTTAGGATCTAAACCCCAGGGGCCCGTGGCCTTGTTTAGTGATACAACAATGTTCACACGGACGGCGCAGCTGGCGGGCGGGGGAGGCCATACCCCTGTTAGGACCCAGACCTAGTTGTCCTGCCTCGCCCGTAGATCTTTCACTAGGTAGGTTGGTTTTGAGTCCACAGAGAGATTCAGGCGGAGAAGGTGGAGGTGATAGAGAGATGGTAGTAGATAGATCGATTGATTTCTACATGCGTAACGCCCAGAGTGATAATGACCGGCGGCGAACTTTACTGGGAAGCATCATCTCGGGGTGGGGTGGTCGACATCCCGAAAAATGTTCCCCACGGAAGTGGCGCTTGAATTAAACGGCCCCAAGAAAGAAAACAGCGGGGTTTTGACCGGATAACTCAAGAACCTTCTCCGCAGGTCTCAGCTGGAGTTCAGTCTGAACGCGCACGGGGCGGGAGCCTTACGAGATCACCGTGGGCCTCAGTAACTCACTCACCTCCGACGAGCGGCCCGAGTGCGGGCGGGGCGCGGTGGAAAGGGAGCACCGGGCCTCCAGACATCTCCGAGCTCCCGGCAGGAAGAGCGTGGCTCTGAACTCGCTGCGTGGGCAGGACTGGGCCCTGGGGCTGGCAGAGGGCAGGGCCACCGCCCAGAGCCGGACGGGGTAGGCACTGAGGCCTCGCGGTCCGCTGGGGGAGGTCAGAGGACCTCGGCAGGACCCGCGAGGAGCCCGGGCCCCGAACGGCGGGAGAGATGGTATCGGCCCGCGCGGGGGGGTAGTGCGAACAGAGACCCAGCATCGAGGCAGCCCAGGCACGGCCCTGGGAAGGCGGCCGCGAGAGGAAGCGAAAGTACCGCACCAGTAGCTCCCCTTTTCCACGCTTCGGGCAGAAAGTGTCGGAGCGCGAGGGCGCCGCCGGGCCCAGCCAAGCGCAGCTCCTCTTCAGGAGAACCGACCCCCACGCCCTACTCTGGGCCTGCTCCTCCCCTGCCTGCCCCTTCACAGGGCTTAAAAACAACCCCAAAGGCCTCTGGAGGCGGCCAGCTCTGACCTCTGGGGGCTACGCCTGCACGCAGAGGGGGGCCGCGCTGTGAAATGTGCGCACTTTCAAACTGGGCGACTGCCCGCGGGAACTGTGGCACCCCGGGTCTGGGAGGTGCAGAGCTCCCACTCGGGCCGCCAGAACCGGAGGGGGCCGGCCTGCAGGTAGGGCCAGATCTTCAGGCCAGAACCTGGAGCCCGATACCCTCCTCCTGTACACAGACACACACACACACACACACACACACACACACACACACACACACACTCTCTCTCTCTCTCTCTCTCTCTCTCTCTCTCTCTCTCCACGCACTTAAGTAGACGTTCTTCAGGGCCAAACCCCTGTTCCTGAATCCTAAGAAATAACCCGGGTTCCATCCCAGAGGGGTGTGTGTGTGTGTGTGTGTGTGTGTGTGTGTGTGTGTGTGCAGGTAGTGGCTGCTATGTCCAGCGCTGATTTCTCCCCCACCCCCACACCCTTTTGGAGAACGGCAGCCCGAGCCAGCAGGAGCTGTCAGGCGCGCTCTGCTGATCTGTGGAGGTGGGTGGGTGTCTAAGGTAAGGACAGTTCACTCCCAGCAGTGTGGGCCCTTGAACAGCGCCTCTCTCGCCGGGCCTCACTCCAACCAAGGAATCTCTCCTCTCTGAGCTCGGGGGAACAGCAGCTGCCAGAGAAGATGTGAAGTGGGACCTGCCAAAGAAGGAGGAGAAAATTAATTAATGAGGGAAAGAAATGTGTCTCTGATCCAGATGATAGACTCCCTATCCCTGGGGGCAGAAATTCCTTGGAAATCAATAGCTGTGCATTCATTATCCCCCTCTTGATAAAATGCAAAGCTATGAGATAGGGGGAGGGGAGAATCTGTGTTGGTCATTAAACAAGAAGGAAGGCGGGGGTGGGGGGGGGGACGAGGACATCTTTCCAGGAATCTATGCCCGGGCTCAGAACCCATGTGGGCATCATTAGCACAGGCAGGGGCCAACTAGTTACTGCACTTGCCAGACCAGGAAAACAAAGCAGTGACATATTGGTGAGCCCCAGTCCACCACCCTTTTCTTTCACTGCCCTGGGGTAAGTAGAGAAAGACTTCATAAGGCCCAAGGAACTGCATGCAGATCTGCCACCATGCCCCAAGCTCTAGCCTGGGGCCGCGGCCCAGCAGGGATGTGGCTGGATAACTGTCCAGGCACCATCTTCCACCCCATCCCATGTTTCCATCCAACTCCCTTTCTCTGCACCTGTCACACCTGTATGTACCCTAAGTGCCCCTTCACCTGGGGCTGCCCCACTCTTAGAGACTGCTACCTCCTGCAGGGCAGATACCCCTGTTTTATACCTCATTTTCTCTCCAGTGTCTTGCCCTGGCCCAGACTGGTGATGACCAAGCATGTGAGGAAGGAAAGGAAAGTAGAATGTAAATGAGGGAGGGATGCAATAATTGAACTCCAAAAAAGAACAAGCTGCTGACAAGATTTACAGCTCTGCATGGGGACAATGCACCCCTCTGGCCCAGTCTCCATTTCCCTTTTTGGAAGAGAGGAGACCCTTCAGTGATCTTCCTGCTTGCCTCCCATTAACCCTGGCTTGTTGAACTCTCTGGATTTTACTCCTGGCCTTCCCCATCTGCCTTCTCTTCCTTCTACACACATGTGTTGTTCGATGGGGCATTTTTACCCTGTGCCAAGCACTTTGCTATGTACTGTTGTGGACACAGATGTGCACTAAAATGGGCTTCCAGTCCATTGGTTAGGGGGGTGGGTTGGGAATTGAACCCACAGCCCTCATAGTTCTAGCCGCAGGAAAAGCTGAGATATTCTGGACAAATTCTGGCCCCACCCCATGGGTTGTCCAAAAAAAAAAAAAAAAAAAAAGGTGTCCGAAGGAATGTGAACTAGAGGAGGAGTCTGGGCAGGCTTGTAAGCTCCTGCTCTCTGGTAGGGTGCCTGTTTTCTGGGTTTCCCCGTGCCCTCCCAGAGTCATAGGTAAGTCCAGATGAGTTTCCAGTACTTGGGGACTGGCCTCGCTCTCTGGGGGTCCACTCAGAAGGAACCTGTGCTGCTTGCGGTTCTGCCTTCCATGCACCTTTCCACCCTTCCGGGTGTCTAAAGGCCAGCATTTCCCTGGGGTGTGGGCAGGATCTAGGCTCTTGCCCTCTGCAGGACCCTTCCTTTCCCTAGTGAAAGAGCTCAGGGAACGGCTGGCTGCCATGGGTATCAGGAAGTATTAGGTTAAGCCTGGACATCCAGGGTGACAACTACCTTAGGACTCACTCGCTCCCTCCAGCGATGTCCTGCTCCCCGTCCATTCCCTGTAGAGATAAGTTGCATTTAGAACTCCCAGGGGACCATGTAATGGATGGAAACGCGAGACTCCTCTCGAACCAGCAAGTGAACATCTTTCTCCCCTCTCTGGCTGCAACAGGGGAGGAGGGTAGAGAGAAAAGAAAAGAAAGAAAGAAAAAGCCATGGTGATGCCTGTGGGCTTTTCTTGGAATTTGAGTATTGAGTGGGTATGCTAAATACGGACACGTTTATCTGAGGAAAAGATCCACACGAACGCAAATTGAGGTTTTTAGAAATGAGATCTGCTCTTTGGTGGAAATACAGACCTCTTTGGTGTGGGAGAGACCAGAAAGATTATTTATCTGATCTCTGCCTCCCATAAGTAGCCCCTTGCCGCTCTCCAGCTCTCCCGCCACAGATGTGATAACATCTGGGCTGTTATTATCACCCGGGGCAAGCGTTGTGTCCCTGGGGACTCGGCACCTGAACTGTGGTTCTCCCGGGAGGCGCTTGATCTGCCTGCCATATAAGGGCCATATAACAGGTTGGCTAATTGATTCATTCTTCTTAGGTTTTGATTTCACAATCAGAGAATACATAAAAAATAAAGTCTGCACCAGAGCTTAGGTTTCTTTATTCCAGATTGGTTTGAATTAATATTTTAATCACATTTTCCTATACACTGGCTTGATCCTGTCTCCTATTCAAGATACACACACACACACACACACACACACACACACACACACACACACGAAGCAAAGAGGCCAAAGCCAAGACGATGGAAGGGAAAAGAAAGTTCTCTTTTCAACATCTTAATTCTTTTTTCTCTGAAGCGATTTTCTTTTCTCCCGGAGTTTCCAGCATAAAGTGTGTGTGTGGTGTGTGTGTGTGTGTGTGTATACGCTGAGGAGAGGAAAGGATCCCCACAACACCCTGTTAACTATTTTTCCTTTTGATTACTAGAAGCCTCAGATCACCCGGAGCTCGTTTGAAATGTGGGTTTGTACACGGTTAAAGGAGACAAACAATGAGAGAAATGCACAATTTCATTTCAACAGCAGTTCCTTAGTAGAAAGCACACGCTCCTTGTGGCTCCTAAGTGGCTGTCACTGTCGGTGCCTGACACAGTTATATTCACAACAACAACAACAACAACAAAGTATGCGGAGGAAATTAAATTATATGGAAATCAATAGCGTCTGACTGCTTCAAACAAATGTCTGTCACGGCGATTATTCTCCAGGAACCTATTTATAAACCTTGAAAGAAACAGGTTCTTGCAGCAAAAGACAGCATCTTCTGCGTTTCTATGTTGTTATTTATACTGTATACAGAGGAAAGCGCGGGCATAATTTAACATACAAATACCCAGCTGTATACATATAACAGCTTGTTAGACATCCCAGAGTGGAGGTGTGCCTAAGTAATGCGCATATATTCCGGGCTTGCGGGGGAGAGTTTGAGAGAGGGAAAGCACCAAAGGGGTTCTGAGCATCTTGTCTTTCTCCCCCTAAAAGGTGGGTACCCTGAGACAATAGCCAGCCCTTTTGATCTTTCCAGAGCCGCTGTGGGAAAGGTGAGGCGTGCATTGCGCATGCCCGGGTAGCTACAGGTGCATCACCTGCGCTGTCCTTGCTGGTGGTCACTATAAGAGCGGCTCCCAAGCGCCTGTCGCGGCCGGGCGAGCGCGCGCGCACGCAGACGCACGGCGCCGCGGAGAGAGAGCGCGCGTCAGACAGACTCAGACAGCTGAAGCCTGTCAGCGCGGCGGGGCCGGGAGCTCTCGCGAGAGCTCCTAGAACCGGCCGCGAGAAGTGGGGCTCAGGTGTAAGAGGAGTGCATCCCGTCGGCGCGCGGGGCTAGAGCTCTAGGAGAAGTGGGATCGCGAGGCCGGTGCGCGGCGCTCTGCACGGTCAAAGGGAGCGCCGGGCGGCAGCGGCGGCAGCAGAGGAGCAGCAGCAGCCCCCGGCGCGGCCGCCGCCTCCGCGCAGCCAGCAATCGGGGCTGCAGCCTCCGAAGGGAGGCCGGGGGAGCCGGCGTGCGCACTTTCCCGCAGACTTTCGGAGTGTTTGTGGATTTACATGCCAAGCCATCAAGATGATGTCTATGAACAGCAAGCAACCTCACTTTGCCATGCATCCCACCCTCCCTGAGCACAAGTACCCGTCGCTGCACTCCAGCTCTGAGGCCATCCGGCGGGCCTGCCTGCCCACGCCGCCGGTAAGCGCCCCACGCCCGCGGCCCCGGCCCGCGCGCCTGCCCCCTCCCGGTCTCCGAGACACTGCATGTCGGGTGCTGATGTGCTCCAGGTCCAGGTGCTGGGTTTTGCGGGCAGGGATTTTTAGAGGAATCCCGCTGCGAGGCACGTTTTGTCCAGTGGCGCTTAATGTCGTGTTCCCGTCGCCTCTGCCTCGTGTGGGCGCCTGCGATCAGAGTGGGGACCGCTGGGGCCATGACTCTCTACTTCCCTCCACTTTTTCTGTTAATTTCACGCCTCGGAAAGGCGGTCTCTGTGCGTGCTCGGGTGCGTGACACGGGTCCCGAGCTGCGAGTTACATTTCCATTTCTTCTTCTTTTCTCCTTCCTTTTTGGTCTCCCACGCCGGTTCCCGGAATGTGTTCTTGTGTCCCCCTCTCCCCTGAACCTGTCTCTCTCCCCACACTCACGTCCCTTCTCATCTGTCCCTCCCCCCCGTCTTGTCCTCAATGTGCTCCCCATTCCGTCTTTCCCGGCCTCCACTGTCCCCACCCCCGTTGTTGTTATTTTGGTTGCTTTGTGTTTGGTTTGCCCTTTGCTTGTGCTTTCCGGCTTGTGTGTGGTTTTGTTTTGTGTTTTTGCTTTTTTTCGTTTTGTGGTTTTTTTTGGTTGTTTGTTTTTTGTTTTGGTTTGGTTTGTGTCGCCTGCAGCTGCAGAGCAACCTCTTCGCCAGCCTAGACGAAACGCTGCTGGCGCGGGCAGAGGCGCTGGCGGCTGTGGACATCGCCGTGTCCCAGGGCAAGAGCCACCCATTCAAGCCAGACGCCACGTACCACACGATGAACAGCGTGCCATGCACGTCCACGTCCACCGTGCCTCTGGCGCACCACCACCACCACCACCATCACCACCAGGCGCTCGAGCCTGGCGACCTGCTGGACCATATTTCGTTCGCCCTCGCTCGCGCTCATGGCCGGCGCGGGTGGCGCGGGCGCGGCGGGCGGCGGCGGCGGCGCCCACGACGGCCCGGGGGGCGGCGGCGGCCCGGGGGGCGGCGGCGGCCCGGGCGGCGGCGGCCCCGGGGGCGGCGGCCGGCGGTGGCCCGGGGGGCGGCGGCGGCGGCCCGGGCGGCGGGCTGCTAGGCGGCTCCGCGCACCCGCATCCGCACATGCACGGCCTGGGCCACCTGTCGCACCCGGCGGCGGCGGCCGCCATGAACATGCCGTCGGGTCTGCCGCACCCCGGGCTGGTGGCGGCGGCGGCGCACCACGGCGCGGCGGCTGCGGCGGCGGCGGCAGCGGCGGGGCAGGTGGCGGCGGCCTCAGCGGCTGCGGCCGTGGTGGGCGCGGCGGGCCTGGCGTCCATCTGCGACTCGGACACGGACCCGCGCGAGCTCGAGGCATTCGCCGAGCGTTTCAAGCAGAGGCGCATCAAGCTGGGCGTGACGCAGGCCGACGTGGGCTCGGCGCTGGCCAACCTCAAGATCCCGGGCGTGGGCTCGCTCAGCCAGAGCACCATCTGCAGGTTCGAGTCGCTCACGCTCTCGCACAACAACATGATCGCGCTCAAGCCCATCCTGCAGGCGTGGCTCGAGGAGGCCGAGGGCGCGCAGCGCGAGAAAATGAACAAGCCGGAGCTCTTCAACGGCGGCGAGAAGAAGCGCAAGCGGACTTCCATCGCAGCGCCGGAGAAGCGCTCCCTCGAGGCCTACTTCGCCGTACAACCCCGGCCCTCCTCCGAGAAGATCGCCGCCATCGCCGAGAAACTGGACCTCAAAAAGAACGTGGTGCGGGTGTGGTTTTGCAACCAGAGACAGAAGCAGAAGCGGATGAAATTCTCCGCCACTTACTGATGGGGAGTGGGAGGTGCAGGGCGGGGCAGAGTGGGGAGCTGAAGGGGCTTTTCGGGGCCTTTCCCCGAGCCTGTTTTCCTCTAGATTTGGAGTGTCCGTTATCTTGCTTGCATTTGGGGAGTCCCTCCTAGCGCACTCTCCTCTACCCCCCCTCTCTGCTCTCCCTGCCCTTTCTCCTCCCCAGAAAAGAGGACTGCGGTGCTGGGTACGGATGCGGGAGAGCCAGGCAGGGGAGAAAGAGGGAATATTTGGGTGAGCGGGGAGTCAAGGGAAAGGAAAGCAGAGATTGGAGGAGGGGTTTTGAGGAGCAGATTGGTTCTGGGGGTTAGGGTGGGGGGAGACTCGGGAAGTCTAGGGAAATGGACTGTTTTTGACCAGAGACACTTGTCAAAATCTCCTGGGGACGAAGGGACTATGTACAAAAACAAACCTACCAACCACCAAAAACCAGACAAATAAAGACAAACTAAAACAAAACAACAAAAAGAAAAAAAAAACGCTTTAGAAACTTAACTCTGGGGAACCATGTTCTGCAGCTTCATTACTCCCTAAGGAAAAGAGAAAAAGAGCACCACTATTATTACCACCCACCCCAACCCTACATACATAAACTGAGTTAAAATCGAAAACCAAACAAACCAGAAGGCGAAATTCTGGGTAGCAAAGCTAGTTGTTCTGTGTTCACTGTCCCCCCCCCTCAAGTCTCACTTCCACCCCATCCGTGTCCTCTTTATTTTATCCATTCCAATGAGACTCCTATAGCTGCTCTCCATTGCCAGAAAATGGGGGGTGGGCACAGCAAGGAGAGGGAGGCTATTCAGGAGTCCCACATTTTCGGGTGACCTGGCCTATATTCCTGTGGTCTGGTCATGTCTGGTGGGGATGTTTAGGGAGAGAGAGACACACAATCTGAGCTGACTAAAAGGCAGAATTTAGGGTCTCTGAAATAAATATTTTATTCTAGGATAATAAAACAATTTAACAAGGTTTTTCTCCTTTCATTTTTGCTTATATCTAAGATCTGGAAAACAGATTATTTTGAAATTTCTCCCCCCACCCCTGTGCCCATGGAACTTGCTTGCCCTTTCATTTATTTTTCTGAGTGTGGTTTATTTTAAACTACCTACTGACTTTTCCCCCTATTGATTCAAATACACTGATGGGGTGGAAGACACTAGGAAAGGTACTGTGCCCCATTTTCTCTCTAGAACAAGACCCATCTTGCTCTCCTAGGTACCCTTTCTTTCTCTCTTGAAGACCATGAAATCGTTCTGGAAATACTGGAAAGTTTCTGCTTTCAGTTGGAGCAGGACTTGGCTGGGAGAAAAATCAGCTAAATCCCAGGAGAGAGGAAGGCAGGTTTAAAGCCCTCCGTTTGTTTCAAAGGGTCTGCATGTTGGGGGGGAAGCAGAACAACTGTGTTTCATTATTATTATTATTATTATTATTCAAAAGTAATTTATTGCTGGGGATAAATGTTGGGTAGCAAGAACTTTAATTTGCACTATCAGTCTCCCAAATAGAAAATCATGTATAGTATTTCATAGTAATAATCAAGGTACTCTCTGAACTGCTGATGGTTAAAAACAAAAACAAGACAGCTGAAGGTGGTTAGGTAAAATGCCTGCTTGGTGCATAAGATACTCTTTTGATCTCTTGTGGAGATGGTTTATCACCATCCTTTAATAAGAACTAAAAAATTGAAAACAGAACAAATGAGAAAAGGAAAACTCTGCCATTTAACAAGACTGAAATCATGCATGATCTGAAAGGTGCAGAAAGAAACACAATTAGGTCTCACTCTGGTTAGGCATTATTTATTTAATTACGTTGTATATCATTGTTTGCAGCGCAAACATACTATGCATTTGAAACTGAGCACTAAACTGGGCTAGCTTTCTGATAGACCGTTTTGTGGATAGTGTGATTTCACAGTCTACTGCCTGTTTTCACCGAAAACACAACATTCTTGTCATATTCTTGTATTTAGAGGAAGAGAACAAAAGGAAAATTACTGTAAATATTTTCTTTAACGCACACACTCACACAATGGTTACAAAACTGCCAGTGTTAATCCTGAAATGTCTCACGATTGATCTACCTGTCCATGTATGTCTGCTGAGCTTTCTCCTTGGTTATGTCTTTGCTCTAATACCTTTCCTCCTCCCCACTCCTATTAGAACCATTTCTGTGCGCCAAAATACAACAGGGGGATGTGTCCCAGTACGCTTACAAATAAAACATAACTGAAAGAAGAGCAGTTTTATGATTTGGGTGCATTTTTGTTTATACTGGGCCAAGTCCTGGTAGAGCCGGTCAAAAAATGAGGTTCAACCACAAATACAAGGGAGGATATTGAAAGGGGGATAAAAAGTGAGGAAGGGGTGAGAATGATGTATTTTTCTGCTGAATCAGAATTCACTTTCAGATAACTCATGTGAAAAGCGGTGCTCTGAATAAAATGAATTCTATATTAGTTGCCTGTGTTTATCAATTTTTTTTTTAACTGCAGAAACTCTTAAACCACAGTTCTCACCTCAGAGTGGTGGAAGGTAATAAATAACCAGGCCCCCTCCCCAAATTAAATTGAGGTTCAGGGAAAGAGGCATTTGGAGATTTCTATGTGGTGTTTCTAGCCTATAAACATTTCTTTAAAAAATGTAACTAAATGACTTTGCTTTGGAGGTTAATAAATATAAAAAAATCATCCATGGATCTGTCCAGCCACCATGTCAAATGCCTGTGTTCATTTGAAACATTTAGTGTGCCACCTACTGCTCCAGAAAGACCAGAGATACTTTATTTCTTGGTGACCCTGGACTAGATCAGATGCCAAATGTACAAAGTTTCTTAATAGCTGGGATTATATCTTCTGACATCATCCCATTTTAGCCAAATCTTTTTAATTTCACCGGCAAATCTGTGAAACAAAACACTTGATGTTCAAAAAAGAATAGTACATTTAAAAAGCTGTGATTTTAAACAGTTGTTAATGTTTAAAAAAGCACTAGAGGTATTTTTAAAAATAGATCTCTTCCATCAAAATTGATTTGTTTTTGTTGTTATTGACTTGAAATGTCATCAAAGTTTTTAATAAAATGCATTTGTAAAAACAAACAAACCAACCGTTATTTCATAGGAAAGTATGACCGGATTTCATTGTTGGAGAACCAGGAATGAACAAATGAAAAGATTTTCAAAGGCTGTTTTTTTTTTTTCCCCAATCTGCTCCAATGTTGCAGGCAAATACATTTGTATTATATAATGATGACCAATGTATGTAATAAGAACTTAAGCATTTGTTTTGTATTAAAATCCTTATCAAATAAAAAGACTATTATGTTAATAAAACATCATGAAAACACATGCTTTGCAGAGTTTCCTATTTTATGTAGTAGGAAACTGTGCAAAACAGAAATGCTTTGCTCTCTGGTGAGTGAATCTGTGTACCGTGGGAAGGAATAAGATTGTTCTAAGACACCTTTGTCAATTTAGGAAGAAACAAACAAGCAAACAAATGTCCTCCTGAAGCGAGAGCAAAGGCTTGTCACTCAGCGGTAGCTGACCTTTCAAAGTTCTCTGGTTGGGAAGAGGAACTACACTTTAAGCAGATTCTGAAACCAGTTGGTGAGTGGAAATACTAAAATGTATGGCTGCAGAACTTTAAAAGAATGATCTTAAAATAAGTTGGTGAGAGTGGGAAAATTGCGCTCCGTTTGTATTTCGGCTTCTCGGGAAATCCAGGCGTTCGTGGAGTAGG
This sequence comes from Enhydra lutris kenyoni, assembly GCF_002288905.1. Classification (NCBI taxonomy): domain Eukaryota; kingdom Metazoa; phylum Chordata; class Mammalia; order Carnivora; family Mustelidae; genus Enhydra; species Enhydra lutris. Next base: position 33,805,210 of record NW_019154099.1, on the reverse strand, counting down.
CAGGGCAAAAGAAAAATAAGCATGAAATGCACCTGCCACGTTGATGCCATTCATTCATTTTAAATTTCAGTTTGCCCCAGTCCTAGCTCAGGGTCCTGCTCCTATAGGTCTGAGAAATGATGCCCTCAAGACACATCAACTAACTTCTGAGTAGATTTTTGCTTAATACGTTTTCTTAAATTGCTCTCAACTTCGATTACACTTTCATAAATAAACCGTAGCACCCACTGCCATGATGGTATACTTTCTCCTGATACTAAGACTACTTCGGTCCTGTTACCACACATAGCCAGGCCAACGGAAGACAGGGCGCCCTAGCCCCTAGGACTCACCTGGCCAGCCCCTGCCCATGGCCCGCAGCCGCGTCGCCCGGGCCTCTCTCTCGTCTACCCTGCGTGAAGCATCCCTGCTCCATCTTTCTGGGGGAAGAGCTTTCATAGTCTAGTCCATGAAGTGGGAATTGTTGAGTTCTGACTTTGGCTAAAAAGCAGTGTTCCCCCCACTCCATTCGAATTGCCTTGGTGGCCCCCGGGATGGTAAAGGTGATGACCACAATTATTATCTGGTATGGTTCTGTTTATCCGTGTTATTGGCGCCGCAGTCTCAGCCCCACGATGAGAGCCACACAGAGCTCGCGGGCGGTTTCAAAGGAGACCGCAAGCTTAATTGATTTTTTAAAAATAGCAGCCGAATTCTAATTCTCGCGGGGAACCTCTTTTCCACCTGCGAGATAAGCCTTGTCGCAATAATTACGTTATTTAATATTTGATCAAACCTTCGCGCCGCCACCGCGGCTGGCGGCGCGGGGCCGGCTCACGCCCTCCGGGGCGGCTGGCGAGCAGCGCTGCCGGAGCCGGGCCGGGAACGTGCGGCGGGGGCGCGCGACCGCCCCGCTCCGGTTGTCTTGCCCTTTGAATAATTCATGGCTTGAGAGTTCTGGAAATTAATAAAATGAATGATAACAAGAAGCTAATTAAAAACTTTCGTAATTGTTGTCAAGTCAACTTGATAGGAGACGGGCAGGCCTCCCTCTCCCTCTGCCCGAATCGGGAGGCCCTGTAGGGCTGGGCGCGGGCGGGGAAGGGCCTTGAATGTGGAGCGGACAAGAGCTCCCCAGTCTCAGGGAGTTACTTCGGGGGCCGCCTCTTGGGTCTGCTCCCTCCCCTCCAGCCGTCGCAAGTCTGCAGCCCACTTGTCCTCTCGGCTAGACTTCGGACTTCCGAGCGGGTGGATGGGCGGGTGCCGTTTCAAACCGCAATCAGAGATGATTGGGTCACAATTTGCAGCCAGGAGGGACCCGCCCTCCCCGGACCCGTGTAGGGTTCTCCCTCTGGCACCGAAACACCCGCCCACCCGGGGCCGTCCGCGCGGGGAATCCCAGCGCCCTAAGCGCGCAAGCCTCGGCCAAGCGACCGCAGGGCGCCGGGTATGCGCCCTTCCACCGGCTGCCGATTGGTCTGAAGGCTTCCAGCCACCCGAGACCGCAGTTCCTCTCAGACAGCGGGACAGCTATCAGCCTTCGGGCCCTGGCAGGGAATTGGCCCAGCCGCCAAACACCCCAACGGATAAGCGGTCCCGGGCCTGGACTCCCGGCGCGCTTGCGCAGCGGAGGCTGGTGGCAGGCGGGGCGCGGACCGCTGGGAGCGGCCCGCGGACCGGGCGCGCACAGAGAGCGCAGGGAGCGCGCGGAGCTCGCACATGCGCGCTGCGAGCTCCCAGTCTCCTCCGGGAGGTGAGTCGGAGTTCCGCAGCTGGTAATTAGGAGCTCTCAGAAGTCTTCCCCTACCATGTAAGTGCCTTTGAGGGTGTCCTGAGAGAAAAGGGAAGGGACTGGTAACTCACAGAGGTTAAAAATACTCCCCTCCCCACAGTTTGCCTAAATCGAGCAGGCACCTTAAACACCATGAAACTTTCAAAACTGGTTTACGTTAAAAAGAAAAAAAAATTGGAAGCAGTGCGGTATCGGTTTTTGTTTTGTTGTAGTTAAAGCGCACACAACGAAAACCCTATTAAGGATTTGAACTTAGTAGGCAAGGATTTGCACCCAGGGTGTTAAGAAGGCTGGCCACTCTGCTTCCGTCCGGGAGAATTCAGTAGAATCCTGGATCGGAAAACGGGGGTGGAAGATCTCGGTCCAAGGTAACTTGGCAAAGCACAAGTAGTGAGTCCAGCGCCCGCTCCCGCAAACGCAGGGGTGGAGAAAGAGCACCCCGTCCCACTCCCTGCCCCAATCCCAAATGCCCTAGGGTCGCAACTCTGATTTACGAAGGCAAGAGTATAAAGAAAGAAGAGGGGAAACTGAGGTAGCTAAAAGAGAGTTTGGACGGAGAAGTGGCAAAAGATTGGATGGAGGAGGAAAAGAGACTGCCCACCTTGATTAGGCAAAAAGAATTACGAACAAAAGTTTAATAACTCTGACTCCTGGCTTCAGTGCAGCATAATGTACACAAACTTTTGTAGGCATGGATCAGACTAAAACAAAGTGTTGACAATTTCCAGCCGAGGAAATACACTTACACCAGTCTCTCCACACCCTAACCCCCCTCCGCCCCCGCCAAGTGTTGACAATAAACATTTAATGAAGGCAGGGACCTGGCTGTCTCCAGTCAGTGTCAGAATACTTTAAGCAGACCATTAGCACGGCTTCTTCCACTTCAAACATCGCGCGCTACACTCTAACATTATATTAAAAAAAAACAACAACAACAAAGTGTGAGACAAATAATATGTTTATACGGATATCTTAAGTGGTCTGCAGTAGTTCTGATACCCCCTGTACTTATTAGCAGAAACTAACTCATTGTAGATTACTCGCGCTTAAAAAATGTTAAATACAGTTAATGCAATATTAATCGCCCTTTGGTGATATAAAATGCAATATTTTCAGACAGCTATCGAGCTTTTCTAGAGGAAGAGCTGATGAAAAGAGTCACAGCTGAATAGTGGAGAGAAAAAGCCCGGTATTTATTGCTTTTGTTTGGCTTTTGGCTACAGAGACAGGAACCTTCTAATGGGGTAAGGACATTTATTTTATCTGCAATCTATTGCTGCGAGAGCAGGGGCGGCAGATGGGGCTGGTGCGATATTCGCAGTGTAATTTAGACCAAATCCTAATAACTAATAATGATTTATGTTAATTTTGATCATTTATGCGACTTTACAAAAGCGTTGTCATGAAAGAAAGAGAAAGAGAAGCAGAATGTTCTGGGGGCTCTAAGGCTGAGACTGGAGCTCAACTACTCTGCTTAAAATATGTTTTGTGAGTTAGCAATGGAAAAATACAGGCATTTTAAAAGCAGGTAGGATCTATTTAACTTGGGCAGAGAGTTAATCTCCCTGGGGCTTGCGTTTTTTCTGAAAATGCACCTAAGTTGAGAAGAAATGAGACGCTTTTGAGCGAGGGACTCTTTCATCCCAGTTTTAAGGAAAACAGATATATTTCAATTGTTTCATTTGCTTACATTCAACTAAGCGGTCGCGTGTGCGCTTGCTTGCTTGCGTGTGTGTGTGTGTGCGCGTGTGTAGTGGAATCAAGTGTGTGCGAGGCATGAGTGCGGGCCGGGGTCTTCCCTCCAAAGTGGAAGCTGAGCCCGGTGTTTGAGATCAGCCTTAGCGCCGGGGAGCAAGCAGTCGCACACCGCCGCCACGCCTTATGCCAAAGTTTTATTACTGGCTGCTTAAACAAGTTGCTGTATCTTAATCTTCACTTCCCTTCTGATATTTGTTTGCCTAGAATCAACTTTTGAGAAGCTCTGCCGTCTCTACCTCCAGTCTTTCTCCTCCCCCAAGGGATCTCAGGGCTTTTAAACTTAAAAGTGCTTCTCCTCTCCTCATCCCCCTGGTAACGTGGCACCGGTTCAGAACCCCAGGGGCTGCCAACGGGACGTAGTTCTGCCAAGGAACAGGCGATTTTTGGCTGCCACGCAGTGCACTGCAGAGGGTCGGAGCGATTTTGAAAGGGAGGGTGCGCCTTGCTCATGGCAATTTACTTTTTCGGTTACCTTTTGCGTGTTTCAACGCCTTCAGGCTATAGTTTGAAAGTAAAACAGCATCAAAGCACCTCCTTATTAGCTCTGTATTTGAGAAATCCGAAGATGAAACTACCTAAAAGGTTTAATAGGGCGGAACAGCATTTATTTGCCAAGCAAACAGCCAGAGTACAGTTCAAAAGGGGTACAGTGGTTTATCAGCAGGAGGCTGGAATAAGAACGTTAGGTAAAGCGAATTTCAAGCTTCAGTTGTGCTGTTAAACCCTTAAAGTGAATGAAATAAGCTTCAAGTGGGATGTCTTCTTTGATTTTGAATATCATCTCCCTCACGAAGTACATATATACATAGGTACATACATATGTGTGTGTATGTATGTATATATATATATATATATATATATATTTCCTAGAGGCTTTCCCCACCTTCAGAGTTATAGAATTATTGTCAAGACTTTTGCTTGGTTGTAAACTTTCAGGTTTTGTAGATCAAGAATAGTTAGCTTTCCAGAGATTTGATCTGCAAATGTATCTAAAACATGATCACATCTTTTACAGTTAAAATATTCATGCTTTTCTTCCTCTTTTTCATATTTCAAAGCTGTTGATGTAAAAATACATTTAATTTCTTCTACTAGGGAAAAACATCAGGCTACATGATTCCGAGAACTTTATTTCTTCAAGGATTAAGCTGTCTTTTATTTTTGCTTTTGAATCATCTCTAGCAGTACCTGTGCTGTTGTTGCATTGTCGGTATTTTCAGTAGAAAGAGGACTTTAAACAAAATAAATCCAGGCAGGTGATGCTGCCTGTTTACTGATAATACTCAAGAGCTGGTGTGTGCTTGTGAGCTTGAAGCTGCGCCTCCACGTGCATCTCCATATACAAACAGATGTAGGCACAATTTTTACTGTTGTTGTTGAATGTAACTGAGTCTCATTTCTAAACTTTATTCTGGTTCTGTCCCAATGTTTCAGCACCAGACACAACGCTTAAAATTGAAGAGTGGTGCATTATTGAAACTCTCTGTCAAACAGCTCTGGGGTGCAGCCTTTCTGAAAACGCCGGCTCTGGATGAGGTCTGACTGTCTGACTGCACATAAGCCCCTAATATGTTAATGGCCGTAGGGGATGCCTAAGGTACTATCTCAAGCTGCTTCGCACACCATATGTCAGGCCGTTAGCCACATGGATCTATTAATCAAAAGAGCTGGAGAGGGAGGAGAGGGTCTTCGAAAGGGGGAGAATGAGAGCAATGGGGGAGGGGAGGAGGCGGAAGAGAAAGCATTTTAAACCCCCATCATTTCTCATTTCTTTTATAAAAAAAATGAATAAAAATAGCTAAAGAAGACTCAGCCAATGCAGATTTTCTTTCTGTCAAGTTAAAGACTGTTCAAAAATCTCTACTAGAAGAATTGGGAGAGTATCTGATGCTATTAAAATAGAAGGACATTTTACCTGAAGGATCTTGTTAAGGGTTCCTTTATTGCAAAACTTTTATAAGTAGGACTTTATACAAAAAGTGTTGTTTTGTGATGTAGGTTGTTTTGTAGATGAGCTTTATTAAAAGTGGAGGGGGAGGGGGAGTGGGGCAAATGTGCATTTAGGGGATGTAAGGGGGCCTGAAGGGAGGCACCGAGAGGATGTAATGAATATATAATTTATTAATATTTTATCTACATGTACAATAGCGTTTTCATCACCTTTAGTTCTTCTGATAGTAAATAAAACGTCTGTACATTTTTATCCCTTCCTTTAGGCTGGCTTTATGATACATGAAACTGCAGAGTTTACTGGGTACAGAAAGTATTTAATTGCTTTAGGAGGACAGGAAATGAGAAAGCATTTAAATCTCCCATCTTTCTCATTTCTGCTTTGTTTAGAAGTATCTCTTGCCCTTGATTGTTAAAAAAATTTTTGGTTAGATAAATAGTTTAGAAAGTTTGTATAACCTTAGAAGTAACTATGTACTCAGCATGGAAATAGTATAAATGAATAACTCTGGTATAAATGAGTAAGATGGTATCAATGAATAAGGCATCAGGTCTATAAGAAAAAAATTTACGTTCTTTCGTGAAATGGTGAATTTATTTTGTCATGTGCCATAAATTTAACACATTACAAAAGTACTGATTTTAAAATGTCAGAAAAAGAGCAATGAGAAGAAAACATATAATTACTTAAATTTAAAAGTTGCATTTTTTTCTTGTGTGATGCTACCTGGGGATACAGAAAATATAAAATCAAATGTCAATTAAGATATGATTGTTGTTTATTGGTAACCAATGGTGATGTACCATATGAGGACTTGATTTCTGGATAATTAATTTTAAGTTTCAAAATCTATAATTAATGATAAAATTTAAGAAAGAACATACTTGAAGATGATTTTTAATGTCATGATTAGTAGGCATGATTTACAGTATTAATTTATAGGATAATGGAATGACTGAAAAGTTTATTGATCTTAGTTTTTAAATATATATGCAAATGATTGACTGCTTATATGTATTTGAGAGCACAGAGTATACAACCATATCACAAAACCTTTGTCATTAACATAGATTCACAGTACTCTATTATATTGGACTTGCAAAAGAGAGAGCAGGATGCCCTTATCTGTCTAAAAAATACACTGAAGAAGATAATTGTGAAATTGTGCTCATTGAAAAACAAAAACTCTATAAATGACATCTGTTATATCATTTATAGAATATAAATGGAATATTTTATGCTGTATATTAGATATGATATATTAAATATTCTTTATTTTTACAAAAGCACCTATCTGTGTTTATACAGAAGTAAGACTCTCAGAAGGAAAGGTTAACATTGGCAGGTACCAAAACACCAGCACATTAGCTTATTTGGTTCAGCTAGAAAATCATCAGTAACTCTTTTAGGAAAAAAAAAAAAAAGCATTAAAAAATGGAGAATTGTATTGTAGAGAACTGCAGTGAATGTGTAAATATGAGGGGCTCTGAAGCACTGAATTTCATCCAGGAGATGATGAATACATAAAAACAAGATCATCCTGAATTTCAAGAGTAGCTGGGTAGAGAGAAACACTTATTATCTTTAAATTTTGGTGACTTCCACACTAGCCTTCATTTCTTTCCCTGTAGTTAAAAAGTAGCCCATATATCTGTCGCTTTGGGTTTCCAAAGACTCGTAACTTAATTCCTTCAGGCTATTCATCAGCACAGTAATTAAACTAGCAAATGGATGTAAATAAAGTGAAATTGGTTTCATGACAGATGAGGCGAAGAGGCCTCTGACATGAAACAAGGCAGGACAATAATGATTTCGGCAGCATCGGGCTATGGAAGGAACCCCAGCTGGATTTATTAGGTGCTGCAAGTGATTTGCTGGAAGCGGGCAAGACAAGAGCACTCTTTAATTTGACAGGAATTTTGCATCCTAAGGAGCATATTGAAATATAAATCCAGAAACAAGTTCAGGCAACTGTAAACAGATGTGTTATTGGACTGAAGGTACTACTCAATATTAAAAAAGAAAGAAGTATAGAGAAATAGTAGAAAGGCTTCAAATGCACAACTTATTACTTAATCCTGGGGAGTGGCAAATAATTCTGAAACTTTTTTTTTTTTTAACTTATGAGTTCTATTGCTATTTCAGGGTTAGCAATTTTGCATTTTCAAGTTTATTTATTTGTGAAAACAACTAATACAACAGATGATTTTAAAAACCAGCATGATGAAAACATCTGTGGAAATTATGGGTATATGCATATGTGGGAGGAGAATATGACAAACTGGGAGAGAAGTCTGGATGGCAACATATTTAACAGAGTACAGTTATTACTGCATTTAAATAAAATCTGAGATAAAGATCTGGTACCAGTTTATTGCCTCTAGCAGTCTGTGCCTGGATACCCAGAAAGCAAATTTCTAGCTATAGAGAGAAATTGTGTCAAGCCTTTGATCAAAACAAGCCTTGAAATCAAATGTGGATTTATCCGTGCAAAATAAGCAGTTCCATAGACTAGGGGGAACCAAGTATAGCCGAAAATTGATGAATATGAGAAAAAGAAGGTGGAAGGAATGAGTTCTTGGCTAGCTCAAGAAGACTTAAATGGAAATTAAGTCACCAATTCCACAGCAATAAGGAAGTCCCACATAGAATAAATAAAAAAAAATTTTCACACTAGGAGCAGATTAGCCCCTTTCTCTATGAAAAAATAAGTGCCCTCTCCACAAGATTCACGCAGGATTTTCAGCACCATGGCCAACATCCCCCCCCCCGCCCCCCCTTACCGGCGTCGCAGCGGGTGGGGCAAGGTCGGGGGGGGGGGGGGGTTGCCGCAGTGGGGTGGAGCTGGAGCGTAGCCACTGACCCCCGAAAGGTGAAATCTAAATACTCCTGGAAGTCTACGGAGGTTTTAATTATTTAGCAGTGGATTGAGGTCCGCGAGTGGGGTACTAACATGGCCCAAGTCCCTCAAATCTGTTAGAGAGCAGTATTTTAAGAGAAAGTGTGGAAAGGGTAGGAGGGTAGGTTATCAAAATTCTTAATGAAAATAAGATCTTTAGAAAACAAAACTCAGCACCCACTGCATGCTCCCTCCCTTCTAATTGTGGGTGACTTTCAAGCCACGGAAGAATTGATAATGAAACTCAATTGGCTTTCTCTCTAAGCCTGTTCTTTGTTGTTGTTGTTGTTTTTAACAGAAAATATGCCTAATTATTTTGAAGTTATTTTCCAATCACAAGGCATAGGCAAGTCCTTTAATTAGAATACAGTCGGGATAGGGGAGCATATGGAGGAGAATGTCAAGAATAGGGTGCCAGGGGCAGATCCTCAGAAATCTGTATTCATTTCTGGCTCTTATTTGTTCAGTAATCTCTACCATCATAACTAAATCTTGAAGCACTGATGTAGTTCGAGTTGTTGTTGACTTAACGTCAAAATTCAATCACTGGGGGTTTTGCATCAGCCGGGCTACTTATTTGTCTAATAAATCCGTCATTTTGTAAGAAAAATATTTGAGCAGCCGTACTTGACCTCTTGGTATCCACAAGTCACATTTATTTCTCCCAGTTTACAAATGCAAAATCGAGATGATCATCTAATGCCTGGAGGAACTGTGTTGATTTCTGATTGGATTTTAGATGGAAATGTCTATTTTAAATACCTTGTGATTAAATTGTACATATAATAGAATCCATGCATTTTAAGCTGATTCCTGCTTGGAAACTTAACAAGCTGCACTGTTAGTCACACATACCGATGCCAAAAAACCAAAAACCAAAACCCACCCCAAACCCCACAAAATATGAAACCCACCTTTTCCAAACACCTAACATTCAGCCTCAATTGTAAGACTTTATTAAAACCAGAGTATCTTTTTTTTTAAATCTTAAAATAGTTATTTTATAGATGGAGCTCGCCCTCTCTCCCTAAAAATGTTCTAATTCCTGGAGGGTAGGGCTACATCATCTCAATCCCAGGGACAAGGCACACAGGGGAATTAATGGCTGTGCCTTCAGTCTCAGGGTTGAAGCTGAGTGTTGTGTCTACTGCTAAACTCAAGTCCAAGGGAATCCATATCTCCATTTCTGAGTATTCCTAGTTAAGGAACATAATGTGTTGTGTTTGATCGAATTAATTTTATTCTCCAGTATACACTGTGTTTGGAGATTGCCTGAAAATATTTGTCCTACCCCTTTCCTACTCTTTCTCCTTCTAGCACCGTTCAGTGCAGAGACCTCTTCACAACTCAAGATTTTTTCTGAAATATTTGACTAAGGCAAAGGGTCCATTAGACAGTTTCTCTGTGTAGTGTTGGGGAGAAGGAGACACCACCGGGACCCCATCTGTCGTGCTGGACTAGAAAGAGACATCTTCCGAAGTCAAGCTGGAGAACTGGTTTTGCCAGATCGGGCTGAGGCCTCAGAAACCTGGAACAACAGAACGCTTGCATTTATCCACGTGGCGTGTCCTACGGTTGGAGTCCCGCCTACTTAACAGGGAGGCTGTGGTGTAGACTAGCTGCACCTTGCTTGGCTGAAGGAGGAGTCCGGCCTCGCAACCCAGTCAAGTTTTGGACCCCCTTTGCTTTTTCTTTCTTGCGGGAGGGCGTGTGTCTGTATGTGTGGATGTATACTTTTCAATTAGTGGGGGATGTGTAGAGAAAGTATTGCCCAAGCTTGTTTTCATCTGAAGCCATCGCGGTGGTTTGACCCCATCTGTTAGAGTTCAGGCCGGTGGTGGCCAATTTAGGGGGAAGTCCCTTAGCTCCCTCTGCTTCCACACTCGCTCTTCGCCAGGTTTCCTCCCTCGGAGCCCCGTGTCGGTTCCACCTGTGTGGTGTTCGTGCATTTCCGCCTCCTGCTCAGTTGACTCTCAGACTTCGGAGACTTCAGCTTCTCTATCGTGGTGGGGAGAGGGGTGCTCTTCTCCAACGTCTCGAACTCGATCCCAGCGCGGGGCCCTGGAGCCGCTTCCACGCAGTGGCGGGCTGCCGGGCGGCTTGCGGCGCTCCGGGATGGGAGCACCCTCGGAAAGGAGCTGGGCTGCGCGCCCCGGTCGGGTGTCCGGGGCGCGCTCCGGCATTGGCTTGGTTCGCGGGGAGAACTGGAGGGGTCGCTAGTGAGCAGCAAGCTCCGCGCGCCGCGAGGTCCGCCAGGCGGAATTGACTTGGTGCCTCAACTTGCTGGGAGCGTGCGCTCCGGAAGCTCGGCAGGAGACTGTACTGGCCAGTACCAGGGAGAGGCTGCGGGGATCGGAAGCTCTGCCCGTCGTATTTATTTCTGAGCCTTTCTCATACACATTTCACTTCCATTTCCAAGCCCCCCTCGCCCCCACCCCCATCTGATTAGTTCATTTCCCCCGCATAGGATCTTAAGGCGCTTAACACACCCAGAGAAGGACACGCAAAAAAACAAAACAAAACAAAACAAAACAAAACAAAACAAAAAACAAAACCACCTTTAACTCTAGGCCCACCCTTCCTCGTGAAAGCAACAGTCTTGCAACAACAGTTGCGAGACTGGTAGCAGGTGGAAGGACCCGATTCCGTCTCTCTGCGCTCTATCCCTTGGGGCTGGCTGAATCTACAGTTTTAGGAGGTGAGGGAGTACTTTTTTAGACGTGACAAAACGGGTCAGATGATTTGGCGAATTTGTCCAATATTTGTTCCTGTTACAAAAGCATACTGCTGGGGGCTTTTTGCGTCATTAATAATCCATCCTGCTCGTTTGTCTCACTCTTCTCCTTGTCCCGTCTTCCCCTTCAGTTCTTGAGAGAAACAGGGGGAAGAGGTGTTCCTGGTTTGCCTGTACGTCTGTCTACTGGGACAGATGTCTACTAGGACTTTGCCTTCAGAAGTGGAGATTACTGAGAGAATTTGAATGTGGTTAGTATGAGGAGACAAGGGAAGGCTGCGTTTTGTTATGGGGGTAAAGTTTGCTTGGGCCTCCTCTTGGCTCCAGATTCTTCTCCACCCCCCCCGCCCAATGTTGAGGAGAGGACTTCTGCATTTCCATTGGTTTCCTGGACTCAACCAGGTAATCAGAAGCTGGTTTGATGTGCGAAGACTGTACTTCCCAGGCAGGAATGCAGTTGTGGTGGGTGAGATAGTTAGGGAGTGAGGAGGACAAGGTGTTTCAGAGACAGATATGTTTTTAAATCTAGATGACCCTAAAGTTACAAATGCATCAGACATCATTTCTTGGAGAAACCTAATGTAAATACTCAAAACTTCTCCTGACAGGGTTTCGAAATTAGCTTTCACCTCCGTAAAGTTCTGACAAGTTTGTGAACTTTTTAATGAGAACAAAACTGGAGTAAAAAAGGAGGGAGCGCTTTGGTATTTGAAAATATTAATGTTAGCTTGTGGAAATAGAGGTACTACACTGTAGTTATTAGCAACTTATAAAATCTTAAATCAATACAAATTAATTTAATTATGATTTGTAATTGCATTATGCATGATCAATTTGAAACACTACATTAAAGATAATTAGAGCTGGGCGCCATCACTCGTCACTCTCCTAATAGCTTAATGAAAAGGAATGTCATGTACCACCTTTGGGTTAAACCTGTAAATTAGGATAAATGCTTGTTTTCCAATAAAAATGTGATAAAATAATTGTACATTTAATAGACATTTTTATGACTCTGTTGTGAATATATAATGGATTTTGGGGGGAATTGTATTATTATTTTTTCCATGGACCTAGTTAAGTATTTATTAGGGTTGATTGAGCTGTCAGTGTTTTTTCAGGATCAGACCTGGAGGATTTGAATGAAGACTAACTTTTATGTAAAAATATCATGCTGTCCTCGAAGCTTGTGCCAAGAGGTCACTGCAGATGGAGGTCCTAACTTAGCATAATGGGTTTAACATTTCCATGACATCATCAGGGAATCTGAAAGGAGTCTAAGGATAATCAGAGTGGTCATTCAGAAGAACAGTAAATATTTTATGAGGATATATAGAAGACAGGAAAGATGGTCAGAAAGGTGATTCTAAGCTCCTTAGAGTTCTGTGAAAGAAGCTTCTCAGTTACTTGCTGTTAAAAGAGCCACTGCATATTCTGTATCAGTGAGACACATTCCAGACACTCAGGATAAGACCCAGATTAGGTATTAGTTTGTATATAATTACTTTTGTTTCCTGGACTTTTCATATCTTGTCAAGCCCCCTGTATTTATCCTTTATATGCTTGCAAACAGGAATACACATTTATTATTCCTGAGACTATTTTGGTTTGTTAATTTCCCAGTATCATCTGGTACCGCAAGACAGGTTTCTTACTTTTAAGATGGTTCATTGAAATTACCAGAAGCGTGCCAAAAGTGCTTGTGAATTAGATGAATTCAGTAAGCTCTATTAATTATTTGTTTTACTTTCTACCCCTTATTAAATAATATTTGGATCCCATATTACTACAGGTGTCTGGATGAGATTCACTTTTGCCCACGACCAAATTTCCACCTCCAACCTCAGGCATGCATTGAAATAGACAGGTATCCCCTGAGTTTCAAAAGTTCACTTATGCTACTTTGCTTTTATGAAAGACGTACATTTGTCCTTGTTTTGCTAACCAGAAGAAACCTGAAGATTTTTGATTTTACGAAAAAAGATGAGAAGCAAAAATAGCATTCCGTGTTTGTTTTGCAGTGTGCACCTATAAAGACAGTGTGCCCCCCAAGCAATGAGAATGGCACCCCCAGCTCCTTTCCTGGGAGCCACACCTACCATAGACTTTGAGCTGTGCCTGTGAGAAGCTGTGCTTATCTCAACTTATTGCGTGTGTCCATTAACAAGATGTGTCCTAAGGTATCAGAAAAGTCTAAGAGAGGTAATCTTTTGGGTCTGGGGACTCTCAAAAAATTTTCCATATAGATTAGTGATAATTGCATCTTTGCTTTGCACCATTTGGGCTCATGATAGCCTTCACAGGAATGCTGTCCTTATGAATGAGGGGAATACATTTATGTGTGTGCATGTATGTTTGTATACCCTGAGAGAGAGAGAAGAGAGGGAGGGAGGAAAGAAACAATAAAACTATCCATGGAGCTACATGACTTACAGTTTTAAACATTTTCTCTAAATTATGATCATTTTTATTTCCAGCCAAATTTTACATGAATAAAATAAATTTACTTTGTTATTTGAAAAGTAGATACATCTTTTTTTTTTAGAATATGTTTAAGTACACTTGTTCAGGTTTATTCGTTTTTGTTTTTATCTCTTAGTATTAGTTGCATTAAATGCCTGATATTAACCATTAAAATGGATATTTCAGACTTATTTTTAGAAATACCAACTGGAGTGAGCATTGAGTCTTTCTAAATTTATTTGCTTACTGTTATAAAAAACATTTTGACACATGTGAAGATAAAAACTTTCATCATTCTTTGCAGAGGACACCAATGCTTCCTGAGAAGCAGTAAAAGCTTCTCAAGAGAAGAGTCTTATTTTTCTTATCTTTGTATTTTGTGGAATGTTTAACACACTATTACAATAGTGGGTAATAAAACTTCATGGATGCATGAATTAAGGAATGCAGGAAGTTCTTTCTCCTGATCATCATATTGAAATATATGTGAATATGTAAATAATGCACACATATGTAAATAAGGCAGCCTCTCGCTCCCCTTTCACATACAGTTAATCTGTTAACAGCACAGGGTTTAAAGACACCAACCCCCTGCTCAGTCAAGAATCTGCTTATCTTTTCACACACAAAACTGAACTAACAGCCTACCGTTGACCAGGAGCCTTACTGATAGCATAAACAATTAACACATATTTGTGTGTTATATGTATCATATATTGTATTCTTAAAGTAAGCTAGAGAAAACGTTATGAAGACTATCATAAAGTGAGAAAATACATTTACAGAACTGTACTGTATTTATTGAAAAAGATCTACATATCAGTGGATCTCATATTGTTCAAGGGGTCAAATGAGGTTGCATTTTATCCTGGTGACTTCCCATGTGGCTGGGCAAAGTGCAACACTGAACATTTCAAGTTGGGGTTATTCTCATTTTCATATTTTATCTTAAAAGTATGTTGTATCAGTTAGAATTTAGTTCCACAAAAACTCATTGTAGTTTTATTTCAAAGCAATTTAAAAAAAGTTACTTTAAATAACGTAATTGTCTTTATATAATTTGTGGAAACAAAATTTGAGCAATTGCCTCAGATCACTGCATGGTTATGAACTGTCCTCATGACCAAAAGCCCTAATTCTCTTGCCTTAATCCTCAACATACTGTATTACTGGTTCCAACATTGGCAGATCTTCAAAATCTGGCATTATATAGTCCCCATATATTAACTTGGTTTATCCTTTCCTTCTCCTTTCCACACTCACTGAATATTGCCATGCAATAATTTCTGCAAGTGGGCCAGTCAAAATCAAATAAAGTTTTGATTCTCGGTAAGAGGGCTCAACAAATTTTACTTTCTGACACATTTCATAGCACTTCAGAGCAGGTACAGTAATTACAAATAACTCAACCACCACACCCCTGTTGGTGTCAGGCTCTGCTCTAAGTCTCTGAGGATGCTTTTGATTGCAGTGGTAATTTTTAATGATTGATACTGTGATTTGATCAATGCATCAATTATGATTGTGTTATTTTATTGGACTCTGATGCTTATCGGTTTCCAATATGGGAAGAAATTATTAAAGGGGAGGATGCTAAAAGTGGGTTTTAGTAATAAAACCTAAGTGAGGTTGACCATTTTTGTTTTTAAATATAAAATCCACCTTCCATTTTAAAACACTAAAGAAATTGTATTTGCAATGACTCTTTTAACTCTAGTTCCAGAGCAGAAGGAATATCTCTCATGCTCAAGTTTTTCTTTGTCTGCAGGAGACAAGAAAACACAACATGTCTATGTCCAATCCTTTTCACATTGAGCAAACCCCAAAAGGGACATGTATCCGTGTGGGTCCTGCACATTACATTTTCTGAATTGAAGCCACAGCAGCCAAATATTTTGTCAATCACAGTCCATCTTCTCTTCACGTTTTGAGCTGTTTGCCAAACAAAGAGAAGGCCAAAACTCCATACTTACACATTTCTACATTAAATGTAGAAACATTAAAAAAATTAGATTAGGAAATAGTTGAATATAATGACCTTACTCTCAATCATATGCTGCCAGCTAAGTGTTTGAGACTGAAAAATTGCACTAATGAAGCTATTTGAAGGCTTTTGTGGACAACTGCTTCCTCTTTGAAGATTAAATGAATGATGTTGATGTGATTAATCTTAGTACAGGGAGTGATGCAGCAGCTAGGAAATACCTTGGTGATTTTCATAATTAAACTGAATCAACATTTCAAAGAAATGCCAGTGTTATCACTTGTATATTAGAATTACATTCATTAGACAGAAGAAACAAATAATTTGAGCAAACAAGATTTTCCTTTTGGTGTACTGAGACTTCTGTCATGTCTCAGAGTATCTTACTATAAATCATCATTACTGTTTAATTTTGTCCTGGCCTTTTTAGCTGTTTTTGTATCTCGATGTGCATGCGTGGTGCTAGTAATGAGTCAAAGCATCTTGCTTCTCCATTATTTATTTTCAGACCTTCGAATTTTATCTTTTCTTCATCCCACTTTCAAGGTAGTTGTCTGCTCACTGTGAACTCAGGTGGATAATATTAAAGAAATCCAATTTCTGATAAAACGAGACTTCTTGGAATTGCCTTGATTACCTTGGAAAGAATTGAGGAAATCAGAGCTCTGGTATACCCGTCTATCTCTGATGTATTTAGAGCTCACAGTGCAGTATGCTCTCGATCCCTTTACGAGTCCCTCCCCACTTTTATTTTCATAGAAAAGTAATTCCAGCAAAGAGTCACATTTTTTTTTAGTACTCTCTGGATCATGTAAATGAGAAAATCAGCACCATTCCCGATCAATTTAACTATGGGAAATTGCCTTGGTAGAGCAACTAGAAACAGTTCTACTGACGTCTTGGTGCAAGTACAAGTTAAGTTCAAGGGTTAAGGATTACTGCATCAATAGAAACACACTGTGTTACTTGTTCTATCACCACTTTAAATTATTTTAAAGGTTTCTGGGTGACTCTTGGTAACCCTGATATTTGCAGTGCTCTTCCCACTGTTGTGTGATCTTTCCTTTCCTGATTGTTTAACAGAAATAAGAAATGCTTCCTTTAATGCACTGGATAAAGGATCTGGTCTCTCGCTTCAGGGACCCCAATTTTAGTTCACTCTACAGTCTTAAGTGGAATGAGTTTGGTGCCTGTCATTGAGTCACTGGTGCTTGAGAACCCTCAGCCCCAAACTTGTTTTTCCTTGGACTTTGTAATGCAGAAAAATGCTGGAATTATCCAGTGCCCAACAGTTCTGGAACAAAACTTCTAAAATAAACAACATGCCACAATTGATCTTAGATGCTGGCACACATTCCCTGCTAGAAGAACTCTGCTAAAACGTGACGCTGATGGTCTGTAATCTGTTGGCATTCTTCATGTAATTGTCTGCATGTGTGCTCGAGATGCCACACAGTCACCCTGTGCCTGCCAGTTGCCAGGTAACCATGACAGCCGGTGAAAAACGAGACCGGCTCACCACATTTGCAACTGTACGATGTTCAGCCGAAATAGACTTTTCGGCACTCTCAGGCTACCCAAATCAAACCCGAGTAATTACTGAACCAAAGCGCAAATTTCCTGAGATCCTGCTTCCCATGCTTGTCAGCAGTAACCACTGTGGTTCTATGAAGCAGGGATGGACAAGGGTAAGTGAAGACCTGGGATTCTGGGAGGTGAAGAACCCTTCAGAAGAGAAGAGGCCCATAAGGCCTCCTTTTGCAGGGTATTTGCCATGAGGCAGAAGAGGAAAGCCAGAGAGCATGGCTGGAGGAGGAGGGAGGGAAGCTGGAGCCGCACATGGGCCATCCCATTTTCTTGCAGAACAGACTGTCCAAAGTGGGACCAGCATGAAGGAACAGTAGGACAAGCAAAAAGGGAGGAAGCACTTTTTGTTGTTGTCGCTTGTTTGTTTTGTTTTTAAAGATTTTATTTGGGAGAGAGAGAGGGAGAGCTCATAAGCAGGGGGAGCAGCAGAGGCAGAGGGAGAAGTAGACTCCCTGTTGAGCAGGGAGCCCGAAGTAGACTCCCTGTTGAGCAGGGAGCCCGATGCAGGGCTGGATCCCAGGAACCTGGGATCATGACCCGAGCCCAAGGCAGACGCTTAACTGACTGAGCCACCCAGGCACCCGGCAGCAAGCACTTTGGATAAGCGTGCAGGGGGTAAACAATGATTATAGCGGCAGGTGCAATAAACAATCCTAAATCAGTGGCAAATGAGCAAGGACCGAAAAAGGGACAGAGGGGGGTAAGTTAAAATAACAGAAATTGTGCAAAAAGTAGAGCTGCTCGTGACTAACTGGAAAGTTGTGCATCCTTGAGAGGAATCTCTTCCGGAGAACTCCACCAATATAATTCACCAGACTTGTCTGCTGTCCAGTTACAGAGAGCTGAGGGTGGAAAGAGATAATTGCTCAATAAATCATCCTTATCGAGCACACTTTCTCTTTTCTGGAACACTGTAGGAAGTTGGAAGAGTAGGAGGTTATGAAACTGTTCCCTCTTCTCCTTCCAAGTTTTTGGCCATATTCCTGAGCTAGCTTGCTTTACCTTCTTGCTTAACTTTTCTAGTGACACATTCAGACCCCTGCTTTCTTCAGCTTCATTGTATTTTTGGCAAACTTGTTCACAGTATCTTCTCCATCCCCAGATGGTTTAGTTGTGTTTCAGGTTCTCCTTCCTCACCTCCTTTTCTGCTTTTTGAAGGGAGACTGCATTTTCTCGCTGCCTCTCAGCTGATTTTCCTTTAGGAGTGATCTTCCAGAACAGCAGGTGGCATGGAAAAAATTTTCCTCTGCATGTTGTCTTTCAGACAGGCCTCATGGCTTAACCCCATTTCAACTTCAATACAAGTGTGGTACATTCCTGGTGGTCAGAGATCACAAAGAGGGAGTCCAAATCAGAATGCACTGTGGGTCGGGATAGAAAACTCTAGCTCCTTAGAAGCCATTCTCCAAGGCTACCTAAAAATAAACACACCTGTATGTCACTTTACCTTGCACTCCGTATTTTCCCCTGTTCAGTTTTGGCAATAATGAAATGATCATTGAGAGTCTCCACACCTATAGAGAAGGTTTATTTGTGTTGGAATGAAACAAAATATGTTTCTGAGATAATGTCTTCTAAACCAATTATTACTTTTACCCAGTTAGGAATTCAGTTTTCACTAGATATGTACTGGATTTCCATAATATTCCATATCCTAATGATCTCATCTAATTTCTCCTCGTACCCATCTGCTCTGGTTGATTTGGCTCCTCTGCTCCCCCGTAGACACTCCAAGTGCTTTGTTCATCTTCTTGCCAGAATTCCTTGCTCCTTGCCTGGCCATGGTCTCCTAATTTGCCAAGTTTCAAGTCCACTCCATTTTGCCCATGAACCTCTTCCAGTGTCATTTATCTCCTTTTTCTTTAAATTCATGTAACACTTGACTGTTTCAAGGGGTAGTAGAACATGCTGAATAAGAACATAGATAGGGGCATCAGAATGTCTGGGTTTGAATCCTGGATCTGCAGTTAATTAGCTATATAACCTTGGCCAAGTTAGATAAATTCTCCATGCTTTTACTTCTTTCATCAGTGCAGTGAAGATAATCTGCAGTTGAGACTTGATCAACACAGGTTTAAACTGTGTGGGTCCACTCATACGTGAATTTTTTAGATAAATACAGTACAGGATTGTAAATGTATTTTCTTTATGGTTTTCCTAAAAATATTTTCTTTCTGTAGCTTATTTCATTGTTAGAATACAGTATATTTTATACACACACACACACACACACACACACATATATATATATCACATACAAAATATGTGCTAATTGTTTATTTTATTGGTAAGGCTTCTGGTCAACAGTGGGCTATTACTAGTTAATTTGGGGGGAACTCAAAAATTGTACAGCATCCCTAACCTCTACATTGTTCAAGAGTTAATTGTATTTTACTTCATTGGGTGGTAGGAGAATTTAATGGATTAATAGAATCCAAAGAGTGCAGTGTATATTCAGAATAAGTACTATGCATTTGTCATAATTTGTGTTTTGTATTTTTGTTCAGTCATATATTAAACAATAGAAAATAGAGGTCAGTCTTTATTCTTTTTAGCCATCCCCAACAATGCCAAGAAAGAACTAAGAATAAAGAAACATTTAACCACTGCTTATGGATTGATTGTTTCACAAAATAAAAATGTCTCTTCTAATGTGCTAAGCAGCAAGAAAAATTTACCATGAAGGTCAGCGCAATAGTTAGTTGGTTAGAAGAAGTGTTACTGAATCTTATGAATATCTCTAATCTCAGAGCAGAAGGCAACAGAAAAATGGGCATCAGCACAGCTCTCTGTTTCGGAGACTTAGAGCTCTTGTCCACAGTCCACACTGCTGCCACCAGCGAGGTGATACAGCGCCCACTTATCTCTGATTTTGTCTCTGGGCTCTTGTCTGCTATCAAAGAAAAGAAAGCAATTGGTAAACTAGGTTAACAGAATGTGCTAGGACCACAAAAGAGAGTTGCACAGGGGTGCCTGCCTGGCTCATTTTGTAGGGCATGTGATTCTTGATCTCGGGGTCATGAGTTCAAACCCCATGAGAGCTTACTTAGAGAAACAAACAACGACAAAAAAAGGGAGTTGCACTAAATAGTAGAATAAAACTCAGATTTGGTGTTTGATAGGAGTCCTTTCTTCCTCTTTCACTTGTCCTTGAATGTTCAAGGATTTTGTGGCCCTTAGCTTCATATAGGAATTACAAAGAGTTCGAGCTTTCAACTAGTTTGATATGGTATAATGTATTTATTCTTGGTTGTCACTTTTTTTCCAGAAATGTCAAATGAAAACTAAGTTGTTATCCCCATTATAACAAAGAAATGTAAACAGCCTTTATTTTTAAGTCACTTTTTAATATTTTAATGCTATAGTAAATGATTCCTCATCTTCCTGAATTTCCATGGCTCCAAACACAGGAGTAGAAATGTAGTGCAAATGTGTAAACATATTTTTATTATTCTTGCAACAGATCACTTTGGCTATGGTAGAAATACTTTGATATTCTAATGCTACTCTTTGGTGTACTTTTCAGAAGCAGGAAGAATTTATCTAGGCTGAGGTTACTACATGGGTCCCCTTTTGTAGGAGGACCAATTTGTGGAGTTAGAACCAAACCATCAGCAAACTGTCCTTCATCAGGATCACCCAAAGATGGAGGGGGAGAATGAGTAAAAATATGATGAGCCTTGTCTATTACTGAGAAGTTGCATGGGCCTCCTTTTATGTGGGGACAACTTAAATGTGTCATTTTCTCATTCTCTTCACGATAGAGGTGGAGAGGATTAGAAGGTAGGGGTCATGTAAACTCTAGAAATACAGTATCATTTTAGTCCTCGAAGGAGTTTTAGAAACCAAGCAGATGATCTGGCCTGGAGTGAGTCATAAGTGTGTCTGAGACAGAAGCTGGGAGAGCAAGTAGTGGCAACAAGGGAGTGGTAAGTTAGAGTAAAGGAAAAAGATGGGAATTTGGTAACATAGCTATTATTGTAATTACTTAAATAATCTGTTATCTGAGCTATTAATGACATTAGCTATTATAACAGTTTCCTTCTATATAGGAGTGGCGAGATTATACCCAGGATCCTATGAGTTTACATAGGATTCTACTGCTGTGTTTCTTATTCTCTCTAGAGAATCAAACACAATTTTGATTTTATATATACACTCACACACACACACACACACACACACACACACATATATAATAGAAAAATATTATATATACAGAATGGATAATAAATACAAATACAAATAAATATTTGTATATATTATACATCTATAAATAAGAGAACTACAACTACATAAATAAATAAAATTACATATATAATGGAGAAAAGAAATCCCAGTCACACCAATGTGACTCATGCTTTTATTGGCTACATCAATTTCCATATCCTCACATAGATATTAGAAAGAAGAAGGGTATGTAGAAGAATTAACACAACTTTTCTAAGATAGTTCAGTTAACTGAACAACTGATATAAAACTAAGCCTCATTTAAGAAAATGATACTACTCTTTGGCTCAATGAATCCTCTTTTTTAAAAAAATTGTTTTCTATGGACCCTGTCCTAGAACTCTCAGATGCTACATTTTCAATGTAATTCCATTTAGATCCAGACTTCTAATGTTAGTTTAACTGTAGTTCACAGCTAATCTAATTTCTCTTGTAGAAAGCACATATCAAGACAATTTTCTATTGAAACAGCTTCTAGAGGTCACCCAACAAATTCTGTTTCGGCTCTTTCTCTCCTTGTTCAACCTTATTCTTTGACCTAAATACATTTCTGTTGGACTCTAAGATTCAGAACATCTGTCTACAACCTTTTGCAGATTCCCTCTGGAGGCCCATTTTTGCTGCTTATTGTATAGTGCTAACTACAGTAGAAACCATGAACACATCTAGGTTCCCTACAGGTCCCAGAGTGCCTGATTGTCAGTGACAGCAATTTTTGCTCTTATGACCACTCCCTGCTATAGCACATTTAGATTTTATGTCATTAACTCATGGTTCCAGTGATGTTTATATAATTCAGTTGGGTGAACAACTATCTTTGTTTTATGATCCTTTTTTTAAAAAATGTTTTTCTCTTTATGTTTTACAGAGTTTCAGATTCCTGAAAGTCACAATGCTTATTCATATGAATTAGACCAGCAATGTTACAAGCTTAGGCAGATGTGGTGTCAAACACCAGAAAAGCGTACTGTGGCATTTTATATCACCATGAAAATGTTGACTACATAGCAATATCAGTGGGGCAGACTCTTTTACTATTTGCTCTATAATCTTTACCTTGTTGTATTAAAGTATGATAGAAATAGAACTGAGTTAATTCACTTTTATGTGGGTGGACTATTAACATGCCATGTTATTATAATTCTCCTTAAATGACTTTAAGGAGCCAACTCTGACTTAGGACTCAAGTATTTTGCTTCAGTGACTGTTACTTTGTCTGAAGATTCTTCCACTCCTTTATTTTAGATAGGGAGGTAAACTCTGGAGATAGTGGGAATTCTAATGTGAATGGTTGAAATAGCCATGATTTGGTTTGGCACACGGAGATGAAGCTCAAAGTCTTTTCGTTTGGGAAGATGTTGTTGTCAACTAACAGAGACTTAATCAGAGCTAAGTCCATAACAGTACCACTTAAGAAAAAAGAATTCCAAAGAGCACATCTGAAATGGATTTTTGAAAGTGGTCTCAAAGATTTAGTGTAAAGCAGAGTATGTTTGGAACAAAAGAGAGATATGGAACAACCATGTGATGCAAAAGTTAAATGCTTTCAGGTGAAGATAAGGGCAGGGAAAAGCCGTAAGGGGTAGATTGTAGTCAGTCAAGGGAGAAAGAGACGAAAGAGTAAAAGTGAATTACATGAGTAGGTTGTGAAATCAATGATTCTAACTGGTGTGTAGAGCTCGGAGAGATGCAGTAATCCTGGTGAGTAGGGAAATGGATAGCCATTCAGGAGGGACCGATTCTTTTATTTCATGATCTGTTCTTACCTTTGTGGCAGAGGACAGGAAACATAATCTTTTATGTGTTAGTTTATCTCACTATGAACTGAATCTCTATTTATTTAGGGAATCTAAGATCCAGGGAGATATTGACACTTTAGTGCTTTGAAGCTCTTTGGAAGAGCACAATTAATTGCATATTTATTTAGTAGGGTAATCATTCCTTGTTTCAACAAAACAAAACAAAATCCAAATAACTAAAGCATTTTAAAAGATTTTTGAAGATCTAGAAATAAACAGCAGAGTTCAAAATTAAAGGCCTCTTCTTGAAGACAGAGGCTGGGTCTCACTTCTTGCAGTCAGCACCATCACTAGCGCCTGGCACATTTTAGGCTCTACTGTTTAGGGATTTGATCAGAAACAATTTTGAAAATGACGAAATTAGGTTCTTTTGGGATAAAAATTCGATTCATCGAAGACACTTTCTGAGTGGAGTTAGTCATGCTGAGCATGTTAATTTTGTTTCATCAGAAATAAACTCATCTGTCATTGTTTTGCATTTTCTAGAGTGATCTAAGAATGATACGCGGTGCTAACTAAGCCCCTTGACTGGGGCTGGACCTAGTGCCTCGCTTCTAACGACTAGACTATGCCAAGAGTGCTGAGACGTCGTTTCTGAGATTAGGTTGCAAAGAGACTGTGACTCCTTTGTAGTGCCCTCTTGCACACTCCCTGGGACCACGTGCCCGAGGGAAAGCATACTACCATGTTGTGAGCAGTCCTAGAGAGATACCCATAAGGCATATTGAGGAGCTGAGACCAGCCATGCATGCAGATCTTCAGCCTGGCTACAATATTGTGAGTGAAATTAAAACCTTCAGCCCCACTTGGGGCTGGGGGTGACCGTATTCCAGCTGACAGCTTGACTGCAAGCTCATGAGATATCTTGAGTCTGAGGGACCCAGATTAACCATACCTGGATACTTGACCCACAGGAACTATGAAAGCATAAATGTTTGTTATATTAAGAAGCTACGTATGGGGCTAATTTTATATGCACCAATAGATAATGAACACACTGTTAAATGAAAAGAAAAAAATGCTTGGGTAAAATGTTTGAAAAGTTGCTTTTTTCTAACATTTTTTATTGTTGTTCCAGAGGGCCTAAAGACAGAGAGAGGGAAAAGCATAGGATGGGGGAAACAGAGAAGGGAAGAGCAAGAGATTGCTTCTGTTTGCTCCTGCTCTGTCAAGGACATGATGTTTGATCTCCCCTGTCTCGTAAGATAGCAGTTCAGGAAAGCTAAATTGAGTGCATGTTTGCTTCCAAACATGTCTTCCAATATACGAAGGCTGGTTGTATAGAATAATATAAAAATTAGTCTGTATCTTTTCTGTGTACAGAATAAGAGAATATAGGCTTAAAAAACAAAAAAATATAGTATTCTAAATCAATAACAGATGGCACATGAATATTTTCAGAAGTATTTAGAAAAATGTGAAAAAAGAAGAAAATGAACCAAGGACTAAATTTACATTGTTATAAATTTATTGTATGTCATTTCATTTTGTGTCATTTTACTATTTTATGACAACCTGTTTACACTAATAAGTGCAAATATTTGCTAACATATGTAAACTTGGTTGATAACTATTTTAGAAATCCATATTGCATTTCACCTGCCTACATACCCATTTTTAGAATTTTGTCCTGTATCTCATCATAGTGAGTGGCAATATTCCAATGGTGGTTCTAGGGAGTTGAATTCTTTCAAAACGATAGTCTGTTTGTGGGCCTGTACTCTCCAAGCACATACTGAACTTTATTAACTGAAACTTCTGAAACTTTTTGGGATAGAGAGAAATATTTTGTTTTTTTTTTTCTTTGTTCTTACCACATATGGTGATTATTCTGAATCCATTATTTTTATGGCATGCCTTTTAAATATGAATACTTAAGAAGTTAATTGCAAAGATCATGAATGTGATAGCTGTGAAAAGCACACTGAACCAGTGCATCTTTTTTTTTTTTTTTTAAGATTTTATTTATTTATTTGACAGACAGAGATCTACAAGTAGGCAGAGAGGCAGGGAGAGAGAGAGAGGAGGAAGCAGGCTCCCCGCTGAGCAGAGAGCCCGATGCGGGGCTCGATACCAGGACCCTGGGATCATGACCCAAGCCGAAGGCAGAGGCTTTAACCCACTGAGCCACCCAGGCGCCCCCCAGTGCATCTTTTTAATCAAAGACAGAATCTGAAGAAAATATTTTTTCTTCTTATTCTACTCATGATAATCCACCCCTATTTATTACTATCTATGGACACTGTTCCAATATCTGTACGCCCTTTTTATTCATTCAATGAAGGTTTCCAAATTCACCTATTCCACGAAGATTTAGTAGAAGTAATAATCATCAGCATCATCCTTTAAACTCGTGGATTGCTTTATTGCTTACAAAATATTTCTACTGACCTCATCCCATTGGTGCTTCCCAACGGCCCTGGACTTAGGAAGGGCCTTTGTTATCCTTCTCATTTCATAGAGGAAGTTTAGGCAATTCCCCAGATCACAATGTTAGAATGTGTTACGCTTGGGTTCCAAATCCATCTACTAACTACTAGCCCAGTGATCATTCCACAGAGCAGTTTTATTGTATAAATCCCTGACAGGAACAGTCTCACCAAATTGGTGATTAGTACTAGGTGCTGAGGTATTGCATGACTCAGAGATGTGCACTGGCTCTTGAATGGCTCAGATGACGTGTGAAAGAAAATACAACCATTTAAACTAAGACTCCCTGTTTTACTCTCCCTGCAACTATGAGTGAAACTTAGGACATGGATGTATGCAACTCTCACTAACGGCACATATTCCTGGCATTTATTTCTGGTGGGGTTTATGACTCAACTTACTCACCTCTGGTTTCAGCTCAAAGGGAAGCACCTCCGGTTTCAGTTCAAAGTGTGCTTCGTATTAGAGGAATGGGCCCGTTTATTTTCCTATACTGGGGAGCGTCCAGTCAAAATCCAATGGAGGATTTGATTGACTACTTTATTGGTGATAAGAAGTCATTCTTTACAAAGATATGCTGGACAGTAAGTGCTTTGAGAGATGGGAGGACCAGGCCAAGTCAGGCACTCAGTGGAGACCTGATGCTTGTACAGTCTACCTTCCCTACCACCTGGCCATGGGTACAGTTGGATGTGTCTGTAACATGACTGCCCTGGCTATGACGGGGTTCCTACCAGCTGACTGTAAAGAATTTCATTCTAATATGCACATTTTAAGTGTTTGGCAAGTATTTGTTAAAAATAAATTGATAAATACATACTTTTGTAATTGAAAACCTTCACAAACCCAGAGGAAATCTGGGGCTGGGCTTGTAAATTTATTAGCATTTCCTTGCACCAGAAGTGTCTGTGAAGCACAAGTTTGAATACCCTTTACATTTTTGGAGGGGTTCCTGTGTCCTGGTCAGTGGTTAGGAAAGAACCAACAGTTGGTGACAGGGGCAGGAAAGGATTTCCTGTGGGTATCTGGAGGAGATATGTTTTGTGTGTGGGAGAATTCTGGGCTCAAAAGTGTCTAAGTCAGCCAACATTTTTGATCATTTACCCAACAGGGAGTGACTGAGTGGGAAGCACCAAGGTTAATTGATTAAAATTATAATTGAGCATTTTTATTTTAACTACTTTGTGAGTGCTAAAGAGTGGGCCTAAGAGGAATGTCAGCGTCTCCATCCCCATTATACAAATGAGGAAACAGAGACACAAGATATTAAGTGACTCGCTCAATGTCACACAGTAAGTTCACCTAGGAGGAGGCTGGATTGAACTTTAGGAACTGGTTGCCTACAGCTGGGCTCAGGATACTGGGGAGAGGTGGGGATTCCCAAGTGGAGTTCACTCTTCCTGGGGCTCTGTTGTTTAGAACTGTGAGTTGATGTGGGTCTGAGATCTTCTAATGACCTGAGTGCAAACATCCCCACGCCTGAAGGATGTCAAAATGGTACTGGTGGCTGAAGAATAATTCTGGGAACACACCACTCTGGCCTGTCCTGAGCTGGGATTGTGCAAATTCTGCTCGTGACAATAATTTCTAGGGTCCCAGGGTCTTCACTCTCACTTTTCCACACATCTCCCAGGAAATCTTTTCCTGCAAGTCTACTCTCCAAGATCAGTTCAGGTTCATATTAACCATTCTTTTTAGATTGTTCTTTGATTAAAGTAAACATAATACCAAATCCTTTGCTTTTATTTTTTTTTTAAGGAAATGAAGCAACTGTTCCTTCTGAATCAGGGCTTGTGAGAGACACAGAGCTTCAAGAGATTTTGGGGTACTGAGAATGTTTCTTCATCTGAGTTCCCCAAGTCACGAGCAGACATTTATTTTTGCATTTGCATTATAACGAATACTTTCTCTGCACTTTCTGGGGAAATTTTCACTACTTTTTGTCTCCAAGGTCTTATACCACCCCTGTCAATCATAGGCACTTAGTATTAAATGCTTGTTCCTAGAAAAATAGATTTAGGTCCCCTCCCTTTTTTTTATTTTATTTTTTAAAATTTATTATTTTTTTGTACAAGTGACCAAACTGCTTCTTTCCAGGAAGGAGTAACAAGAGAGTGAGAAAGATGAAAAGAGCAGAAAGGAAAAATAGAATTGAAGTAGAGGGGTAGTGCCAGATACTATCTGGAAGCTTAATAGACTGTCTTCCATAACCTCAGGTGCTCTTATTAATAACCCTATTTGGTAGATGAAGGAAAGAAGAATCAGAGGGGAAGGAAATAGGTAGATGGAGACTGTACTGGTTGCCAAGGTACAAATACACCCAATATTTGTGGTTTTAATTAATTATAATAGAACAAAATTAGCTTCATGTCAAACAACTCATCTTTCCCCAGCCAGATTCTGAGATGGCCCCAATGCCAATAAGAGAATTACCTAGACATTGTGTAACTGCTGGTTTCAAGGGACTTGGTCTACAAACTGTGGCTGGGTCAATATCCCATTTACTCCCCTTCCAAGGGCATTCCAGATTTTTCAATGTGGTCTTTAGTGACTGGAGTGTGGCGTGAGGGATGTCATCCCCATTACTGGCCAGCTCATGATCTATTTTTATTTTTCATTTATTGTGGCCTAGCCCCTAGAGCCAGTACTGGGAACATTTAGGTATTCATTCTTGAACTTTTCCAACGGAAGGCTTAGTCATGGTTCCACAGCAGAAGTATTTGAAGAGAAAGACCTTTGGTAATTAAGGGGTTGAGCAGATGCCTCATATAAAGTGAGGCTGTATACTATGAGGTGATGATATAATTGGCCGCAGTGTTGGAATAGGAGTGAGATCTGAGTTCCACGTCTATACCTGCCATTTACTAGCTATGCTGAACAAGTTACTTCTTGTGCTTCAGTTTTTTCACTTATAAAATAGGGGTGACATTATTTATATTAGAGGAGTTATGAGGACTAAAATATAAAATAATAGAAATAACCATCAAATGGGGGGGAACAAAACAGAGCAGAGGAAAATTCTTTAGGAAAAAGATGTCAACTAATAAATGTGGAAGAAAGGATAAAATTAGAAAAGCACCATTTTATAGTCCTTAATGTCATAATCGATTTGTGTGAGTATGATCGGTGGATGCTAAAGTCATTGGGTGAAAGGGTGTTGAGGAAGAGGATATTTTCATGGTTGTAACTGAAACAGAAGAACATGTAAGTTGACAGTGGAGAGGTCAAGTAGTCACTACCTTTACCACATGGTCAGCCTTATGACTTGCAGAGGGACAAGCTGACCTTATATGTTACTATATAATCAAATGTGAGGTATCCAGTACCACCTATGAAGTATTCTAGCCAAAATTGTTTAATCTAAATCTAATCGAGCCTCTCACCTAACTTCCAGTTTAAGAAAACATAGGGCGTCAGGGTACAAGTTAAAGGGCACCTTGAGGAAACAGCCAGTTACATCCAGAATGTAGGATAGTCTGTGTAAGACAATTGGACCTGAATGCTTAAAAAAAGTTCAACATTATGGAAAAAAAAAAAAAAAAGCAGGGAGGGGAGCTGTTCTGAATTTTCTCC
This sequence comes from Enhydra lutris kenyoni, assembly GCF_002288905.1. NCBI lineage: Eukaryota > Metazoa > Chordata > Mammalia > Carnivora > Mustelidae > Enhydra > Enhydra lutris. The sequence goes on along the minus strand of NW_019154099.1, from coordinate 33,776,031 downwards.
ACTGAAAATAAGGAAAAAAGAGAAGTGGAAAAGATTTGTGTTGCAAATATTCAAGTGGAAGTCCAAACATTTATTAATTTTTGCTACCATGTATTGAAAATTAGAGTGTTGGCAGTATTTCAAAAAGATGAATTACATAATTCTACCTCAGGGTTTTGCTAAATATTGATTTTACTTATCTATATTTCTTTTTTTTTCTTTTTTGTTCCTCTCTTCTCTTGTTTCTGTTTTCCTTTCCCTTAGTTTTATGTAATGCAGGAAAAAGTGTGTTGTGGATATGTCTGTGAAACCAAGTTTTCTGTTTTTTGTATTAAGTTTTTAATTTTTTATTTACTTTATTCTATTTTTTTAAGTTTATTTATTTACTTGACAGAGAGAGAGAGAGATCACAAGTAAGCAGGGAGGCAGGCAGAGACAGAGGGGGAAGCAGTCTCCCTGCTGAGCAGAGAGCCCCATGTGGGGCTCGATCCCAGGACCCTGAGATCATGACCCAAGCCAAAGGCAGAGGATTTAACCCACTGAGCCACCCAGGTGCCCCTGTATTAAATTCTTTAAAGTGAAAAATATGTTAACAATGAATAGCTAAACAAATATAAAATGCATCACTATTTTCACAGATGTCTTTTTTTTCTGCATCTATCAGTCAAAATAATAAATTCTGAAACTTGCAAATTGGTAACTACGATGACACTTAGAAAATCAGAAATCTAAGGGTCAGAATTGCCCATAACAGAAAACTTTCAAATAATTTTCATCAGAAATACCCTCTTAAAAAAATGAAGGGTGACCACATTTATCTGGGATCATCAGGCATGAGTTGCTACCACATAGGTGATTTATCCAAATAAACTTTTAAGTGGCCTGAAATTTTAAAGAAGATTATCAATTTGAATGGAATACTATAAAAATCTTTCATGTACATCCTTTCATATAAGATTTAATATGCAGAATACAAGCTAATGTTTACTTAATCATTCCAGGTTATCATTATTAATGGCATGCCTTTAACACACATAAAGTTTTGTGGTGTATAGATCGTTTTCACACACATACATTGTCATTTGATCTTCACCCCAGCTTTATGTCAGAGGTGGGGTGGGTATCAATATTCCTGCTTTATAGAAGAGGAAACTGAGGCTCAGGGTGGCTACATGACTTTCCCAAGAATCTCTCATAAGTGACAGAAGAAGAAAGCACACCGTAAAGGTCTTCTGGCTTCAAGCCTAGCGTTCCTTCCCATAAACAGCACGGCCTCTCTGGACCAGCGATTACACAGCAGTGTTTGCAAAGATAATGAAGTGGCAACATGGACCATTTTTCCTTACTCTAAAACCCCTCAGACTCCTAAGGTTTTATGTTCTTGTATTTGCTTTTTATAGTTTTTACTGCACAGTGCCTGGGATATAATAAGCATTTAGCCATTGTTCCTGTGACTCTGTCAGCTGTCTGCTGTACTATACCTGGCACTAGAGGCTTATCGTCTTATTAATGTTCCTTCATTAAGCCATGCATGCGTGCATTCATTCACTTACACACACATTCAACAAATACTTATTAAGAACATATATGCCCCAGGCCACCATACTGGCTGCTGGACCCATACAGAAGCTGAAAGTTCAGAAGCTTACATCAACCCATTGGCCCTGAACTGACAGACTTCTGGTCCCCCTCAAGCAAAGTTACTTTGATGAGGATGGCAATGAGAGTAGGTATTAGTTTGCTAGAGCTGCCATAACAAAATCACGCCAGACTGGGGGCGTTCAGACAACAGAAATGTATTTTCTCTCAGTTCTAGAGGGTAGAAGTCCAATAATAAGGTGTGGGTATGTCGGAATTTTTGGACACCTAGGTCTCCTTGGCTTGAAGATGGCTGCCTCCTTGTGGCTTCTTCCCATGGTTGCCCTCTTGGTATGGATGCCATGGTATTGATCTGGTGTCCAAATCTCCTCTTTCATAAGGACACCAGTCATATTGGATTAGGTCCCACCCATATGACTTCATATTACCTTAATTACTTCTTTAAAAGACCGTTTTTCTAAATACAGTCATATTCTGAGGTACTGGGAGTTAGGACTTTAGTGTATGAATTTTAGGGTGGGGGGGACACAATTCAGTTCCTAACACTATTCTAGTCACTTTCCATGGAGAGCTTATTGTGTGGCAGCAATTTCTAGGTACTTGTATTAACATTAACCCTAATAATAGCCCTATAAGTTAGGATACAGTTGAAAACGTACTCCAGACCACTAAGTAACTTCTATGAAACATAGCTCATATGTGGCAGTGCCTGGCTTTGAGCCCTTCCAGTCTGCCCTGGCATTCTTTGATGTTTATTTTATGGTGTAGAAATCTTTTCTCATCCTAGTCCTTGCCTTTTTGGATAACTGAGCTTTTGGGATTGATATCTTCCAAGCAGTATGCTGCAGGCTACAGGATATAAGTATACACTTACTCATGTTGTCAACCTCACTTTTTAAAAGAATTTCTGGCAGAACATTTTCTCTTTTCAATCAGCAATTATTTATCATGTGCATACCATGTGCCCAACAAGGTATGTGAACTTTTATAGGCAATGGCAGCTGTAGATTTGCTTATTTCCAGCGCTAAGGATTGCTCAGTTACTTGGCCATCTGGCTGTAGTTTTTGTGGCTGTGGTTGTTGTTGCAACAAAGGATTGAAATAATCCTTCACAATCCGCATTTTTATCCACATCCCTGTGGTCCAGGAAAAGCAAAGCATGGAAAGGATCAATAAATTTTTGTGGAATGAATTATGATCCTGTTAAGCAGATTTGCCAGTTTATCTTGTTTAGCAGCCTCTATGATCGTGCTATTTCTTATATAATGTATTTGTGCAATTGTCTAGAACCTCCGTGTGCAATATAATCATCACTGGGAATGTGGTTTTAAAGCCAAAGAATGGAGATTTTGTCAGAATGTGGAGGAGGATAAAAAAATTTAGAAACTTAGGATAAAGACATTTAGCTAGTAAATATTATTTGAGCCCATTCTGTGTGGTGACTATAGCAGCACTGGGGATGTGAAGATGAAGGAGACCTAGTCCCCTGGCCTCACCGAGTCCAGTCCCTCCCCAGGTTTTCACCAGACCATGGCTTTAATCTCTTGACTAGACTCTCCAGTCCTGCTCCCCCCTTCAGCCAGCCCGCCCACCACTGTGCAGCACAGCAGCCTGTCCAAATGTAAACCGGAACTTCAGGAAAACCTGCCTCTTTCTTCTCGACTCCTGTCCTTTTTCACTTTGACATTGATGTAGAACATTTCCCTTGTTTTTTTTCCATAACACTGGCTTCATCTTCTCAGATGGCACAGAATCATTCCCGCAGTTCTCTCAATTTGATATTACTATCAGATATGCTCCCATTTAAAAAATTATTTTGGACTTTATGAATAACTGTAGTATTTAACACGCCTAAATATTTGATGACTAACTTCGGTTGACTTGCACCACATCAATTTATACCATAAATTCAGGCAGTGAAGAAATATTTTAGACAAAATACTCAGTGCGTGATGTGAGCAGAAAAAACTTGAAATGTTTATTTTATACCACATAATGCAAATATAACCTAGTTAAATTATCTAAGACTTAAAAAGTATTTTCAATTCAGAGAGAATGTTAATACATCATTTTATGTTGTTGGATAATGTGAAATCCAATATGCTTTGCCATTTCCAGGAATTCCTCCCTGGGCTCCTCTGAAGGAGCTGGGTTATTCTAGTCTGATGGGTGGACCTCACACAGCACTGTAGTTGGCTACCGGCCAGTGGTATTTCCTCAGACATCCTCCACTCCTCAAAAGTATTTTTCCAATGAGCTATGTAGTAAGTAGACACCACTTGTCCATCATCTTAAGAGAAGCTGCCTTCTCAAGGAACGCTTTAGATTTTCCTCTCTTCCCTCTTCCTATCTTGATATTGATTTGTATGTTACTGGGTCTTAATAATTAGAGGCTTAGAGATAGTTGTACTTCCCTGATAACTATCTAGACATCATCTTAGTTGCTCTTAGCAAATCATCTAAGTACACATAAAACAATATAGTAAAACCTCAATAAGCTATAATGTTTAGGGAATGGTTCATTGATTTAATTTGTGAATAAAACAGAAATTCCCTGCCCCCTTTAAAAAAAAAAAACAAACAAACCCGGTAGGGGCACCTGGGTGGCTCAGTGGGTTAAAGCCTCTGCCTTCAGCTCAGGTCATGATCCCAGGGTCCTGGGATTGAGCCCAGCATCAGGCTCTCTGCTCAGCGGGGAGCCTGCTTCCTCCTCTCTCTCTCTCTGCCTGCCTCTCTGCCTATTTGTGATCTCTGTCTGTCAAATAAATAAATAAAATCTTAAAAAATTTTAAAAATTAAAAAAAAGCCAGTTTAACATTGTGTTTAAAATATTTTGTATAACTTTCCTAGTTATCGTTAATAAATCTATAGTAGATAAAGAGTACACACATACAGCATATAATATAAGAAATATAACAGACTTGCTTATTCAGGATCTTTGTTCAAATAGCCTACACGTAAGTTCTTAATAATTTCCTGCGGCCTGACAGACTGAATGCAGGGGTGAGACTCTGAGGTAACACAGAGAACACTGTGTTCTCTGAGTGAACACTCTTGCTGCTCTGAGAACACAGCTTAGATGAATTTTAATTTGTTGTTAAAGTTATCTTTGGCTTTGGTTTGCTTTTGGTTTTGGTTTGCCTTTCCTAAGTAGATATCAGGGAAAAGAAATTCAGTTGATGGAATAGTTAGTTATTTGGATTTAGACGTTAATACCTGAGATGAGAGATTTGACTCAAAATTGCTTTGCCAAATACTGTATAAGCCTGGGTAAATTACTCAACCTGTCTGATTTTTTTTTTTTTTTTATTTAACTTACTGCTAAGATGGGGATGAAAATGGTACCTGTCCAAAGGGTTTTGTAAATTTTTTTTAAGATTTTATTTATTTATTTGACAGAGATCACAAATAGGCAGAGAGGCAGGCAGAGAGAAAAGAAGGAGTGCAAGCTCCCTGCTGAGCAGAGAGCCCGATGCGGGGCTGGATCCCAGGATCCTGGGATCATGACCTGAGCTGAAGGCAGAGGCTTTAACCCACTGAGCCACCCAGGCACCCTGGGTTTTGTAAAAATAAGGGAAGGAGTGTAACTAGAGCCATAACAAGATGCTGTCCATACACAGATGCCATTGTTATCATCCCACACAATGACATTTATAATAGAATTTGGCAGGTTTAGTTTGTCCCTGTTTTGTTTCCTTGTTTGTCAAATGTTGCCTGGGACCCTGCTAAAGGCTCCTTCCTGCTAGGCCAGACCTGGGGCCGCTGTATCTCCAACTTTCTTCAGGAAGCAGGCATTGATTAGAGAGACCAGCTTGGTTTAAACTGTTCTTGTAGCTCTGGAACTTGACACAGATGTAGTTTTCCAGGAGGCGAGAGGGTATACGGGTAAAGTAACTTGCATTCCTCTCACTAGAATTTAATTTCACACTCTTGATCTTGACTGATAGAAAAATGGAGAAAAGACTTGATAGATACTCTTCCTTATAATTCTGTAGGATCCGGAAACTATTTTTTACACTCTTATTTTTTCCCTCCACATTATATTATCCAATTTCTAAGCTATTCTATTTTCAATTTCCCACTTGTGCTGCCATTGCCTCTCTCGACTTTGCTCTCCAGCTAAAGATCCTGGAATCCCTAAATATCTGAGTCACTTCTACAGTAAGGGAGGATCTCTTGGACTGTCTGTACACTGAGTGCTTTAGATAAGGTTAAGTCTAGAATAGACTAAATCAAGAATAAGGAAAACAAAAATCAAAGAAGTCGAACACATAACCAGCATTATAGGTGCCATATTTCCTTAGGCAGCTCCTTGACACCACATCAAACCTAGGACACCGAGAGGAGGCCTGGGAGTACTTTGTGACTTTTTGGTGATCAGAGAGGCAACACCTTTTTCTAACCCTTTATCCTCACTCTGTAATGCTACTGGGATCAGATTCTGGCCCGTTAGGGTTTTACTTATTCCAGCTTTTTGATGTATGTGAGGAATGGCAGTAGAATAAATGTGATATCCACAAAAAAATGGATTTTGAAATAAAGAAGACTGGGGTGTGACTATTAACTCATCGTATTAGTTTTCATTCTCTCATCTGTGAAACATTGTTAACTACAGCACTTGCCTGCGAGGATCCTGAGAATTAACTAAAGCAATGCCCGAGACCCACTGAGTCAGCCCATTCCTCCCTCCTTCCCTCCCTCCCTCCCTCCCTCTCCATCCTATCCTTCATTTTTCCATTCCTTCTTCCCTCTCTCTCTCTCCATCCCTCCATCTGTCCCTCTATCCAGTCAGTATTCCTGATAGTTTCCTCTCACCTGCCCTTGCAATTCTGTAATTAAAAGAAAAAAAATCTAATCAGAGAAATGAAGTTTTTGACCCTAGTATAAGCAACAACATTTTAACTGGAATCACTGCCCATCTGCCTTGCCCTATTCCTCTGACAGCCCTGGGCAGTGTTAACAAGTCTTCCAAATTTTGTTCACAGGAATTGAAAGTTTCCTGTGTTATCAAAAATCCTCCCTCCCCACAAACCATAATTCACATGAGGCCAAAGGATGGAAGCGCGGCTGAATGGCACATCAACACATTTTCTGATGTTTACCCAGAGGGAGGAGGCTGGGGGAAGAAGCAAGGGAACCCCGGGTATGTTGATAATCCTGGGGGGGAGCTGTGCAGAAGCGTGAAGCTTTTAGGCAAATCTGGCCCCGGGCAAAAATGTGAATCTGACTGAGATTGTCTTCCACCTGCTGGCCCCTGAGCCCAGGATCCCGCCTCCTCCAGCCGAGTCTGCTCTTGCTGGTAGCTCTCACAAAGTGCTGTCTGTCATCCTCTGTGGGGCCCAGAAGAAATGAAAAATGCCCTCCCTCCTAGGTGCTGTGCATTCTAAAATAGTCATTGAAGCAGTAAATTCAAGGAAATCTCAGGTTGGAAACCGTGGGCAGGGCATGGGGGCCTCTGCTCTGGATTTGCCTGAAGTCCAACCTTCTGATACAGAGAGGAAGGTGAAGTTGTCAAGAAGGCTGGAAAGAGTAGGGTTAGGAGAACGGCAGCCTCAGTTTCCCCTCCCCTCCATGCTCCCCATGCACGTGGCACGGCACAGTTTGAATCCTGAGCCAAAATTTATGTGGTTGTTCCCTTCCATTGGGACTCGTTCACAATTTCCAAAGAGTTGGGGGGCTTCAACCCCTGCCCCTCTTGAGCCTGCACTTCTACTTTTTTGGGGGAGCACAGCGAGAGAATATCAGAGTGACTTCTCCCTTGCTACCTCTGAAGGACTCCATGCAAAATACCAATGGATCCATCTTTCAATAAGTCACCCTGGGGAACGTGTACCTTTCTTTCCACATCTGAAACACATCATTTCATGAAATTCTATCAAAAGAACATTTTAACAAGATGTACCAAATTCCAATGAGATCATTCAAGAACTTGCACTTCCGCTGGCAGACCATCTCCTCTGTGTTGGGAGGAAGGGCAAGACTGTATTTGACTTTACTCCTGATGGAAAGGACAAGCCAAAAGACCACTCACTGTAGGTTTTATGTTCCCCTCATTGTGCAGGGTAATGTCAATGTGTGATGGTGACTTCCCCTTAAATAAATTTGATTAAAGCAGATTATGAGTAAAAAAAAAAAAAAAAGTCTGAGAAAAGAACATCTTTTTATGATAACTCACTTGTGGTTTTGGAGTGTGCTTTAAATGGTAAGATCACAGTAAGTAATTTAGCTGAAGTGTAATAATTGGGTTCCAAGTGTTAGGATTGATACATTTCATTGAAAATAGCACCCTGAGGTTTTTCCAAATTAAAGATGAAATCTAAATAAAACCTTAAATAACCCATGTGGAAATACTTTATTGTAGTTAATAACCAAGCAAAAATATGCTTATTTTGTCTGTAGGCTCATTCCAATGGATTATACCTATTGTTGCTTCCATTTGAAAGGCATCTCACTTGGTTTATGTAAAAATAATAGCATTCCTAACTATTAATAGCAAATAAGAGAGACTTTTATGGACATTCATACATCATTTATAAATGACCCTTATGAATAAAGTGTTACAATGATTTTCATTAGCATAAGTTCCACAATTATGGCCTGCAGAAGAGATACATTTTTCTTTCTTGAATGCACATATAAAAAGCTGTCATTTACTTTGTTGAAATTTTATCCATAATGCTTCGGTGAATTTCTGTGCTATTAAATGACTGTGAACCTAACTACATGTATAGACCTGGATGTGTCTTCTGGTCGTGTAGAGATCCATGAGGCCCTTCAGAATGTGCCTCACCTGGACCCAGGGCCATGACCAAGACTAGGCCTTGAGCGGAGCTGTTTAGAAGGCGTTGAGGCTTCCAAGGCTGGCTTGCACAAATGACTAGAAAATCAAAGCCCCTGATGGGAATTTTGCTCTTGTTTTCCCTTTCTCTGGTGACTCTTAATCCAGGATTTTGGGCACTAGCTTCCCTTTTTGTATGGATGTCACACCTTTGGAATAAGTTACGTAGTTCTGCTTCTGATGGAAAGGGCGGACTGAAAGATTGTGGGTTTTATCTTCCCCTCACTATGCCAGGTTCTGTGATGGTGGTAACTTCCCCTTAAACAAATTTGATTAAGCAGATTATTAGTGAAAAAAAAAAAGTTAGTGACAACTAAGTTGTGGTTTTGAAGTGTGCTTTATATGGTAAGAGCACAATAAGTAATCTAGCGGACAAGTGATAATTGGGTTCCGAGTGTTATGATTGATGTATTAAAAATAGAACCCCGAGGTTTTCTGAATTGAAGGTGAAATCCAGATAATTCTGAAATACTTCAACTCTGAAGCAAATAAGGTAGTATCTTCCCTGATGACCTAGTGAGAGAGGCATCTCTGTGATGGGAATGCAAGATGGGAGAACTCATCATTGTTGAGTTCCTGCTTTGTGATGAGCACAGTCTGCCCCTTATCTCCTCATAACCACCCTATGGTGATGTACATTTTGATGATGTACTTAGGAGTATGTTCTGTAACACTTTTTTTCAAGATGAGAAAACCAGTGCTCAAAGAAGTGACATAAATTCCCCAAGACTACACAGAACATGGAGGAAAGGATCCGACCCAAATCTATGCTTGTCTCAGCATATACGTCCCCTGAGATCAAGGTACCAGGGCCCTCAAGTCCTCTGTATTATCTTTCTGATGATGTGGAATGACTCTGAACACAGGTGTTCTTCATATAGAATATCATCATTAATTCGGTCTCAAGTAGCCCAGGGATGGCCTGGCCTCTGAGTTAGAAAGTTTCCACCAAGGACCATGCCAGTAAGGAAGTTGACAGTGAAGTGTGTTCTCTAGTTATTGATACACCATATGCACTTATCCCTTGCCATCATCCTGCATCTCTTTAGCGAAGCCATTTCAAGTGGGTTGGATGTCCGAGCTGTGGCAGGTGTCATTATCCATTAACTGTCGCCATGGCTTCCTTGCTCTATTTGCCAAGATTCTTGAGGGGAGGGCCGTGAGCTGGCTGTGAGGACCCTTCCTCATTTCTCTCAGTGACTTTTCTACATGTCTTCCCTCATAGTGACTGGAAGCATTTGATCAACAAAAAGTAGCTCCTCTATTAAAAAAAAAAAAAAAAGTTGTGGGATCTTCTGCTTGGAAGTGCGTATAAAAATGTGGAGTCAGGATAGGGAATACAGTCAATGGCACAGTAACGTTGTATGGTGACAGATGGTGGGTGTATTTGCAGTGAGCATGGGGGAGCAGAACATATACACTTGTTGGATCACTGTGTCGTGCACCTGAAAACTAGTGTGACTTTGGCTATCAACTATATTTCAGTTAAAAAAATACTAAGTAACCAGTGGAGATGTGAAGGAGCTTAAAAAAAAAAAAAGAGGAGTGAGAGATTTTAGAAATGGAAGGTGACTATTTGCCGCACCCTCAATATTTGTACAGAGGACACACATCAACTATGGTTAAGAGTCGACCAGACCTGGGTTTCAGGCTCCTTGACTCTGCCACTTACTTAGCAGGTGTGTGACTTCAGGCAAATTATTTACTTCTCTGCCCTCAGTTTCTCATCTGCAAAATGGGAATAATAACGGCACCTGCCTCGTGAAGTTCTTCTGAATTGATTGAATGAGATGATCTCTGGTTTGAAAAAACTTCCAATAAATGGTACTCTCATGATGGTGATGATGACGACGACGACGACGGCCAACTTACATCACATGGCTAGCTCTAACACTTCTGAGACTGGTGCTAGAAGTCTCACCCCCTTCCTTAGACCAGCCCTTTTCTCTACTTCAACCTGAGGCAGATCTATACATTTGATATCAACATCGATATCACCTTTCAATATCAACCTATAAAACATTTATAGATGACCAAAAAAATCAGGCTAACAGCATTTTATTACTAACTTTGTTGCATTGGAATAGGCTGTTTTTGCTAGTTTACTATCAATTATCTCAGCATTCCATCAACTCCTACAAATGTCTGCTGCTGTACACATCCCCAACCATTAACCAAAACAATCAGTTCTTCCTTCTCTCCTCTATTTTCAGGCAACATGTCAGCCTGATTCACCGCATAATTCACTCAGAGTTCGTCACCACCAGATTGTATTTTTTCCTCTGAGATCAAGCACGATGCAGATAATGGCCTGTTCTGAGGAAAGCAATGGGAGCATATGAGGACGGATGTTGTAATTTGCTGTAGGAAAGCCTTGCCGATACATACAAAATAAATCCAAATTTAACAAATAATTTATCCCTGAATATTGTTTACTTTTCTTTTTGAGATTATCAGCCTTAACTGTAAAATTAATCCAAGGAACTGTAGTTTTAATGAGAATAATTTTTTCTCTATGAAGTTTATTGATGAATAAAATAAGATCATGAACAAAGAATCATTATTTTTTTCCCCATAAAATATAATGGTAACATACTTCTTTAATGTCTTCAAAAAAAATCCTTAAGACTAATGACTCCTAAAGCCAAAATACCTCTTTTGTAAAGAAACAGGAATCAGAATAACATTTTAAGGTTAACTGTGTTTATATGCATGAGCGATTATTGTATAAGGATATTAATAATAAATTACAGAGATTTATAAATAAGTTATCTATGGTAAACTAAACCAGGAGTTCTAATTTCCTCTTTTACTTTGCATACACTGAGGTATTATTTAACTATAAGCTATTTAGCAATTAACCACAGATGTTTTTGCGATTTTGTGGATCTCCTCTGGAAAAATATTAACTCCGTAGCCTTTATTTTACAACCAAAAATTATTTAGGGATTGCTCAGTTGTTTGTTAAAAATCACTTCAGGAATATCTGTTTATGACAAGCAGGCATATCATAATTACACGCAAATATTTGGACTGAGTAGTGTGAAAGCCCTTATTTTTACAAAATCAAGGCAAATTGCATGTAAATCACACCAGACCTTCAAATAGTTTTCGAAAACCATCAGACCTGAAAAAGACCATTTACCTCACGTAATTGAAATTGAACTGCTCGCATTAACCCGGGCTCCGCTCGTTTCCTCACTTGTTCTGATCTCAACATCCCTAAGAGCCTGACTGCCCCTAGCATAGCCTGTCAAATTGGGATTTTATGAAAATGTCTTAAGAAAGAGAGAGAAAATCAAAATATTGTGATTATTAACTCCCATGATCTGATACTTACGAGGTCTCCTCTGACTTATAGCAGTCCTGTTGTGCAGAGGGACCAATATTTATTGTTACACTTGGATTCCTTTATGAGATAGAAGGTTGCCAATTTTGTAGTAAATTGAGTGTGTCAAAGACTTGGACGGGGGCCAGCTTCAAAACAGTCCCAGAAAATGTGTTCTTACTGCAGGTGAGAGGCAGCCAGACAAACTTGCATTGTTCCTGTCAGCTCTATGATAATTAATTTCAACCATATTATCTGAATTAAAAAGTGACACTTATTCCCCAGACTGGTGTCCTGGAACCTTTCCAATTTTCCTGCCTATTTGGGAATAAACTTGGCTAAAATGTGAACAAATCATTAAGAATTGATGCATAGAGGATGTACATATTCGTATAAAAGATGACACCTTTAGAACATGATTTTCTAGACATTAGTAGATAAGAAAATGTATATGAGAGTGGGCCATGCGTCTGCTTGGCACAGCTGGAGTGCCCTGTGATGAAAAGTAGAAAGAGAGACTATTAGCAGCCCTTTTGGGCTGGCAGTATGGATCTCCATTCTTCACATAAACCCACGTTGGCTCTTTTGCTGATAGCTGTGATTGACTGTTGGGTCATATTATCCCCTGCTGTTCCCCCTCCCTCACTTCTGGGGATATCAACAGCAGGAATTGTCCGTCAGGGCTCAATTGATTATTCTCAAAATTTGCTCCTGCTATTGACCATAATGGGAAAAAAAAATCATGCCTCTGAATTATTCAGAATGAAAATATACACAGAAGAAATCGATAAGGCACATCTGATATTAAAGACAAATTAAAACCGGCAGTAGAACGAGGCTTGAGGCAGCCACTACATACAAAGAAGAAGGCATTTTGGAGATAAAGGAAGAGTGTTTTTGATTTCTTAAAAAAGATGTTATAGCTGTCAAAGCTTTTCAAAATTAATAGCTTTATTAATGGAGGCATTAGGACTTCCTGGCCAGATAGCTCCTTATAACTGCTGGAATTGTACTTGAGATGTCAGATAACGAAATGTCTTCCTAATATTCCCACAGACTCTTTAACTGACTTGTAACATGCCACGCTGAAAGGGTCAAATTCTGGAAAAAAAGTTCAGGTCGAAACCAGGATACTAATGAAGTACGAAGGCCTGGCGCTAAGTCCAGATAGAATTTGATAGAAATTAAACAAGTGAGAGAAAAAATAAAAAAGTACCCTTCTTACTATCACAGTTCTGAGAAACACACCTATTTTGTATCTTTGACGGGTGGAACCAGGCTCCAGGAGGCTGTTCTGGGCATGTGAGGTGTAGGGATGGAGGATGGGAACTATGGGGTAGAAACTTTGCTTAACCTGGATTTCTGAGGAGAGACGACCCTATTTCCATGACATTGAAGTGGACAGCTTGCAGTTATCTGGGGATCTGGTTCCCTTGGCGAGCTCCACAGAATTTCCAACCCCCTCTAACCCTTTCCGCTTCATTAGCAGGTGTGTTTAGTCTAAATTATCAAACATAATTGTGTAGCTTCTCCATCTCATCCCATCTGTGAGGTTTACGTCTCAGTTATTTATCTAATCTCTCCAGGAGACGTTTAGCCAGTAGCCTGGGAAACTTGAGGAACCCCCCCACAAGGGTCAGGAACCAGCTCGAAGATCAAGGAGCCTTATTAGGTAGGCAGTAACAATCCTTCTGGAGTGTCAGTTGAAATGTCACTCAATTAGGAGTCTTCCCCTGGACTGCTGAGCGGAGACAGATGATTCTCTTGGGATATTTCTCTTTCCCAACCCTGCTTCTGTGGTGAGGCATGCTAGGTGGGGAAACATGCCCTTCCTGTGAAATTAGCAGGACACTTAACATCACAAGGGAGCACTTGGTCAACTGAAGGGAGAACTTGCTCCTTTTTTTTTCTATCCTTAAAATAAAGTCACTACTCAAACAAGTTAGATGTTTTAAAAATGCATAATTAAGTGCATATATGTGTGAAATGTAGTGGGGTCGGCTCCAACAGGGGAATGTGCCCCATAATCTGTCTTCTGCCTCACAGCAGCTAAGATAATTCTGAAGGAAGGTCGTCGGACATTAGGTGTGTAAAGATTTGGGTAACATTTATGGCAATACTCAGACTGTAGACATGGGCTGTGTCATTGCTTCAGGAACTTTCCTTGGCACCACCTGTCTGTCTGTCAGAGTTACTGCTCTTGCTGTTGTTCAGAAGAGAGATGAGTAGAACATCAGTAAGTTCACCCCTGCCTCCCCCCGCACCGTGTCCCAGGCTTTCTTCCTTATACGCCTGCACTTGCTTTCCAGCGTCCCAGAGGCTCTCACCTAATCTCCCTCCCTCTATCCAGGTGGTCTTCTCACTCCTTCCTCTCTCCCTAAACTCCATCCCTCCTTCGCTTCTGCCGCCACCCTCACTCTCATCTGTGACCTTGACCTTCCTTCCTTCTGCAGTGAGAAATCCAAAGCAATCAGACAGCCTTGCCCTGTGGTCTGCCTGAATGCAATATCTGCACTCTTCCCCCTGCCCTGTGGTGGAACAGGCAAACAAGGTCGCATCCCCGTTTTCCTCCTCAAGGACAGTGCTTCAGAGAGAACTCTTGCCAGTGTGGTCAGTTTCTATCTTTCTACCAGATGATTCCCACGGGCTCCAGGCACGGTGTTGTTTCCTCTTACTTAAAAGAAATAGAAACCAAACTGACCAAATAAACAAAAAAGCTTTTTTGAACCCATTTCCTCTTCAAGCTACAATACTTTTTTTGCACCTTTTCAGGAGAATTCCGTGGACGAGTTGCCTCTACTACTTCCTCCAAATACTCTTTCCCTATGTACTTTTTCCAAGTTATTATTCAGAAACAATTTTAACAGGAAAGCTGCAAAAATAGTACAGAAAATTCCCATCCCCCTTCCACTTAGCTTCCCCTAATGTTAACCTCTTAACATAATCATTGTATCATAGAAAAAAAACAGGAACTCCCATTTATTCTTGAACCCACTGCATTGTGGGCTGCCTCCAAATGAGGGCAGAATGACCTCCACTGCTATATCCAGAGGTCAGTGCTTAGACCTTATCTCATTTGACCTACAAACAGCTTTCATTGCTGATAATTTCCTCCTCCCCGATACACTTTCTTCCTTTAGACTTCAAGTCACTACCACTAAATTATCTATTTACCACCCTATTCTCCTTTTTTTGCTTTATTTTCAATGCTTGCCTCTTCTGGGAGTTCTTTGCTGGTTTGTTTTCTCTTTTTTGACCTCTTAACAATGGAGCACCCCAGAGCTGAATCCTTGGAGGACCTCTTCTCTTTCCCTACTGTTCAGACTCCCTTGGTGACCAGTCAACTCTCGTTGCTTTAAATACCATATACACACTGAAGACTTGTACATTTTCCATCTTTGGTTTTAATTTCCCCTTTACATGGTAGGTTCATATGTCCAGCTGTCTACTATTAACATTCACTTAGGTGTTTAATGGGCACATGGACAACACTGAGCTTCTGTCTTTATCTCGCCCCACTTCCACCCCCAGATCATTTCTTACCCTGTTCTCCAGGTGTCGGTAACTAGCAACTTAATCTTTCCAGTTGTTCAGGAGAAACATTTTGGAAACAGATGCTTCTCTTTCCCTCATATCTCACATCCAATATCACAATTCTATCAGCGATACCTTCAAAATATATCTAGAATCCAGTCACTTTTTAATACCTTCTCTGCCAGGATCCTGGCACAAGCTACTGTAATCTCTTCTGTAGGTTACTTCAATAGCTGACTGACTGGTCTTCCTTCTGCCTTTGGCCCTCATCTATTCTTAACCTATAGTCCTCTAATTGAAATATAAAACAGATCACGTAACTTTCTTATTCAAAATGACTCTCCATCTTCCATGGCTCTCCAGAGTAAAAATTGAAGTCCTGACAATGGTGGCTGAGGCTCTATGTGACCTGATCATCCTCTTAGTTCCCTGTCTGATCTCATCTCTTAGTACTTCCCATGACTTCCCTCTGTTCCAGAACACTGGCCTTTTTGCTGGACTTTGAACATTCCATCCTGTTCCTGCCTCAGGGCCTTTACATGTACTGTTTCCCTGTTCTGAAATGCTCTTTCTTCTGATATCCTCATGAATGGTCACCTTTACTCAAATGTCCCTGCGTATTGAGGCCTATTTTGGTTACCATATTCAAAATTACTTCTCCTTTCCAGGAGTCTTTGTCCTCCTTCCTGTTTATTTATTTATTTTTTAATTACACTTGTAACCGTCAAAGTACTATTTATTTTTTAAATTTTATTTATCCTGTGTTTGTTCCTACTAGAATGCATGTTTCACAAGAGCAGCAATTTTTGTTTTTGTTTTTTACCTTGACTTTTACATTCCTAGTTCCTGTACATGGTCTGCAATATAGTCGGTCCACAAGAAATATTTGTTGAATGAATGAACGGTCCTTCCATATTTCTATGAGACCGGCCAGGCAAGTATTTCTCTTCCCTTTTAACTGGCGAGAATAGAAGCATTTAGGGGTTTCAAAATTTGTCTAGAGTAAATGAGAAGTCTGAAACGAGAGCCCAGTTCTCTGATGTCCAAGTGCTTGGGCATTTCACTACTAGATTTCAGGAGAGGCCATCTGAGATCTTGCTAACACTTGGCAGACAAGGGTTATAAGAACAGAACCAGAGGCAGAAGAGTGCGCTAAAGTCACTGGTGGTCAGCTGGTTAAATTCATTGGCTCCAAACTTCTCTTTACAAGAGGAGAATTCCAAGTAAGCTTCACAGCAGGGTGACAAGAAGGAACATTAATCTGCCAGAGCAGCTGTTTGCTCTTATAAAATACATCAGTCTTCATAATAATGGAAAATTCAAGAGGCAGCTTTGCTGATTGAATTGAAAGTCAATGGGAATCAAGGAATTGTCTATGTTGAATTATTGAGTAACTATTTCTAAATTAAGCCTTTTGGATGAGCAGCAAACTGGACTGTAGCTTGCACAAATGTATGTTTTCCTCACTTCCCTATTAGGAGAAGTTACATTAGATGTATGCCAGCACATCAGTCAAAGACCCCAAAACAGGTGTGTGACGTGACCATCCATCAAATGGGATCCTCGGCCACGCCCTATCAGAGTGCTTTGGAACTTGTTCAATGGATAACGCACAGGAAAAGGGAGAGGCTCTGCAGAGCTATTAGCGGGATTCAAAAGACCATGGAAATTACTCTGATGCTGGAACGAAATCAGAAGATAAACTCAGCACTTTGCCTATTCTGATTTAGACTGCCAGTTTGCGAAAGGGAAGAAATAATTCAGGTATATATAGAAAGAGCCTATTTTTAAAAATAAACCTTTTATTTTAGAATACTTTTAGATCGACAGAAAAATTTCAAAAATACTACAGGGGGCTGTCTTACACCCCTCACTGATTTCCCCCACGAGTAGCGTCCTACATTAGTTTGGTACATTCGTTACCATCACTGAACCAATACTGATACATTATTATTTACCATAGTCCATATTTTATTTGATTTCCTTAGTTTTAACATAATGTCCCTTTCTTCTTCCAGGATCCCATCCAGGATACCACATTACATTTAGTTATCAGGTCTCATCAGCCGCCTGTTGGCTGTGACAGATTCTCAGATTTTCCTTGTTTTTGATGACCTGGACAGCTTTTGAAGAGTACTAGACAGGTGTTTTATAGAATATCCCTTGATCAGGATTTTCCATGATTAGACTGGAGCAATGTGTTTTGGGGAAGAAGACCATCGAGATAAAGTGCTGTTCTCATCATGTGTCAGGGTGAATACTATCAGTATGACTTATTACCATTGATGTTAACCTTGATCACCTAGCTGAGGGAGTGTGTATCAGATTTCTCTACGATAAGATGCCTCTTTTTGCCCCCTTTCCATACAAAGAAGTTTTTAGTGTAGCCTCCATTTAAAGAATGGGAAGTTAAACGCTATCTCCTAGAAGGTGGAGTATTTACACAAATTATTTGGAATTCTTCTGCGTGGGAGATTTGCCTTTTTCCCCCCTGTTTATTTATTCAGCATGAACTCTTGGCTACTTATTTTATTAATAAAATAGTAAATACAATTTATTAAATAAAATAAGATAGTTTGGCTCAAAAATATATAACCTATATATTTATGTACATATATTTTACTTTTTATATACATACATTATATTATAATATATATTATATTACATATATTATATATATTTACTTGTAGTGCCAGAAAGTTTCTGGCACTACAGGAGGCTTAAGCCTCATCTTATATATTTCCTGTGTTATTTCTGGTTTCTTTTACTGGCAAATGATGTTAGAAACTAAGATTTGAGAAAAAAGAAACTAAGATCTGGGTTCTAGATATGTTCATTGCTACGAGGATGTAGTTGATTCTTGACATTCTCAGTTTGCAGAACAAGGAAATACATATGTGTACACTAACCCGTGGGCTGTGTGTGTGTGTGTGTGTGTGTCGTTATGTTTGTTTATATATATAATACATGTGGCCTGTATCTATGTTTAAGCTAAACGTGTTTATACTGATGTATCTAACTAATTTATTCCCACATGGATCATTCTAGTTTCTCTTTGCTTATCTGTAATCTTCCATTCCAACAGTGAGAATTTGGCTCTCACTGTCCATCATTTGCTTAACTATTCGACTTCTGTATACATGCATAGTGAGTCTAACACTGACAACCTATGACTTTGGGGGAAACCACTTTATCAACCACAGTACAGTGCTTGCATATACTAGTGTTTTTGCATCGAGTCTAACACACTTTATTCATTTTGGAAGTCCCCAGTTTAGCAGTTTCTCCTCCAACCACCTTCGACGTATTTCATACTTGGGTTTATACACTTAGATTCTTTTGGTCCATTTGCATCTCATCCTGACATCTTCCAACCTCCTAAGTGATTTTTTTAAAGTCGTATAATTAAAGTCCATTCTTAGTGTTGCCAAGTTCTAAAAATGCATGCTTTCATGCATTTGTCCTCATAGCGTCATACAGAATAGTTTTACCTCCCTGATAGCTGGGTAACTTCACCAATTCAGTCTTCACACTCCCCTGCCCCCAAGCCCCCAGTAACCATTCACTTTTTTACAACATCTCCATAGTTTCACCTTTTCCAGGATGTCACCTAATTGGAATCATACAATATGTAGCCTGAAACACTGTTTATTTCACTTCGTATGCAGTTAACCTTCACCGATGTCTTCATGTGGCCTGATAGGTCATTACTTTCCTTAGTGCTCACTAGTATTCCAGTGCGTGCCTGTGTAATTTGTTTGCCTACTTATCTCTTGAAAGACATCTTGGTCACCTCTGGTTTGGGGTGATTATGATAATAGCTGATATCAATATATGTGTGCAGGTTTCTATGTGGCCACAATTTTTCAAATTAGTTCGGTAAATACCTAGGGGTGTTTATATGCTACATCATATGTTAAGACTATGCTTAGCCTTATAAGAAACTACCAAACTGTCTTCCAAAGTGGCTGTATTCCCCCCAGCAATGAATGAGAATTCCTATTGCACATATTTTCTCCGGCAACTGATGTTGTCAGTTTTTTGGATTTTAGCTTTTCTAGACCACCTGTAGTGGCATCACATTGTTGTTGTTGTTTTTAATTTATTTTTTTTTATTAATGTGTAATGTATTATTAGCCCCAGGGGTGCAGGTCTGTGAGTCACCAGGTTTACACACTTCACAGCACCCATCATAGCACATACCCTCCCCAATGTCCATAACCCCACCACCCTCTCCCTACCCCCCTCCCCCCGGCAACTTTCAGTTTGTTTTCTGAGATTAAGAGTCTCTTATAGTTTGTCTCCCTCCCGATCCCATCTTGTTTCATTTATTCCTTTCCTATACCCCAAACCCCCCAGTTGGCCATCAAAAGAAATGAAATCTTGCCATTTGTGATGACGTGGATGGAACTACAGGGTATTATGCTGAGCAAAATAATCAGAGAAGGACAATTCTCAATCAGAGAAGGACAATTAATTATCATATCATTGTTGTTTTAAGTTGCCTTTCCCTGACGACAACTCATGTTGAACATCTTTTCCTAACCTTAATCCTAACCCTAACCCTAACCCTAACCCTATTAAGAAAAGCTTTTTCTTAAGGATCTCCAAGCCCCTAATCTGATGTGGACTGGCTTTCCTGCACTGGGAAGTTTGGCTCTTCGGTCTAAATGTCTAGAAGTTGAGAGAAGAGAATTCTTAAATGGAAGTTGTTTTCTTTAAAATTTCAAAATGGCTGAAAATAGTTCTGGCATTTTTACAAAATGGATAACTGGAAGATGGCAACATCCTTGCTGACAAGGAGCCTATTCTTTTTTTTTTTTTTATTCTTGACATAATTCTTTAAAATGAAGCTGCTTCGTGTCCCAGATACTATTATCTAAAATTTTTTACATAAAGACCATGGATTTTCAATGACTTCTGCCAAATGTTTTTAGAAACTCTGCCTCACGTCTGACTGTCCTTTATCTCGTGATTAAGGTCCTTGCACTGGACAGTTACGAGGACCACCTCATTGACTTCAAACGCTTCTGGCTTTAATATTCTGTGCTAGACTCACAGAACTCCTTTACAGATGCTAAGCATTCAATCCTGGAGGCTCCACTCCATCATCAGGTAATTAGTATTTTCATTAACTTGCTTATTGTCAAGGAAAATGAGCCTTGATCATCTAATTTTTCCTCAATGAGTTGAATATTGTAATATATCTATAATTAATGTGCTTTATGCCACAAACGTGTAATGGAGTGGAAATCTGAGGCTGCTCCCAGCAGTCACTGTCAGTAAATGTTTGATGAATAAACAGAGACTTTCTAATGGGAAATGGTGGCGACTTTTATAAGCAGACACAATAAAGACTTTATTAACATACTTAAGAAGCATTCTGGGAAATAGAATTGAATGCATTATTACTGTAGGCTCCTTTTGTGAAAAGTAAATTTTACTGTCCCCATAACAAATGTTTACTTGTTCGATGCAAGTTGTAGTATCAGTATTTTATAGTGTGTTCTACAGTTTAATACAATGGAGCTTAAATTAGCTACGTATTCCTTACGGAGTTGAGATCGTGAAAAAAAGCACCCACGCCGATTCTGTCTGTTAATCATTGGCAAACCTGGTTTACTTGTAAAGGAGACGGCACATCTATTTCAGGATTTTTAAGAGCCCAAAGACAAATTTCAGGGTATTTATGCTATAAAATAAATAGAAGAAGCAAGTATGGGCATGTGTTTATTTCCACACATAAAGTGCAGTTTTAAAGGACAGATCCAAAGAAGGGCAGGTAGAGTAAATTTTAGAATCTCTATGTCCACATGTCCAAATGCAGAACCCAGAGGTGTGACAGTTTCAATCGTATTAATATACTTTTCTTTGCCCACGGAAGCAGGTGGTGGTTTGACATAAGAAGCCCTCTTTCTCCCTTATTTTTTTTTAAGATTTTATTTATTTATTTGACAGAGATCACAAGTAGGCAGAGAGGCAGGCAGAGAGAGAGGAGGGGAAGCAGGCTCCCCGCTGAGCAGAGAGCCCCGACGACGCAGGGCTTGATCCCAGAACCTTGAGATCATGACCTGAGCCGAAGGCAGAGGCTTAACCCACTGAGCCACCCAGGTGCCCCTCTTCCTTATTTGTTAGATAAAATCAGGACGGCAGGAGGGAGCCTGCCCATTGTTCTGCATTTGAAAGAGGTGGCCTCTGCAGTGGGAAGATTTTCAATGATTTTCCCATCAGTTTACACCTAAAAAGTGGCTGTGGTCTAGAGAACTAGACCCCGAGTGGACTCATTTTTCTCTTTGCACACTCTCCACTAGGTACGGATCTGTAAGTGGTAAACTCTTCCCTCCTTGTCACTTGAATAACCCTCACTACTGTGTCCCCAATATGGGGCGGTGGGGGGCGGGGATGGCAGCTTGCATCTTATATGGGCAAACAGGAATTGTTTCCAAGTCTGCCCTAGCTTGGCCCTGAGCCTCCTTATAAGCATTTCTAAGATGAAGAGAGGAGAAAACCATTTTGGGCAAAGAACAGGGTCACATTTTAACCATGGAAGGAAGGGAGTCATTCTGTCCCTTGCGTGGTACACAAAATGGATTTCCCAAAATGAAAATCAGGCCATACCATCAGGCTGCTCAAAACCCAGTTGTTCTTGGTTTGAAGACTAAACTTTTCTTGGGGTCCTGTAAGGCTTGCTCAGGATTCCAGCACCTTCTTGCAGGATTCCCCTCCCTTGACTCCCTGTGCATCCCCCCACAGCCTCACTCGGCCCCACAAATGCGACATATTCTCTCTCCCTGCAGGGCTTTCTTCTGTGCTGTTCTTGAACCATCTCCTAATCATCCTTCAAAATTGAATTCAGATATCACTTTCTCGGGAGAGCTTCTGTTCTACCCACTCCTAGAACCGTGAACTGTATTTCTCTTCTTAGTGTACCTGATGTTATCTGCGTGGTGACTTGAGTGAAGTCTGTCTCTTCCCATTAGGTTGAAAGTTCTTTGAGCTCGATTTGTGTGTATTTTTATTTGCTATTATATTCCTAGCACCAGACACAGTGCCTGGCACATAATAAACACTCAGAACCATATCTTTTAAAATAAATAGAATTATTTACACATAAAGGATTGTAATATTTTCTCATAGACAGGGTACTTAAATTACAAAGATGTTTATCATTTTCTGGCTACTGCTAGTGTATAATGTTCACCAAGAGGTTATGACTATACCAGTATTCCTCCAATATATGGAGAGAGAAACTATTTGGAAGAGAATGTGTGATGTGAACACAGGGTGATAAAAGGGAAGGAATCAGCTCCTTGCTTTCAAAGGCCTGCGAACATCTGGGATTTTTTCAGAGCAAAGTGTACCAGGCCAGTTATTGAGCATACATCCCCTGTGAGCTCTGGATTCGTGCTTTCAAAGGCCTCCGAGACACCCACTTGCACACCTGTAAGCATTCTGCAGGCAACTCAAGCATCACATACTGAATGCATTGCCTTCTCTCTCAGACCTGGTCCTCTCCTCTCTGTAACACAGCCGTTCTTCTTCTTTTTTTTTTTTTTTAAGATTTTATTTATTTATTTGACAGAGAGAGATCACAAGTAGGCAGAGAGGCAGGCAGAGAAAGAGGGGGAAGCAGCCTCCCCGCTGAGCAGAGAGCCCTACGTGGGGCTCCATCCCAGGACCCTGAGATCATGACCCGAGCCGAAGGCAGAGGCCTTAACCCACTGAGCCACCCAGGCGCCCCCACAGCCATTATTCTTTATTGCTTCTACCCTCTCAGCTCCCAACTCCAAGTCATTTAAAAAAATTCTTCTCCTAAATATTTTCCCAAACCGTTCCCTCCTTTCCACTCCGCAGCCAGTGACCTTCATTTGAATCATTTTACAAGGACTAGTCCCCAGCTTTCTGATCAGTTTCTCTGTTGCCAAAGATGTCCTCATCAATCTATCTTTTATACCACCAGGGTTTTCCTTTCAGAAATTGAACCTGAGCATGCCACACCCTTGTTTAAAATTTAAAATCCTTTTTCTCTTTTCCTTTCCTTTTCTTCCTTCCTCCCTCCCTCCTTCCCTCTTTCTTCCTTTCTCCCTCTTCCTCCCTCCCACCTTCCCTCCCTCCCTCCCTTCCTTCCTCCCTCTCTCTCTCTCCCTTCTTTACTTCCTCTCTCCCTCCGTCCCTCCCTCTTTCCTCCCTCCCTCCCTCCCTCCCTTTCTTTCTTTTTTTCTTTCTTTCTTTCTTGTTGCCAGCTATGGCCTCCAGGATAAACTTGGAATTCTTAAGACTGCAAATAAGGCTGGGGTACCTGTGTGGCTCAGTTGAACTAAGCAGCTGACTCTTAATTATGGTTCAGGCTGTGCATGATCCCAGGGTCGTGGGATTGAGGCCCTCGACTGACTCCCTGCTCAGTGGGGAGTCAGCTTGTCCCTCTCTCTCTGCCCCTTCCCTCCCATCACCTCTCTTAAATAAATAAATAAATCTTAAAAAAAAAAAAGATGGCAGATTAGACTTTTCACAGTGTTACTACAACTTACTTTTGCAGTTTCATCAATAGTCATCCTGGTTACACACCTTGAATCCTAGTCCTTTTGAATGGCTATTTTTGTCCTTAACAGGACAAAAAGGATATTTTTTGCTTTCAGGAATCATGAAATATTCCTTCCTAAAATCCTCCAATAACTTCCCCAAATTGTCAGAGTCAAATGGACCTAGAGACACTTTACTTTGAAAGATTATATTCATCAGTGATAGTTTATGTTTGGGTTCTTATGAAATAAAAGTGCCTTGTAGAGTCTGATCACTTACACTTGATTGGAATTTCCAGGGTATGGCATAAGTAGGCTTAGATGGAAATTTCAAATATAAAATAGCATCCAAATTAATTCCCTTTGCCCTTGATGCCCTTAAAATAGCAAAACAATACTTTCTGCAGGTCAGGCGTTATGTATATGAGATATTGAGTCAGATGGTCTGAGTTAGAAATCTTCTTTCCTCTGTCCCTGGCTTCTGACTATGGGCAAATTGCTGTTTTCTTAATCTTAGTTTTCTCATTTGGGCATGTGGATAACAATAATTTACATGGGTGTGTTTTCAGGGATAGATTGAGGTATAAAGTGCTGTATAAATGAATTCAGTCATATTAGGTGCTTGAAATATCTCTATCTTCTTTCATTTTTCTCATTTGTTTTAAGCTTCAGACAATAATTTATCTTATTTTTTAGAAGCTGCAGTGTAATTTTCGATAGGTGTGGTGGGGATCAGATAGATGAAATCATGAGAATTTCTGAGTTATGTTGAAGAGAAGTTTGTGAAAACTATGTCAAGAAATTGGACACTAGAACTTCGTTATGTTGGATGTGTTTTAATCTTGGTCTAAGGTTTTTTTTGTTTGTTTGTTCATTTGTTTTGTTTTGTTTTGTTTTCCATCTTATTTATTCTTCATCACCCTTTCAGTCAACATAAGCTGGGTATTCCTTGTATCCTTACTATATGTTCAGTGAGTCTTACATATCTTTGTGTTTTCCATAAAACTTAATGCAGTTAACTTTTGGAACACACAGAAATTGTTTGAACTGAATAGAAACGTAAGAAAAATAGTCATTTGTGGTTGGAAGGAGGAGTTACAGGGTTAAGAATAAGGCATTTACATCTTAATTATGTTTCTTTCCATGTACAATAAATACATGTTTTTACATATAATCATGGACACAGAATTTGGGAGGACTTATTACTTATTTGAGAGAAAGAGAATGCACTCTCAAGCATAGGAGAAGGAGAGGGAGAGAGAATCCCAAGCAGACTCTCTGTCCAGTATGGAAGTCTGTCCAGTACAGAGGTCTGTCCAGCATGGAAACAGATCCCAGGACCAGGAGATGATGGCCTGAGCCGAAATCAAGAGGCAGATTAACTGACTGAGCGGCTCAGGTGCCCCAAGCCAAGATGAGTATTAACAAGAATTGTGTAAATGTTAATTTTCATTATCATTCTTAATTTTGTCTGCCCTCCTTTCACCAAACCGGCCCCCGGATGCTCATTCCCACCCCCAGTGTTGCGGCTGCTGGAGGCCCACACACACTCAGGTGAGAGGGTACAAGAATTCAGTGGGCATCTGTCCTGCATCTGCTGCACGATAGGCCTGCAGGAAAAGTTTACCCCCTTCTCTTAGTTCTGTCCTTGGGACATAGGAAATTTGATCCCTATCAAAGCCTTAAAAGAATGAAACCAAAACTTTAAAATTAAAGACGAATTAAACTCTAATAGTAACTTCTTGGAGCGTTGAGTGGCTGATGCCTTTTTTGAGTGTGGGACCGCGAGCTGAAAGTGACTGTCTGACAGCTGGTGTGGGAGCCACTGATGGTCGCCAGCGGGGCCCTGTGGCCTTGAATCAGAAAGTGCAGAGGGACTGTTTCCATTCTGCCACTTAGTAGCTGTGAGGCTTCAGATATGCAGGTCCCCTTTCCCGAGTCCTTGTGTCCTTAAATGCTAAATGAGAGAAGTGACGTTCTTGATGGGAGCATTAGCTGTGATTTATGTAAGTGTCTAGCATATGCCCAACACATAATCACTTCTTAATAAATAGTAATAATAATAAGCATGATAATGTGGTGTTCCTCTCCCTCTTTTTCTCTTTCTTCTTTTTCTCTTTCTTCAAGACAATCATGAGCAAGTAGAAGCCACAATTAATCTAACAACTTCAAAACCTTTAATAATAATAATGAAAACCCCAAACATTTTAGGTACCTTTAAAAGAAACAAGAGATACTGACCAAAATAGAGAGAAGATGATACAAATGTCTGTACATTTTATGCCTTGTATACAATTGTGGCTAGAAGATCAAATTATTGAGTGAGAGTCACCACAATAATGGAATTTCAAGGAGCAAGATAAAAGTAAAAAATAAATAAATAAATAAAAGAGGTATTTTTGTATATTTGCTTGCTGGATAGAGATGCAGTTTTTGCCTTTCAGAATGAGAACTAGATTAGAAATTGTAGTGAATTTGTTTATTAACTCAATTATAAACTTATTAATATTACCTACTGAATATACTTAGCTCTTTGTAAATATCATACAAAATATACAGAAAACTTTTACCTTCACATAAAGAGATCACCAGTTGTCTTCTCCTGGGATTCAGCTGAACAATGTATTTCTGAAGTGACAAGAGAAGCTTTGGAATGGAGTTGGCAAAAGTCCTAAAGAGTACAGTTTAATGGCCTGTGGGTGTATATAAAGCACATCAGGCTATTTATAGAAAGAGAAAAGTCATAGTAATCCTCAAATGACCAAAAGACTAGATGTGACTTATTTCCTTTCTAAAATGTTTCTAAATGGTCGTCCCAGATTTTCCTGGTTGCATTTTTCTATTTTAATTTGCTATTTTTTAAAAGAATTAATTTATTCATGAGAGACAGAGAGAGAGGCAGAAGCAGAGGGAGAAGCAGACTCCCTGCTGAGCAGGGAGCCCAGTGAGGGACTTGATCCCAGGACCCTGGCACCTGGGCCTGAGCCGAAGGCAGACGTCCAACCGACTGAGCCACACAGGCTCCCTTAACTTTCTATTTTTAAAGCCCAGTGACACTAACCCAGAATCCTTCAGGAGAATGGTGCTGAGCAGAATCACAGTAAAAGTGTATGTAAAATTCATAGTAACTTTGCAGAGTATCTGAAATGAAACTATAGGACCTGTCATTCTTTCTTTTGCTGGATGAAGACGGAAGGAAAACGAAGGGGTCAGAATAACCCACGTAACGGCATCTGCGTCCCGAGGCTCGCTGGCACTCCACTAACGGATGACAGTGCACACAAAAATAATTAATCATGTGGAGAAGGCACTGCCAAGGTTAGAAGCGAGGTCTCTGTTTTATAATGGAAATGTTCCATGCGTGAACTAAACGAACAACCTCCCTAGCTCGAGCGTTAGGGCATCTGTCATACTTAGTTCAGAATAGTTCAGGAGTTCAGTAAAATATCAGATAGAGTTCAGCACTTTTATTTCTTGGGGTATTAAAACTATATATAATAAGAAAAAAAGAGGTTATGATGAACAGCTCAGCACAGTGGGTGGGACATCAAGAGGCCGGACTTAGACTTTCTGAAGTCTCAGGGAAGAAAATTTCCCCTGTGATAGCAATTTCATTTTGCGGGATTCTTGTGGTTGTTGTTTCATGGGTGTTTCGGAAGACAGTGAAGTAAATGACAAGCAAGTGGGTAAGGAAAGTCAGGCGCTGAACTAGAAGGAAGAAGGCTTGAATCCATTTCAGTGCTTGGTTTATTTAATGAACCGAGCGAATGTGCTTATTTACTTTTGGCTCCTGGAGAAAGTGTAGACAGGTAAACGTGGGGTCTTCCGGGAGCAACTGATGGTGGAATATAGTCCTTCTCTCTGTGGCTACCTGTGAAAAACTACCTCTCGGGAGCCCCACCCTGGGGGTGGGAGGTGAGGCTTTCCAGGAGGCTGGGGACCCCCAAGGGGATGGAAGAGATTCCTGGAAAAAGCATGACCTGCACTCCCAGGGCCAAAGGCACCGACTAGAAACCTGGACTTCCTTGGTCCCTTGAAGTTGACGAGCGCACTCATCAGCCAATCATGAGCTCAGTTCGTTCCGTCTAAGGAAGCACTAATTCCTGCCCTGGTTCATACACGTGCCGGGCAGACTTTTGCTCAATAGGCAGGATCCTCTGCAGAAGCGGCCAACGTTGGGATGAAGGTACTGGATCCATGAAGGACTGATTGTGGTTTAGGAGCTCTGTTTGAGACGGTGAGAGAGGAGTGTGTGTGTAACTATTAGCACAGAGGTTGTAACACGAGAGGATTAAAATGCTATTGGAGTTTTCGAATATACAAATTGGATTTCACACTCTTGATGCATTTTTAATCTCGTGAACACCCCAGGGTTGGACAACAGTATTAAGGCCTTCGGGTTGTTCCTGGACGGGTTAGATTAACTCTGCCCTCTGCCTGCCCACTTCCCCTAGGCTCCTCCTTTGCCCCCCCTTTCCCAGCCCCATAGACACAGGGATGGCTAGAGCGTGTCTGGGACTACACTGAAATGGTGACTCTAGGTTCTCACTAAGTCTCTTTGACAGAATGGTCGAAACCGTGAGGGCTGAAGCATTCTTCTTCTCCTTGTGGGTGTCCATCTGCTTTGGATTCTGCTTTTTTTTTTTTTTTTTTTTTTGTGGTTTGAGATTATTGATGATTATCATGGGAGGGGAGAGTGTTTCTTCTCTGAATCGAAGGCACACTGAGAACACCACATGACTTGCAAATACTTTTCTTTGATTTGTTGAAATAGCAAGTCCCAAAGTGCAGCGATGGGGAAGGTGGGAGGAAGGTGATCAATCTTTTTTATCCAATAAGTACTTGTGTTACTAGGTGCTGTGACTCCCTGTATGACCTGATCCTCGGCTTGTGGAGAGATTACATATTAATGTCTTGAGAGAGCTGGAGAGATGGGGCTGAACAATCTGGAATGAAACACGAGAGGGTTTGCCTGGACTTAAAAAGCCTGGCTCTTTGAAATACTCAGAGTTTTCCAAAGCCTCAATTAGCTCAGATAAAAATGCAAATCAAAGAAAAACTTTCTTGCTCTTTTAATATATAAATTCATAACTCAGTTTCCCGGCCCATCCTTTAGGCACCCCCTATCTCCCTGTCCTCCATAAGCATGGTGATAAGCTTACAGTTTGAAGTTTACCTATTATTTTTAGAAGATGGCTTTTGGAAAGAAAAAAAAAAGAGGAAGCTGTGATTCTAAATATACGTGTACTTGAGAGATTTTGAGGAGAAGCTGAAGATGTGCGGGCACACAGTGATTGGAATTTCATATACATGTTATTAACTCAAACACTAAAGTCTGACGGATATGGGATTCAGATACTGTCTCTGCCACTTACTTATTTTGTGACCTTGAACAAGTTTACCCATCTGAATCTCCTTATCCTCACCTGTAAAATGGGATGTTAGTGGAGCCAGTTCTTAAGTCGCTGTTAGGAGGAATCAGTGAGATAATAAATTTAAAAACTGGCTGGCATACTGTCAGGCACCTGAGAACATTCTACAACATGTAAGCTATGTTTGTAATTGCTGTTGTCATCATTATTTTTATTCCCCAGATCTGTTTTGTTTTCTTCTCTAGTCTAGAATTTTCTTCACCCCGTTCATCAAGGAGTATGTTGAATTGAATCGAACACAGAAATAGCCTCTTGTCCAGTTTTCATCTATAACATGCGCTGTGGCCCATATTGTCTACTTTACCAATTTCTGCTCAGCCACTTGCCATCATCCAAACACACGGACAGCCCCTGGAAGGCTTGTCACCCTATGCATACTGACATTGCTTTTGGAACAACTGGCTGGCTTTTTCTTGTTTCCTCCAAATTTTTCATTTTTTCGGTTTTTGTTTCTCCAACGCATCTTTCGATTGAGTTTGTTTTCCATCATGGTTATATGGGATCTATAATGAATATTTAATTGCTTTACCCATCTTTCATCTGAATTCTATTAATTAAGCTGGTATATGTTTCCCTTTTCCCTGGTGTTTCTGAAGCAACCTTTTAACTTGTAACTACTTTCCATTTAAAAAAAAAAAAAACACCAATATTCGGTGGCCCCTTCTTCCTCTTCCCCCTCTCCTGTCTGCTTTTCCCTGGACCCCAACGCAAAGCAGCGAAAGCCCTCTGCTGCCTCGTGGCTGCAACCTGCCCGGCTGTGTCGGGGCCCTCCCATCGTGAGAGAGGGGCTTGCCAGGGACTTGTTCTGACACAGTGCTATTGCTTGTAATCCCTTCCCATGCTGAAAGCGTACAGAGTACATTCTCTGCCTTCCTCGGGTGCATAATTACTTCCCCTCGTGTGGCAGAGCTTCCTGTCGGACAATCAGAGAGCCGCGATGCTCCGCAGCCAGCTGATGCGGAGTGTCTGCCAGCATCCTCCTTCTATGAGGCTATTATGCTGGAGAAAAGGTTCAGCAGCCCAAGCATCAGCTCTCTGATGCCAGGTTCAAACGCTGACTTGGCCACTTGTCCACACATACTGTTTGAGTAATGCTCGTGTGGCTGTGCTTTCAGGGAGGGGAGGTGTTTAGCAAGAGCACGGCTGCAGCTCGGTTTCAGATTACCCTAGGGCTAGGGAGCCATTTATATTATCTTTGCATCATAGACATAATGGCTGTTTTTTTTTTTTTCTTTTCCTGTGAAATATTATTCCATGCATCTCAGAACTTCACGTTTTGGGAGAAATCCTTTAACTTTCCACCTGCATTTTTCTTCTGTTGCAAATGGGGACAATGTCCTTTTTGCCAATCCCTAAGTGGAGCTGGGGGAATCCCTTAGATATTTCTAATGTTAACAGGATATAGAATCAGGAAAATGCTGGCACCACCATCGTTAACTGCTGATTTATGTTGCTTTTGTGGCATACCTCTTTACTTTCACATTGTAGTAAATAACTTGTATAAGGCCCCATAAGATATAGCTGGGATTTGAACTTAGCCGGTGCATGGTCTCCCCATCACCTCGAGCAGCTCGTGGCATGCTACTGTGGAGAGAGAGAGCCTCAGCTTCTTGGGAAACTTCCACCAAGTCTGACTGTAGCTCAGTGTTGGTCTTGGCAGGAGGCTAGAAGCAGGTAGAAGGCAGCAGCTCACCGGAGCATAGAAAATATCCTGAGTCAGGGATTCTTCTCCCGCTCTGAGCCCTGCCCTTTCTAAAGACAGAAACTGTTTTTATTTGCATTCCAGCCTTTAAGTTAATGGGAATTAATACATGTAAAAGAACTTCAGAAATTTCCCAAAGGCTCATTATAAATTTAGTGTAAAAAGAGCAGTGGATATTTTTTTAAAGACAGGGTTCTCATTAAATTTTTAGGTTATTAATAAAAACATTTTTATCAGGACAAGTTTAGCGCGAGTGCTGGGATGAAGATATCAGTGAATGTACTTCTGCCAAATTCTGTGGGCTCCTACAGGAGAAGCCGCTTGTGCGTGTGTGCGCGTATGTGTGTGAGTGTGCATGTGTTTGTTGGTGGACTGGAGAGGAGGTTGGTATTGAGAAGTACTAAAGGCTGTCAGAAAAGCACATATACATAGTTTCCTTTCATCAGAGAAAGAGTCCCCATTTAATTGTTTGTATTATCTAATCATCTAAAACTTTCTCTGCTATCACAGGATGCAGTAAAAAAAAAAAAAAAGCATTTAGTGTATATAAAAACCGAAGTAAGCGTCTGCTTATTTGGGAATTTATATCTGTTTATTAATTTATGACTGCCAGCCAGGTAACCTGATCAATGGTAATAGGAAAGCTTTATGAAGAAGGCTGCCCGCGCCAACTGCACTGTTTCCATAGAGAATAAACGCACAGGAGTAAATCTTAGAACAAACAGGAAAGTGGTTTAACTTATGCTCTCTCTAACTCTCTTTGAATATAGGCTTCTACCAGCTGGGCCTCTATGGGCTTTCCCCTGGCTTAGCATCACTGTGTTTAGGGTCAGAAGGTACATCAGAAACATCAACTTCCCACTGCACACGTGACCTTTCTGAGGACCACAAAAGCCCATCCTGGATATGCTTGCAAACTCCGGTAATAGGGGTTCACCCCTCGGCTGGGGTGCTCGTGCTGTTATTTGACTGCGGAGAAGTGGGAGATCTTTGTCAGAGCCCCCCCCCCCCCCCACCTTGGGGAGGCCTCTCCCTTCTGCAGCTTCCACTTGTGCTCGCCAGGGCTAGTGCTCCGAATAGTCCAGAATGCCTCTCGTAGTTGTTACATAGCACTTTCCAGCTATGTGCGAGCCTCTTGGCTCCTTCGACTAAGTTATCTCCCTGGGGTTAAACGGCCGCGGGGCCCTTCACCATTCTTTCTCACATGTTCTAACTTTTAGAATTCTTGACATCCAAGTTGTGTCCCCTCTAAAAATCCTACAGCCTGACCACACTTTTCCCAAAGTCTGACACCCAGAAATGGCCACCCCAGACCATATGAGGTCCATGGGATCACAGGATCGTGTGATCCCATCACCCACCTGTGTCTGGAGCCTGGGCCCGAGCTGCTGCAGCTGAGAGTAAGGCTGTGGATGTCTTATGGGCAGGAACTGGCCTGGGTCACAGCAGGCAGCAGAGTAAATGAATAGAGTTGTACACGTGTTCTTAACAACAATGGCCACACTTCAAAAACCACCAGTAAGTAAATAAGCATCTTCCCTTCCTATTTGCAGCTAGATGGCTCCCTGGGCTCTAGCAGGTGTTCTCTCTTCCTAGTTCAATCTGCATCTTTTTACCCCCAATCCTGATGCCAGTCCAACTTCCTGATATTATCCCAAGTTCTCTTTGTCTTCAGGAACTCTAGCCATGCTGCCTGGTCCTGGGCCACATGTAGCCCTGAAGAGTGTGTCGTCCACTTTTCCTGCAGGTCACTGTCAAAGGTGTCGACTATGACAGGTCCTTACATTGTACTCATCAGTCCACTGGTCTCCTCTTCACCCCAGTTCTGACTCTGGTTATATAACAAGGCCATTGCATCTACATAGGAACCACAAGCACTTTGCTACTTGTCCTTCTAAAATAAAAAAAAATTCAACATGTAGTCATTCCTTTCAATCTAACATTGAGTCATTAAGAATCAGCTGGGCCTCTTTTGGAGTGCCTGGGTGGTGCCTGGAGTCAATTAAGTGTCCAACTCTTGATTTTGGCTCAGGGCCGGATCTCAGCTCCAAGTTCAGTGTGGTGCTGCTAGCATCCTCCTTCTATGCTAGAGTTTTTTTCTCCCTTTGCCCCTCGTCCCTGGTCTCTCTCTCTCTCTCTCAAATAAATAAATAATTCTTAAAAAATAAAAAAAAGAATCAATCAGACCTCTTTCAAATCTCATGCATTATATTGGGTGCTGGGAACATCATGACAATCGAAAAGGGGCAAAGCTCTTGTTTCTATGGAGTTGAAGAACTGAAATAAATAATTGCCATTATTAATTTAATTTCATTATGTTAACTGTGACTGGTGTTATGAAGGGAGGAAGCAGATTGATGAGAGAGTTCTGGACGGAACCTGCTTCATATAGAGTCGGCAGGATCTTGAGGAGTGACTGCAGGGTGAGAAGGAACAGCAGTGAAGAGAATCTGGGAAGAGCATCCCAAGCAGAAGGGAGAACTGCAGCCCAGCAGCGAGCCTGGGGTTTGTGTGTTCCAGGGAACTGACAAAAGGCCAGTGTGACTGGAGCAAGGTGAGAGCCTTATATGGGTTTCACTTGGAATGCAGCAGGAAGTCATTGAGGAGTTCACCTAGTGAGCTCAGTATGGTCCACTTTGCATTTTTTGAAGGACCCTTTGCTGTATGCTGATCGCACTGGGGAAGGAGGAATGTCAAAGTGGGAATACCAGTGACAGAGCTCTACGACAGTCTAAGGGAAGCAAGAAATGGTTTGGACATGTCGGTGACAGTGAAGATGAGAGGATAGATTCAAAATGTATTTTGGATGTATCCTGCTTACAGGTTAAATGTGAAGGGTGAAGGAAACAAAAGAGTCAGGGTGATTTCAGCAATCAGAATAAGGGCCTTTCATGGATATGGGAAGACTGGGAGAAGAATTATTTTGGGAGGGTGGGTGGATGTCAAGAGTATTCATTTGGGACCTGTTAAGTTTGAAATGAATCTGTGACAAGAACACAGAAAACAAAGGAAATGGATCAGATAATATTAATTGCCAGAAACAATTAAAACTGTGTGGGGAAATAAAGGTAATTACCATTTATCTCATGGCTCAGCCTCAAATGATACAGTCAAAATAACATCCATGCTGGATGTTAATATAATCAAACATCGAAAATAACTATATTGAGAGGGTGGGGCGTGAGAGTGGCCATCCGTGTGTGGTGGAGATGAGGAAGGTAAGAATGTGAGGTGTTAATCTTCCATGTGGGGAGCCATTAGATAATGTCCAGAGCTGGAAAAGTCAAGTAGAAGCAACATAGCATGTTATTTGAAATATGAAGGTAAATACCAAGAGAATCAGCTACAAATGTTAAAAGTAGTTCTTTATGAAGAAGGAGAAGTTGGAGGTGGTGGGGGAAGAGGCTAAGAACAGCAGGTTATTAACAAAACTTAAAGACCTGGGTGAATCTTTAAAGTATGTGCATATAGAAATGGAATAAAAATAAAAGGTTAAAAATTTTAAGAGAGCTAGTTGGCTCTACAAGGATGTCAGGATAGCCAGCCTTACAAACATCCCTAAATCCCAGAGTGAACCCAGAACTTGTGCAAAGCTAAAACGAAGGATGTTGTCACTAGAAATGCTCCCAGAGAGGCTTTAGTTCATTTATTTCTGATAATAGTCCTCTAAAATAGATATTTGTGTCATTATTTTATGGATGAGGAAACTGAGATTAACTTGTTGGAGAGCACCATTCATTCAATCATTCATTCACTTACTTAATAAATATTTATGGATCATCTCTTCTGCACTAACCAGTCTAGAATGTGGCTAAAGATTTTCAGACTCCAGAGAGTCTATGTTCTTTTCCTTATACCATTTTGTCTCCCATGAGAACAGGTACCCCAAACTAGAGAAGTCTCATGGACAGACTCTTTAAGAGAATATGACTTTAAGGAGAATGAGAGGTTTAAACAAATATATAATTTAGCTTATGCAAATGAGACTAACTGAGCAAGAAATGAGATTGAAGGTTAGAGCACATAAAGTAGCTACAAAATTCACTCCCTCATGAGCTCAGATTTTTTAATATACCAAATAAGCCAGAAAGAGTTCATGACCAAGAAAAAGTATAGAAAATAGGTACAAACTTTTAAGATTTGAATCAGAATGGCTTTGGATCAATACAAGAGAAAGTTTTATTAATGTTCAAGGTCACCAAAAATAGGTAGGAAAATTGTAGATGTGCCTGCTGTTCAAAGATGTTATGATGTTAACAGATACCAAAGAAAGGGCCAATCTATTCTTTTTTTTCTTTTTGTAAAGATTTATTTATTTATTTATTTATTTATTGGGGGGAGAGAGAGAGAGGGAGCATGCATGAGAGCATGTGAGTGGGAGAAGGGTCAGAGGGAAAGTGAAGGAAGCAGACCCCCCATGAGTGTGGAGCCCAATATGTGGAGCTCCCTGCTATCAAGAAGATCTTCATCACAGAACCCCCTTGGTGGCATCATGGCATAGTTGTTCTTTTGGTTACCTGCAGCTACAAGATGACCAAAATGATAGGTGAACCTCGGTAACCAGGAGGAGGGATTCCTGGAATGTAGTTGAAAGCCCCTTTTGGGAATTTCCAGGTCTGTTTCAAAGGAATTTGGGGAGAGCTGTGGCTCTTAAGAAATTGATGGAAGCAGAGCCATGAACGTTCTATTTTTTTTTTCCACTGTTGTTACAAGTCTTCAGTCAAACCCATTCTTCATTTTCAGAGATATTCTTGATTGTGAGACTATGATACTAATAGCTAATCTGTGTTAATGGTTTAGGGAATGTTTACATTTTAAAGAGCTTTGCTATGGGTTGTTTTGATCCAAAGGAATGAGTTATCAATGGTGGAAATTTTGGCTTGAAAGATCTAAGAGTAGGACTTAGCAGAGGACCTTTCCCCTCTGCCCCTCCTATTTCTCATAACTGGTGTCCTGTCTCTGCTTGTCATGTATTTTCATAATGTGTCTTTGGATCCCCCATCTCTTTCTCTTTATTGAGGTATTTGAATTATTCTCAGGCTTTCACAGTGCTGTATGTCAATTGAGGTAGGAGTATATATATATAGATGCACTTGTAAGGTCTAGAGACTCATTTCTTTCATACTATTTAAAGAGGTACAAAGAACACACTAACTGGATTGACTTCGAGTTTCAGATGTTTAATAAATGTTATGAGCCACAGTGTGTATCTCAATTGTATATTTATATAGCTGAGCACGGTGGAATGTGTCTTTGGGGTACTATTGTAAACAAGCTGTCTAGCCTAACTGGGTTATCTTGGGGGAAAGAAAACCAACTCTGGTTGCACGTGCCATTTACAAACCTTGTAAGAAACAGTCACTAATCGAATCGACCATGCACTTTTACAGACATGAAGCACTGTGATATTTGTTTAAAAATCCAAAGCTTAGACTTTTCCCTTCTTAGCATTTTGGGAAAGGTTTCTATTTTAAAAATTAAAATTCAGTCAATGAACAAATTGCCTCAAAATGTTTACAACTGTAACTATTTTCTTAGTTTAGAAAGATCAAATGAGATTGATTATATAGTGTTGAGAGTAAATATCAGGCTTTTAGGTAAAGCTAATACATGCATTTTCACATTCATCAGCAGTATCTCAAATATCCAACATTCCACTGATTAAATCTAAATTTATTTTATCCAAAACATAGAAAACTGAAATTTCTAAAATAAAAATTTTTTCATCACATCTAACTTAAAGGTTTCCTTGTAAGGAGAATTAATGGAGTAGAGGATCTGCCTCAGCCAAGTTTGGAGTAGGGGAGACAATAGGCAAGGGCATCGGGAAGGCTTCTTGGAGGAAGGGAGGTTTGAACTAGGCCTTGGAGAATAAAAAGAATGGACTCAAATACGAAGACATTCAGGAAGGGGAAAAAATTTAGGCATGTCTGGGAAATAATGACAAATGCAACTGAGAATAAAGGATGTAAGCGGTGGGTTCAGGGAAGGATTTTTCATAACAATTCAGGAATGACGCCATGGTTGAGGCAATTTATTCATTTGCTCATTGATTCATCTGCTCTGTTCATCTGCATCTGTTTATTGAGCACCTCCTACATGCCAGGTACTGCAATAGACAATGAGAGTATAAAGGAGGGATGTATGAAATGAATGATGAGAGGCCTCTGGACAGCGTATGGTGACATATTAATATAGGGTGGACAGGAAAGGGTGAAGCTCTCGAGCATTCAGAAGAAGTTCACCATTAATACACGGGATGGAAAAGTGCCTTCCCCTGTAGCCTGAGGAGTTAAAATAAGCTTAAGTGGATAAATATTCCTATAGCATTGGCTTCCATTCATTAATTCGACAAGTTTGGATGGGCCTAGTGCTATGCTCACAGGGAAAGGAATTCTGAAGTGCTAGAATGGATAGTAAGAAAGGCAGAGAGCTTCCTCCCAGGACGGGTTGCAGAAGAGCAGGAGCCCATCTGGAAAGGTTGGAGCTCAGGGCACGAAGGGCCTGTGACCGCTTTTGATGGGACAGGAAGCTCTCCGGGCTCTTGGAGTCCTCAGGTCATCATTATGGACATTGGCTATCTTTGAACTACAGATTTGCAGAAGTGCCAACTATTAATAGACAGTAGAAAGCAGAGTTTACTGTAATAGGCTGACAAATATAGATCTGAGATATCATTAGACTGCCAATTTCTCCTCTGCCCGCAAAAGCTTTGTTGGCCTTTGAGCTCCTTCCTTTCTCTTGCTCAACAGAACACAAATGACTGGGTACAGAGCACACTGCGGCGCTGCCTGCAAACAAACCTAGGACACAAAATAAGAAATCAACTCTGGTATTATAGGCCCAGTTTCTTATTTTCATTTATTTATCGTCTGACTTTTTAAAGGACCCAACAGAATTCTTTTCCATCCTCTGCTCCCGTCTCCCCTCTGAGCAGCCCAGAGCATTTGGACTTGCATTTATTTTCAT
This sequence comes from Enhydra lutris kenyoni, assembly GCF_002288905.1. Lineage (NCBI taxonomy): Eukaryota > Metazoa > Chordata > Mammalia > Carnivora > Mustelidae > Enhydra > Enhydra lutris. Next base: position 33,738,131 of record NW_019154099.1, on the reverse strand, counting down.
GCATGATTTACAAGCTTTCTCTTTGGGAATTTTTGAAGCTAGGTCACTCAGAATCCTGAAGTCATGTTGGGGAAAAGATATACTTTTATTTAATGGAGCAATAAACTGGTTACGGAGTCTCCTTAGAACTTTTTAAAAAAGATTGATGCAGGCAATAGTTTGAATGTCTTCTAAATCCTGCACATGACTTTTTCAGCCTTAAATAATTATAGAGCTGGCACATTTTTGTGATTATCCCAGGGATAGACTTGCCCAGAAATAGAGGGAAAGATTCTTACAACATTGTCCTCTCGGTGGTTCCTTACATGCATGAAGACTAAAATAAAGTAGTCAAACTTGAGGAAATTTTAGCTGTAACCTGAAGAGTCAAACGATCCTGTTTCTCTGCTTGTGAAAAAGCTAAGATCAATTTCAGATACAGATTTTTGAGGGCAATATTATGGGATTTAAGTAAACACGAATGCAGAGACATAGCGCTGTGGGTTTTTAAGCAAATGGTAAATGTGACTTCAGAGTTTCTCCCTAAGAGTCGAATTGCTTATCTAGAGGAAACCAAGATAGAGTCATGGCTTGGGACTTGAAAACATTCTTCCCTTACAGATCTATGTTCTACCACTTCAACTCTGCCCTCTACTTTGTTACAAAATATTCAATTTTGTTTTCCTCATAGATTTCCTTGCCTGTAGGTATTTTATAACATTGTGGTAATACAATCTTTCCTTGGGTTTTTTTCATTTTAACCCTGAATTTGAGGACTATTTTTCCAGTCTTTATCTAAGTCAATTTATTTTTTTATCCACTCATATAATACTGAAGGATTTACCTTGAAGATTTCTTTTTTAATAATGCACTGTGAAATGAGAAGATATCATTCATGTTGCAAATGTGAGAATATTTCTATTAGAAAACAGTGAGAAAATAAGTGGCTCAGAAATCTGCTGTTAGCGATGATGTGAGGATATCATGTGTTTGTTGCATTTGTTATTTGTTAATGTAATGTAGACTTTAGAATTATTATATATGTCTGTGAAAATACTGGTTGAATATAGAACTGGATAAAAATCCAAGAAGATAATATGACCTTTAAACCTTACTTATTGGCAGGAACTCTATGTCTGAAGAAATGCTGTTTGAATAATAATTGTTCCTGTTTATCACATGCTGACAAGTGCCAGGCATTGAGAAGGATGCTGTGAATACCACAGTGAGCAAGATAAAATCTCTGGCTGGAAGGGCTTGACATCCAGTGGGGAATAAACCATCACAGTACTGTGGGATGAATTCTATGACAAGAAAGTACCAGAAGGTACATGGGAGTTGGAAAGTAATTCAGTTGCAGAGAACAGCAAAGAACTCCTAAAGGAAGTAATGTTAAAGCTACTGTGGTAGGCGTAACTCCAAGAAGATCCCCAGTGAATCATGGCTGTGTGTAACGCCCCTCCCTCGAGTGAGGGCAAGGCCTGTGATTTACCTCTATTCATAGAATATGGCAAAAGTGATAGGATAGTATTTCCATGATTATACCACATTGCATGGCAAAGGTGGAGGAAATTTGCACATGTAGGTCAACTGAGTTTAGGTTAACCCAAAGGGAGGCTATCTTAGATGGGCTGACCTTATCAGCCAAACTCTTTAAAAAAGACCAGAAGCCAAAGAGATGTGCCTCCTGGCTTTGAAGCAGTAGCTGCCATGTTTCCAGAGGGTCTGTGAGTAGGCCATATGGTGCAGAATTGTGGGGTCTCTGGAAGCTAAGAGAGGTGCCTGGCTAACAACCAGCAAGGAACCTCAGTCCTAAAACCACAAGGAATTACATTCTGCCAGCAACCACATGAACTTGGAAGAGGACCCTATGTTCTAGAAAGGAATATGCCTCAGCTGGTACCTAGATTTCAGTCAGCTGACATCCTGGGCAGAGGACCCTATGTGCTTGGCTGCACTCAAGCTCCTGACTCAAGGCAAGTATGAGGTGATCCATGCATGTTTTAAACAGCTGTTACACAACATTAGAAAGCTAATACAGTAGCGATGTGACTAATGGTACTTGGATGGGGAAAGAAGGTTCCAGGATTTTAGTAGAAAGGGTAAAATCACAGGCTCTGTGGTCAAGATTAACTTAACTCCTTATTTAGCCAACTGACACTGAGTAGGTTACTTAACTTCTCATTTTTCCTAATCTGAAAAATGGATATTATCTTTATCATCACCATCACCCTCTTCCTAATCATCATCACTATCATCACCATCACCCACCACCATGACCATCACCACTACCCATCACTGTCACCACCACTCATCACTACCATCACCCCCATCGCCATCACTACCACCATCACCATCACCATCGCCACCACCCATCCATCACCACCACCACCATCACCACCACCCATCACCATCATCACCACCACAATCACCACCATCCATTCATCATCACCACCAGCACCCATCATCATCACCATCACTACCATCATCATCATCTTCGTCATCTTCATCACCTTCACTCTTCCCTTACAGGGTTGTTGTGAGGATTAAGAGAACTAAGCTGTTGAATGATTTTAAATAGGATCAGGGCCTGAACAGAGCCTGTATTCTAGTTTAGTTCATCTGACACTAGCTTCCAGAATGCTCTTTTCAATTGTAATTCATATTGTCCTTCTCTAGTGTTATGCATTCGCATTTAGCAATCTGACAGGTCTTAGTTTGAAATCTAGCTTCATCTTGGGTAATAAATTTTTAGGCTCCGTTTCCTCTTATATAAGATATGAAATAATAAGAGCCACCTTATAGAGCTATAAGGATTAAATGAGATAATGTATATGAAGTGAGTAGCAAAGTACATACTTAAGCATTTCTTAAATTACTTAAATTGCTCAAGAGATGTTTGTATGTATTATTATTTATACATTTCATTCATCTTACATATGATATACATACATAATTGTAGCTACACATGTATAAAAAGCTTCTCTGCATAATGAATAGATTAAGGAGGAAAGTTATAAAGATCATTGAAACTAAGACATATTTTATTTGGTCTGAATTGCTTTAGATCAGGTAAACACCAAGAATCAGTTGATATATTAGATGTTTGGAGATTATCCTTCTAATCACTGGGTTTCTTAATTTTAAAAATTCTTCACTGTAATTATTTCCTGTGTGTGTGGATGTACTGAGCCAACTGATTTATACCCCTCAGGTCCTTCTTCACTGATTATATAATTATTTGTTCTTTAATTTTCAAGGGCTGATTCACTGCTTTCTATTTTTATAGGCTGCCTTTTTTCTTTCTTTCTTTCTTTCTTTTTTTTTTTCCCCCCAGAAGAGCTTGCCTGGCTCCATGAATAGGTCCTGGCGACATTTAGTTGGCTGAAATCTTTTTCACACAACGTGGCTTATTATTACCATAATTTTCTAAGCTTGACTATTGCCACTGCTAGTCCAGAACAAGCCGAAAACTGGAAATGCTGGAAGTGATGATGAGGAATGGAGAAGATGTGATTTCCTCCCGGTGCTAATGCAGTCCTTTCCGTGGCTGCTCTGCTTGTTTTATTGGCACTTCTGCTTCCTCTTTCTTTCTGTCTCATTGGTGTAGACTATGTTTATTGTTTTCTTACAAATTATCCTTCCACTTGGCATTTGCTGTTGCTAATTGCCTCCTAACTTTCTCCCCATTCGAGTAATGAGTGGCAATTTTGCATCCACCTCCACGCAGATATTATGGTTTCTTATCATTATTACCCCGCATCTATTTCTCTCTTATACTCTATTTGACTTATATGCATATAATGTCTTTTTTACATGAAGGAAGCAGAAGCCATTTATATTCATAATTATTCCATCTTTTCAAGAGCAAAGCAAAACAAGCCTGTTCAATGTATTCTGTAGGGCGATTTAGATTAGGGAACTGAATTACAGTTACTAACATTTTCAATAAAGTTTGAAAATCATGCAATTGTGCAAACATCGCAAAGCCTCTTTATCACTTCCATCGGGGCAGGGAGCGAAAGCCTGTATTTGCTTTGGGAGAACCGGTTGAGAACCCTGAGTGCCTGTGGAGAGCTGGCTGCTTAAAGGGGGACACTTCAGTGGTCATCCAGGGGGCACATTTCAGACTCTTAAACTGATGTGCCCCTGACTGATAACACCGCCTTTCCTGGTGCAGTCTGGGCCCCTGGAGAGCCAAGAGACAAAAAGCAATAGAGGGCAGTGTTCTTCAGCCATAGGAAAGTTACAGAGAACGTGGTCAAGTTATTTTTCTGCAGCTTATTTGAATTGGCATTTCTATCCATATTCACCTGATTTTGGAAAAGCGAGGCCCCTAGGTGTCCTGCAGAGCCTGGTGAATTGTTACTGTAATTGCTATTGACAAGGCTGCTAGTTTAAGGTCTCTCTCTCTCTCTCTTTCTCGAGCTGAAATTATCTTCCCCTTGTCTTAACTCCAGGATCATCCCTTTCCAGTACATCGGAAATTTACATTGCTTCCAGAATTCTCTATTTGAAACAGGAATAAATCTAAGTCACCCCCATGCTTAAAAACACTTGTCATCTTCCAGCTGTTAAGAGGAGATGATGCTCCAAGGACACAGCGTTGGAACAATGGAAATTTGGCTGGACAACCTTGGACTAGTGATTCTGCTGGAGCCTCAGCTTCCTCACCTGAAAATAGGGGCAAAGAGTCCTACTGCACAGGGTTACGTGCAGATTAGAAATAACGTGCACTATGCTCAGCAGAGCCTCTCGCACAATGTGAGCTTTCAAGACATGCTAGCTCTTAGCTATTCTTTTTTAAATAGGTGTGATTGATTTCAAGTCAGTATTCCTTTCAGAAAAAGGGAAAGCATCAGGAGAGACAACTCATGTAATTTGGCCTCTTCCTCCAATCCATCAAAACTTATCGTAATTCAATTGTAAAGCGGCTGTAATTCACTGCTCTGTTATCTCATGTGCCAGGTTATTTTATATTCAAGTGATCATGACTATTAGAAGAATATTCCATTTTTAGAATCTGATTTCAGGGAGTTGACAGAAATGTCAACATAACATGGCCAAAAAGAAATACATAAACAATCAGATCAAAGAGGCTCAGCCAGAAGAGAATCATATTCAGAGCAAGAGAGAAAAATGTTCAGAAGGAAATTAAAGAGGCTGACAACAAATTAAATATCTCCGGCAAGAACATTTTTATCTGGTGCAGGATGCTTTGTGGGTTCTGATTCTTCTTTCGAAAACCCTCGCTCCTATGGGTCTCTTTGCATTTGCGGGCCTCCTACTTGGGATGACCCAGAGTCTATTCGCAATAAAATCTTGGCTCATTTCCTATCTCCCCTCCCGTGGTTGTGCCTCCTCTCTGCCCCATCTGGTGTTGCCCGCAATTAGCACCTGTCCATTTTACTGCTTCACTCTAATTCTTCCTCTGCATGCCCCTTGCCACTACCATGAAATAAGAAATATTTGTGTATCATCTGTCTCCCTCCCTAAAATGTATACTGTCCAAGGGCAGGGAATTATAGACTGAGTGCTTATGTTCCCTCATAATTCATAGGTTGAAACCAAATCTGCAATATGATGGTATTTGGGGTGGGACCTTTGGGAAATGATTAGGTCATGAGGGTGAGGTTGCCAAGAATGAGATTCGTGTCCTTATAAAAGGTCCCTCATCTCCTCTAGCAGGTGAAGACACAGTGAGAAGACAGCTGTCAGTGAAGCCGGAAGTGGGCTCTCACCAGACACCAAATCTGCCAGCACCTTGATCTTGGACTTTCCCTCTTCCAGAACTGTGAGCAATACATTCCCGTTATTTACAAGCCGCTGGTCTGGTATGTTACAGCAGCCCAAATGCCATAGGGCTTTGTGTGATTCAGAGTTCTGTCCCTGGCATCTATAAGAGAGCTTGATACCATAGTGGGTTGTCAGTAAATACTATAGGATGAGTACACAGAGAGTAAATTTAAAGTCCAAATCCCTGAAGAAATATTTGACGAGCTTTCCTCTACTTTGCTAATTGTCAAAGAAAGCAGTTTCTCATAGATTGGAACTTCTTCCCCCAAACAACTCTTTACTGATGGAAAGATGCGTGGGCACCTGTTTTCTTTGCAGACAGTGTATGGCATTCGCTTAATGTAGTTATTGGCATTTAGTAAGTGTTTTTGAGCACCTACTATTATAAGTATGATAGATTAAAAGTGAGATTTTTATTCAAGATACAGCCTGCATTACCACAGCACGAGTCTGTTGCTCCCAGAGGTGCCTCTGACCACTGCCCCTTTGTCAGAATTGAGTAACCACCCTTGAATTGATTGGTTGAAAAACAGGAGGGGCCCCCTTGTCAGCACGGACAGAAGCTGCAGAACTCCACAGCCCCCACTCCTGGGGGCTCTTCCAGCTCTGACATTTGCAGCTGTTCCATCTGGCAGAGTTTTCAAAGTTCTCTCCTGTTTCTTCATCCTCCATGTAAGCTGATTCACAGCTGTGCTCAGAGGGGCACAGAAAGAAGAGTTAAGAGTCCGGAGATGTGGATTCCTGATTTCGTCCCACTACTGTGTGCCCCTGGTTAAACCCCACTTAATCTTCTGGTTCCCCAATTTCCTAATCTGTATGTGGGAATAACGCTGGCTGCCCTACAGTGCCCCTGAGGGATGTCATGAGGAGAAAACGAATGGCAGCACGAGAGTATTTTTGACAAACAGAAGCGTGAGTCTCTTTCAAAAGCAGCATTCAGCAGTGTGTTAGTCCCTTTCTTGCATCACCAATGGAGACAAAGAAAAAAAAAAAACTCCACTGTCATTTCAAAAGGCAGTTCTAACTACGTCAAGGACACTCAAAAACTGTGTCCTATGTTAATATTAGCTCTACTGGCATAGTCTACAGACCATCATTTGATATGTACTTTAAACGTATAAATATGAATGACAGGTTACAAAAAATATCAGGACCAAGACTAAGAGAAGAAACAAAAGAGACTCTGTGAATATATACATGTCTCAATTTTGGTGCCTGTTAGCTAGCAAACCACCAAAAAGCGGTCACGTGTCCGAGACGTATCATTCCCTCTTTCTCCGTCTTCTCTCTCTTCCTGATTTCTCTACAGATGTCCTAGACTTTGCAGAGGCTCTTTTTTGCATATTAAACTTCAGCCAGCTTCAGATGGAAGCACAAAGAGCCCTGCTAAAACGTTTTGCTCAATGAAGGATAAATTACAGGACTCGCCACGTTATTATTTTTACAACAAGCTATTATGTAAATATACAGGCTTATATGAGCTGAAAGAGTCCAAAGCAAGGATGCAAAGAAAGGAAATACATACACATCTACCCAAGCAGTGCTCACGGAGGCCTGGGTTTAACAGGCAATTGCACACCCTCGCTTAAAGGGCAAAGAAGAAACCATATGTCTGTTTTAGTGACTCCATCCCGAAATGGCGCACTTATTCCTTTTATTATATTTTCAAATAAATACATATGGGACCCGTCAGATGTCAACAGTGGCTCAGAAAAGAGTATGAATTAGTCACACTGGCACACAGGGCTCGGGAACAATGAACGGTGCTCTGGAAGACCCTTGAATACAAGCCTATTTGCCTCTTAATCCAAATGAATAATTAATGATAATTATCATGCCGCAGTTATTATCTGTGATAATAATATATCCGTAAGGTGAATAAATTCAATCTGCTACTATGCAGAAATGGCAACTCATAATATTCTTAAGAAATACAGATATAATTATCAGTATTAATGGTCAAGGAAAGAAAGAGATTTTTATATAAGGAATTACAGCAAAAGGTCTAACGTAAGATGGAAATGAATCCTCCTGATAATGTATATATTTTTTCCCACCACCATCACCACCATGGCCCTGCTGCGGTGATGTTGGGATTCTTACTTTCATAGGTAGGTTCCATTTAAGTAAAAGCTTTACTATGCACTTGTGCATTGCAATCTGCCCGTAACGCTTCCATTATTGCTCTTCAGAAAATGACTCCGGTTAAGTTTAAGATCCCATGAAAGGGCAGGTAGAACATCTTAGGATAGATGGGGGTAGCTGGGCCACCAACTTGACAATTTAACACTTAAAGGGGGAAGAAAACAAAACCAAAAAGCCAAACCAAATCAAACGTGAAAAGCTGGGTTGTCTGACTGGGAGTGGAAGTGGGGCAGTGCTGGTCCCTGGCATTTGAGGTGGTGGTGATTCTTTGTAAAATGTTCTAAGAGCATTGAGTCAACTAGTGAAAGGGAGTGCGGTAGTGGCCCGCGACCCCATCCCTCCTATTGGTGCTCAGCATCGGCGGGCGAGCTGCTTGGCCCTCATCTTATGCACCTGTGTGTGAAGATGGACACGCACTCCCACGCATCTCCTTTTAGGTGAAAGGTCTATTGAAGTACAATTTTCATAAAGTAGAAATGACCCCTTTAGATATCATTTCTTAAAATTTGAAAAAAGCAAACAGTCGGGTAACCTCCGACCCAATTTAGATACAGAATCTCCCCATCACCCCACGGCCTCACAGACCGTGAAATCCTTTCTCACTCCCAGCCTGGAGGGGCCACCTGATCTGGCTTCTGTCCTCGGAAGTGTGCCTTTTTCATAATGTCAGACAAATCGAGGCAGGTAGCTGTCTCGCGCCGGACTTCTTTCACTTGGCCTATCGCTTTTAAGATCCATCCATGTGCCGCATGCATTGGTAGGTTTGTTTTTCATTGTCTGAGCAATACTGCGCTGTATGGTTGTGTCACAATTTATACATCCAGGCATTAATTCGTGGATGTTGGGGTTGTTCCTAGTTTTTAACAATTATGCATAAGGCTACTTTAAAAGTTAGCCTCACAGGTCTTTGTGTGGACAGATCTTTTCATATCTTGTGGGCAAATACCTAGAAATAGGATTGATAGGTCAAAGGGCAAATGCATGTTTAATTTCATCATTACCAAACTATTTTCCAAAGTGGTTGGAGCATTTTTTGTTTCAGCGACGGTAGATGAGAGTTCCGGTAGCTCTCTGTTCGCACCAATGTTTGGTACTGTTGGTGAAAAGAGTTTTGCCATTCTTGTTGGTTTGTAGTGATAGCCAGCTGTCATTTTAATTTGTATGTCTCTAATGACTTAATCATGTTGAGCCTCTTTTTTTTCAAGTATTGAGTTACCATCTGTGAATCTTTGATAAGTTCAAAATTTTTCCCATTGAAAATAATTTAACTGTTTGTCTTTTCCTCATTAAGTCACGAGAGGTTTTTATTTGTTTTGGATGCACATTCTTCATCCAATACATGTTTTGCAAATACTTTTTCCCAGTCTGGGGCTTATGTCATCATTTTGTAAATAGTGTCTTTCAAAGAGCAAAAGTTTCTAATTTCTTGATCCTGTCTGGATTTAGTAAGCAAGCCTCCTGGAGAAATCGTGCCGACTGGGACACCTCCCGCTTCCCAAATAAATCACTGAGATTTACTGAACACTAACTGCATGTAAGTGTTCAAGTTAAATGTATAAACACATGGAAGCACTCACCTAAGGGGGGGAAAAACCGTAGCAACAGTAATTCAGAAGCTTGTATAATTTAGTTAAAATGCCATCCCTTACTGTTATTTTGTCTTTTCTACACACAGCTGTAGATAAATACTTTTACCTGGGAAAAATATCTCAGGGCATGTGTATTGCCATGAAAGTGAGGTTTCCTTTTGATAAAATATTAGAAATTTATTTGAATTCTACCACTTGTAACCTTGATACCCTCGAGGTTTATGAAGAAAGAAACATTACTGGTTACTTGGTATGTTTTGTACATTAGCATTGAGAAAAGTAAACTTTTATTTGACCTTGGTGGAATAAGTCTAAAGCATTGGAAGACTAAAGGACAGTTGACTCCAGAGGATACTTAACATTTTTTAAAAAACAGTTTATCACAATAACATTTATAAGGAATTACTATGCTTTCCAGGTTTACTCTCAAAAACCTCAGATCTTCTTGTAAAATATTTCATGTACTTCCTCATTACTGATTGTAGTCAAATGGGAAAAATGATCAAGCCCACTATTTGCAACAATGTTGATCCTCTTTTTCTCTGTCTGTTTTATGATTCCTAAGCTCTCTTGTATTCATTCAGTCTTTCCTGGAATATTTTTCTCAGAGGTTCTAAACGTAATCTGGTTTCCATCCTCCAGGCATAAGAGTTTATCTTTATTGAATCAGATTTTCTTTGTCTTTTTTCTTTTAAAACAATTTTTGTGTCATAATTTTGTTAAAAAGTAGAAGTATGAAGAAATTTGGAAAGATCAAACATTAATTGGTTGTTGTAGTGAAAAGAAAAAAAATAGTAGTCTCTTTTACAGATACCTTGATGAACTACCTACACTCTGTTTTTACTTACTTTGAGGGAAAAAAATAATCCCACAGTAGGAATGCTTGTTAGATGTTGAGGAGAGAATAACAAGTTAGCAGGAGTTTATCTTCTTGAGGCCTTTGTTTTTGACAATAGAAAAAGATTTTAAAAATTCTATATGAAGGGGTTTAGCTGTGCTCTGTTCGTGCCATTATGAAATTACTCCATTTCAGGTTTGAACTGACTCAGCTGAGCTGGGAGAGAGAAACATGTCATGGGAATCAGAACACAGCAAGACTGACTTTCCTTAAACAAATATATGTTTTCTTAGTTCAGAACAAATTTAAGTTGTTATAGAGCCTAACAAATTAAAAATTCATCTTAAAATTGTTGATAATGAAATTTCAATATTGTGGTGCCTTTCAATTGAGAGCTCCCAAAGGTAAGATAGGGTATCGAGTGTCCAATATTTAAATATCAGCTTTACAGGAGAAAAATTGCTTTTCTTTAAATTGTCTGAATAATTGATAAATCAGTATAGAACCACAGATAATCAAGAATTGACTGAACTAGAGAACTAGAGACAACATCTTACCCTTCCTTTCTTAGGTACAGAGCGACGAACAACTATCTGATTTTGAAAGATCTTGGAAAATGAGTCCTAAAACCAGTTCATTGTTTGAATCAATTATTCAATAACACTCAAAGCCAGGAAATGTCTGAATCTGATGCCTTATGCTATGCCTTATGAATCCAGTGCTTTATGCCTTACCCCTGGCTTCCATCCCATTCTTCCATGACCCCTGTACTCTGGGTGGGAGCTCTTCATACACCTGAAGACAATGATTAACCCTCCCCCCAGCTTTGTCCAGCCCTTTAATCTTCTTGGTGGCAGTGTTTGGAATCTTCCCTGAATTTTCCATCTCAGGCGGTAATGTAGGGCAGTGCATCTTGATAAGGTCTGACTAGAACTGATTAATATGGAGAAAGTGATTGCTTTTGTGCATCCTAATATTTGAATTGTTTTGTAAACATTACAGTATCCCGTTATTAACTTACTGCTAGTTTATTACTCACTGTGTGATGCTGATCATTTGATCCCTGCTTGTACTTAATCACTTATTTTCTAGCTTGTATTTTTGCATTTTGAAACTCCTTATTGGTTTCTCTCCTCTTTTTCACTGAGTCTGGTCACTGGGATTGTATCCTTTGGTGTTTTGGAAAGTGCTGTGATCTGAATGTTTGTATATCCCCAAAATTCACATGTTGGAATCCTTAATGTCCAACATGATGGTGTTGGGAGGTGGGCCCTTTTGGAGGTGATAGGTCATTGGGGGGCCCTCAGGAATGGGGTTAATACCCATCTCTTGTGAAAGAGACCCCTAACAGAACTTTCTAGCCACTTCTATTGAGTGAGGACATGGCAAGAAGTCTGCAACTCAGAAGAAAGCTCTCACTGGGTGATACTGACACTATGACCTTGAGCTTCCAGCCTCCAGGACTGTGAGAAGTAAAATTTTGTTGTTTATAAGTGACCCCAGCTGTGGTATTTTGTTATACCAGTCCAAATGGACTAAGAAAGAAGGGACTGGTGGGTTGGTAGAATTCTTTTTTGCTGTGTCATCTTTCTGTTATTCATCAACACAGTATGGGAACTGGAGAACTAAAAAGGCTGGAAGAGTCCCAGAAACCATTTTGGACTCGGGAGGGGTGCGAAGGAAGCTGATCCACAGAGGCAGCCTTACATCAGGCATCAGGCCTGTCCTCCAGGTGTCTGTAAGCCTGAGCAGCAGGGGAGCTTCTCTTCGGGATGAAGAACTTGGGACTCTGAATGCTCCTGACAGACAAATTAAAGGCAGATCAACTAACTGGGTGGTTCACTGGTTTACTTGCCTCTCCTATTCTCTGAAACTTTCTATGTGGTCATGGCTAAGATTACAAAGTCAGTTGTAGCTTAAGGTCCAGACATAGATCTGTGTAGAATAGATTGACTAAGAAAGTCTACTTGCGATATTAAAGCTAAGTGATACTAGAGGATATCATGCTTAGCGAAATAAGTCAATCGGAGAAAGACAACTATCATATGATCTCCCTGATATGAGGGAGAGGAGATGCAACATGGGGGGTTAAGGGGGTAGGAGAAGAGTAAATGAAACAAGATGGGATTGGGAGGGAGACAAACCATAAGTGACTTCATCTCACAAAACAAACTGAGGGTTGATGGGGGGAGGGGGATTGGGGGGGGGTGGGGTTATGGACATTGGGGAGGGTATGTGCTAAGGTGAGTGCTGTGAAGTGTGTAAACCTGGCGATTCACAGACCTGTACCCCTGGGGATAAAAATGTATTATATGTTTATAAAAAAATAAAATTAAATTAAATTAAAAAAAATAAAGCTAAGTGATATTAATGATATTTCTTTAATTTATCTGGAGAAACTATGTGTTCCCTCTTAAATAGAAATGCTCTGTTAATCTGAGAAGTAGAATTTTGGGGAAATTTCCAAAAATATTTTGTGTGACGTTGAAGTAATAATTATGTAATACCGAGGTGTTTTCATAACCTGATGCTAAGTGTGTTGCCTGACATTTGTGGGGATGATATTGTTGGGATAATGATAATCTAGGGTTTAGGCTTTCAGGTAATGGATTTATCCTGATGTACTTCTGTTCTCTTATCTGGGGTAGTGCATTTGTGACCAAAAAAAACCCTCATGCATGGGGATGAATTTATAAGTTTATAGAGTCTTTTTCATTTAAAATTCTATTGGGAGACTATCTGATTTACATCTCATTTAGGAGGATCCCTGGGTTTATCACCTGATTGGGCATGTTGAAAAAAAATACATGCACATACACACCACATTTATAAATATACACTTGTCCTATATTTTGATAAGAAGAGACGGTCTGATGTATGGCACAGTAGCAAATGTTCAAAAGGTCATGCCATGCTTTTGTGTGTCATGGCTCAGAGCAAGATAACCTAGTTTTGATTTTTGCCATGGTTGTCCCTAGTCAAAACCATGTGATAAGGAATTTGTATTTAGCTCTTTCCATATTCCTTTCCTAACTCCCTTCCCTTCACTGGCTTGAACTTGTGGTCCTCAGTTTTAGTATTCTCAAGCTATTCACTGCTTGCTTAGAATCTTTAACTAAAGCATTACCATGTGGCCTGCCCTCCTTCCTAGTACACCATGTGCCACTCTTTTCCTCTGCTCCATCCCAATGGATCTGCCCTATGTGTCTTATTTTTAGTATTGTTAGATGGGGAGAGCTAATAGAATTATAAAAAAAAAAATGTGAGCCATCAAATTCTTTACCAACAATGATTATTATTGTGGAAGTTTAGATCCCCTTGCAGGATCGAAGGGGAAGATATTTGGGGGCTAGAAAGTGATTTGGAGTTATGTATGTCATGCTTGTAAATCCAAATACTTCCTTAACACATCTGGCTAACTCAGAAGTACAGCTAGAATTAAAACAGGAAGGACAGTTAATTTCCAGGAGCCATGATTCTCCCTCCTTCAAATGATGCTTTTCAGAAACACTTTAAATGCACTATTCATTAACGTGGTGATTTTTAAAACTGTGATGACAAGACTTTAATGAAAGCAGAGTAATAAAGAATAAAGTAATGAGTCTGTAGAGGGCCGACGTTCTTGCTTCCTCACCAGCAAGGTGAGCTTCACTCCACCTGGCCTCACCTGCAGGCCAGCTCCTCCTGGTGTTAGAACCTGAAATTGACTTAGGACTATGTCCGTCCAACTGATTAGAGTTGGAGTTGTTTTGGGAAGCTCCTGTAGCTTCTAGAACATTCACTTCTAGCATTTGTCAGCTCTAGGGGAAAATTCATTGACTAGGAAATGTTAACTTTTAATATACATGCATTTGATTTCTGTTGACAGAAGAGACATTTTTAGGCACCATGTTGCTAAGGAACTTAATTTTGAAAGGAAATCAGGGTCTTTGGATAATTCTGGATCTAGATACTCATTTAACACATTTTAATTGAGGACCTATTGAGTTAATGTCCTAACGATAGAGGTGAGCAAAAAAGGCATGGGTATTTAAGGAGCTCATACTCTAGTAGTACAAAATCCTTTCGTAGAATTCAAATCACTATACATATTAGTTATTGATTGTAATTTACTAGATTTATTGAATAAATGTTTAAAAAGTATCTGCTATATTCTAAGCATGATGCTTGGTGCTGGGAATACTGGATGGAGAATAAAGATGCATGAAATATAGTCTCTATCCTTGAGGAATTTATATTTGGGAATGAGTTATTTGAATAAATGGCCAAAATGTCAGGAATTACTTACTGCCAAAAATTAAACTCCATAAAAGAGGCAGGTACAGATTTCTGCAGGTTCATTAAGAAGGACACTTATGCTAACTACATGTGAAGGCTTAGGCAGGCCTCTACTGAGAAGACGGTATTTGACTTGGATTTGAAGGGTGAGAGGAACTCTGTAGAATGGAAGATAATCTGGGTAGACAGTACTTGCAGAAAATTTAGGGTGGGGAAATCCAAGGTAGAGGGTAATAGGTTCTAGTTACCAATTCTGATGTGTGTGTGTGTGTGTGTGTGTGTGTGGCATGGGTGGTGGTGGTAGTTGAGGAGTTTCCCCACACCAACAAAAAGCAATTCTTGGACACAAGCTCAGTATCCTACAATTCAACTCACTTATGACCCTACGTATCAAGAGATGGTGTCAGAGCTCCCAGAACTGCCCCTCGCACCACTTCAGATGCAAATTGCAAGTTCCTGTTGCCCCTTGTGCGTTTGACCTACCAAGAGGCTACAGATTGGAGATTCCCACCACCCCCTCCTTGGTGTTGATTAATTTGCTAGAGTGGCTCAGAGAACTCAGGAAACCCATTTATTCAATGGATTACCTGTTTATTACAAAAGGATCCAACTCAGGAACAGACAGATCGAGGAGATGCAGGGGTAAGGTATGGGGAAAGAACACAGAGCTTCCTTCTGGTGACTCCCAGCACATCCCTCGGCCACTGGTGATTGATCTCAATCTCCAGTCCCTTTCTTCTCCCTGGGGGCCAGGGAAGTGCCACTGAAAGTTCCAACCCTCTTACCAAATTGTTTTTTTTCCTGGCAACCCCTAATTTTAGGTGAGGTCCAAAAGTTACCTTTTTATCAAATAACAAAGGCATTTTTGTTGTTCTCATCACTTGGAAATTCTAAGGGTGTTAAGAGCTCTGTGCCAGGAACCACGACAGAGACCAAATACATATTTCTTAATATACATCACAATATGAAAGGGATTTCCAAGGTCTGAAATGCTATGAATTTGTTCATATACAAGGTGGATAAGATTAACTGCACATGAGACTCGCCTAACTGCATAACTTTCCTCCAGTTAACACGACAGGTCTGTTCGCTTCCTTCACGTTTGAACTGATTTTGCTCATAACACCTTGACCTTCATAAGTAGCTTGTTTATTTTATTTATTGGAATATCAGCAATATCTTTACATATGTATAAGATCTCTTTTTAAAAATATGTTGATGGATCAAATGTAGTACAACAATAATGTGTATTAAATAATGTATAATAAAATAAACAAAATAGAAGATATTTATATTAATATAACATGAAACTATCTCTTTAGAAGACAGATGTTATCACCGACTCAAATTTTCAAAACACCCAAGATATGTAAGTACTCATATGCCCCTTAGTGTAATAGTTTTATCTCTATATTATCTTTTTTAAAACACTGTTCCTGAAATTTTCAGCTAAATTCCTTTTCTATGCTGTTATTCCTTGGAGGTCTGGAAATGGAAATCCAAGGGCTCATTTAGCTCAGGGAATTGGACAGAAATCCTGTGCATTGGCACATTGACACTCCACCTTGCAAATTATGTCGAAGTGGCAAATGTGAATTTAAGTTATAACAGAGAAATGTCTGCAGAGATTTGCAATCTACTTTGATGGCCCTGAATGTCACATTTCCTTCCCTTTAGAAAAAAAAAAATCCCATCATTCAACACCTGTAAAATTCAAGTCATTAACATTCTGTGATCTTATGACTTGTACCTAGCTCAGTTGGAGTTTTCTATTTCTTTTCTCGAGCTACGGTCTCTACCCTTCGTTTCTTCAAACTTACAATCTATGAAACTCTGTCATTGACATTCTCTCTTCATAGCCCTCTTCTTCTTCATTATGATCCCATCATTCCAGGACACCTTTACTTACAGTTTGCCCCATAAAATACCCTAATTTCTCTTCATCCATATTTTTCCATTCATTTCCCCTTCTTTCTCATGATTTTATAGACTCTGAACTCCTCTGCTTTCTCATCATTCACTAATTAGCATGTCTCCATGGTAACAGACAGTTGCAGAGCAGGGAATCATTCTCTGTACCAGCTACTGCTGAGTAACCTCTGGGCCTAGCAAGGAGGGGCCTTGACCTGATTAAGATAGGAAGACTTTTCACTTCTTGGCAGGAGAGGATCCGTACATTTCAGAGAAGGCCCTGTTTCCTAGGGGAAAGAAGTCAATTTGGTTGAAAAGGAGTGTATACTTGGACTGAGGCATGCAAAATCAAAGTATGAAATAAACTAAGAAAATATTAAAGAAGATGTAGGAAAAATATCTAATGCTGATGCTCTGCTCCTGGTTTATAAGAATTAGTGGTGCTTTGATCTGAAAGATGCTGTAAAGCAAATGGTGGCAAATATTTGGTATGGTTTACCTTCTAATTTTACATGTACAATTCAATCACTGTGCACCACGGGGTTGAATCAGAACAGAGATAAATTCTACTTCCAGTTTTATGATGAGTATTTATCATTATTCTAAAATTTTATGTTCACTCTTTTAAGCCATATATCAACCCATAATCATATACTTACTAAGCAACCGGAAAAGCATTAATTATTATTTTTTAAGATTTTATTTATTTATTTGAGAGAGATAGAGAGAGTACAAGCACAAGAGGGAGCTGCAGCAGAAGGAGAGGGAGAAACAGGCTCCCCACAGCTTAATCCCAGAACCCCAGGATCATGACCTGAGCAGAAGGCAGACACTTACCTGACTGAGCCACCCAGGCACACCAAGAATGGCATTATTATTATAGGAGTTTACTGTTGCATTTTTTGGGTAACTTGTATGGAATTATGTAGTGCATACTTTTATTATGTATTTTGGTAAGATTGAGAGGCTAGGAAAGACATTATTGGTTATGATTTATTGAGTACCTATTATGTTTTTGACGCTGTTCTCTGTGATTTGCGTATATTGTCTCTAAAGCTCATGACAGTTTTTCAAGGTCAGATTCTATTATTTCAAGTTTGTGTATGAAGAAATTGAGACTCACTGAGGTTAATTTTGTCACCAAGTTCAAAAAGCTAGTGAGAGTCTGGTGTGGGACTCCTGGATGCCTGAAACCAAGTCTATGTACAGATATGCATTACCTGTATGTTCCTCCACAAAGGTGTCTAATTAGAATGCTATATGGACACGAAATATAGACTTCTGTTTTCACAGGAAAACTTTGATCAGTAAGAAGGAGAGGCTGAAGTTTGAGGACTCCAGTGTTGGAAGCCACAGAAGCTGAAAGGTTGAAGATCTGAAGCAGCAGGTGATTTTACTGGATGTCAGGGAATGAAAGGTTTTAACATGTGGAAACTAGAAGAGCAGGAATTTATTGCTTGAAAGCTTGTTGGTCATGATGTAAGCCTGTGTAAACGGGCTAGAGATGTTTTGTCCCTTGACCTGTAAATCTTGGCATGACATTGCTATCCTAGGAACTCTGTTCTTACTGGCCAGTGGGGATGACAGCTTGTGTTTGCAGGAAGAGTCCTAACTAACCTTTCATTCTCTATTCTCCTCCATGTTTAGGATGCAAACATCCCTTTTCCAAATTTGAATGAGATGCTACCAGTTTGTCTTACTGTATTTTGTCAGGTGAAGGCCAACTTACATCTCAAATTTGATTGAAACCGGAAAGACTATGCCCTTCGTTCAGCCTATGAACAAAATGTCTGACATGTAAGGGGAAAAATACATTAATTGATTGTTTTCTTTATGTCAGTTACTATGCAAAGAGCTTTCATATGCAGTTGGTGGTGGCTGAGGGTACATCTCTCTGATCTGCTTTCCCAGGGAGTGTAACCATATGGCCCTGGCTGCTGTACTCTAAAAATCTGTCACTAGTTTTGTATAGAGACTGAAAGGATCTGGTCACCAATTCTGACGTGTGTGGGGGAGGGGCTCCCCACACCACCAAGCAATTCCCAGACACCAGCTGGAATTCAACTCAATTCTAGCACTACCTACCCTGAGATAGTATCAGATCCCACAAATTAGGGACTCGGTCCTTCAAGAGTGTTCCTCCACTTCCCACCCCAGGTTTTTACCTGTACTTCTGATCAACTGGCTATAAATCCAAGGTGCCAATGACTGCCTCCTTGCATTTGATTAATTTGTTAGAATGGCTCACAGAATTCAGATAAACACTTTCCTTGGTCATTGGTTTATCATAAAAGGCTAGAACTCAGGAACAGACAGATAGGAGAGATGGGAGGGCAAAGTGAAGAACACCGAGCTTCCATGCCCTCTCCAGGTGGGCCACTCTCCCCGAATCTTCAATTTTTTATCAACTCTCAGAAGCACTGAACCCTGTCTTTTTGTTTTTTTTAATAGAAGCCTCCTTTCAAAGGCATAATTGATGAGACCGTGGCCATTGGTAATTGATCTCAATCTCCAGCCCCCTTCTCTTTCCTGGAGGTGTGGGACTGAAAGTTCCAACCTTCTAACACAAGGTTGGTTGGGAACCTGCTGCCAATCTTAGGTGACATTCCAAAGGTCACATTAACATGACGAAAGTCACCTTTATGGTTTGCATCACTTAGGAAATTCCAAGGGTTTTAGGAGTGCCAGAAATGGGACAAAGACCAAGTATGTATTTCTTTTCATAAATCACAATATCACAAGGTCACTCTTCCCATGGGCTGCTCCTAGCCAACAACTAAGCTGCCAAGGCAGCTCTGTTTCTGGGAGGTGGAGTGTTCTCCCCATCAGCTTTGCAGAACTCGCTTCGAGCTACCATCAAAACTCTTCCACTCACCTTTTTTTCTTTCCCTCTCTCCTTTACAGGGGCCGAACTGCATTTGGGTCTGACTCCTCTCCCAGCCTCTACCTGTTCTCACCTCACTTTACCTCAGAGATGTTTCCCCTAATGAGCTTCCCCGATGCTGCTTCTTGGAGGATCTGCATCAACACATTGTCTAACTCAATCTTCCCAATCTAATGAGCTATTGAGGACGATATGAAATTGACCCTCAGGGATTTTGAAGTCTGCATTCTGGTTCCCCTGCTAGTGAGTGGTAGGCTTCAAACCCATCTCAAAGTGGGGGTTGGCTTCGGCTGTCTCTTGACTCTTCTGGTACCACACTGTCTAGGACCCCTGGCTGTACCCATCACTACTTTCTATGCTACTTTGCCTTTTGACAAGTTCTATAGTGAAAAAGGGAATAGATAAAAATTAGCCTAAAGCTCTCTGCTAAAAGAAAAAAAGAAAAAAGATCTGGAAGGCAAGTTGTTAATAGAAAACATTCACCCTTTTCCAAGAATAACTTACAATTTAAGCTTCTCCGTATGTGTCACTGACAGGGAGCTGTCTGGCTACATGAATATGTTGTTTTTCTCTTTTTTTCCCCCTTACACCCCTTTTTAGGTAAATCAGAGCTGCAAGTGCTGTATCTGTTTTTCAGAGATAACATGTGAATTTGTGACATTCCCTGTGGAGTTTGAGGTCTAGGAACCTATGAAGAGATCACAACGAAACACAAGCATTCTGTTTCCAAGTGCTAGAGTGATTATTGTCTGGAAATCTTAGCATTATTCAAAAGGCATCTCTTCTCATTTGGATCAGGCAGCGGTGTGTTTTCTGAAGGCGAGAAGGCCTTTCAATAAAAGCTGGTACAGAGTGGGGCTGCCGGCTGCTTGGGGTGCAATGGAGGCCAGCAGTAAAAGCCACGGTAGCTTCGGGGAACCTCCAGCAAGTCTAACCGGATCCTAATGAACGGAAGGCCCCGTGGGGAGGTGTAGAAAACAAAGGGAGACTTTCATTTTTTTATTATACCTTCCCCCCCACCCCGCCCACCACTTTTTCATTCCAGGGAAAGAAAGTATAATTTATTGCAATTCATTCAGCCCTGTGAAGGTTCGAGAGGACAGAGAGCCTGAGGACCCTCACCTGAATGGCTTCTTGTCAGATGCTGTGTGCAGGTCTTTGGTGCCAGGAGAACACTGACTCAGTTCCCTCTTTGCTTGGCACGGCACCCTTTCAGTGTGACTTAGGAAAGGCATTCTTGGCAAGAATGGTGCCGCTGGTGTTGTGGGTGTTACAGACTGACGTATAGACACCTGCTGCCCATCTGTTCTCTCTGTTCCTCTGCTCAGGGCCCCAAACAAGGGCAGGCCCCTGATCATTGTCTGATTCATTTTCCCAGACAAGTCTACCATAGAATCTTAGCTCATGGGTGGAGGCTCCCCACTGTTGGTCTTCTGCCTCAACATTCCTTTTTTTTTTTTTTTTTTAAGATTTTATTTATTTGACAGAGAGAGACCACAAGTAGATGGAGAGGCAGGCAGAGAGAGAGAGAGAGAGGGAAGCAGGATCTCTGCCGAGCAGAGAACCTGACGCGGGACTCGATCCCAGGACCCTGAGATCATGACCCGAGCCGAAGGCAGCGGCTTAACCCACTGAGCCACCCAGGCGCCCTCAACATTCCTTTTAACTGCATAGTGTCCTGCTGGCCTCTCCAGCTCATCTCTCACGGTTTCTTCACATCCAAACAAAAGTGCCTCCCCTTCTAGAAACTTACATGCTCCCTGTGCCACATGCATTTGCCCATGCTGTTTCTTCTGCCAGGAGTGTCCTGTGCCTCTTGCTAACTCCTACGCTCTCTGCCTATCTGGTACATGTCTAATTCCATTAAGACAGAGTTCAAATGAAACCTCAGTGAAGCCTTCCATGACCTCTCGAGACTCGATTAATCACTTCATTCTCTGCATATGTCAGTAATTTTGTTTAGCTGAAATTAATGTTGCTTCTCTATGAAGATACAGATTCAATTTCAATACATTTTCTCCCAGTAACTACTAAGTGCCTGGCCCTGAAATGATCACTTTGATATATAGCATTTTTTTGAACTATTTGATGAAAAGACCAGAGATTATGAATTGTATGGATTGAGATGGGCTAGTATGTCACTCTGAAATTACTATTGACTCTTCAGAAGAAGGAATGAGTATACATATAAAGGGCATTTTCAGTCACATTTAATTTGATTAAACAAAACAAAACAAAACAAAACAAAATCTGTTGTTTGAGGTCTATGATTTCCCCAGAACTTTTGGGAAAGTGTTCTAGAAATTGGTGAACTCTCCTTCCCGAGATCTCTGCCACACTATGGTGCATATTAATTATCTCTGAAGGTCTCTTTGGAAGCTACATTATGTTAATTGCACTTGTTGTGAGCTCTGGGGGCCTCCAGACTCCTTGAGTGTTAGCAAGGCATAGGCCCTGCTTGGTCCCACTCTGCATGGCCACCTGAGCCAAGGGCAAACCTATCTCATCCACTCCTTCCTGCAGTGTTGTAGGTGACAGCCAGCATATCTACACAATGCAAGAAGCACCACTATTTAATGTACAGGATTTTGACATACTAGCTACATTCTGCTCCATGCCATGAGGGGTAGGCAATCAGCTCCATGAAATGATCAACAGTCTGAAAAATAGCTTTTATTTTTTCACTACTATGACTGTCAAAAAATACCTTCTGAAGCTGACAACTCTGCTTTTAGTTGAAAACAGACACCACAGACTGGCAAACTATAGCCTATGAGCCAAATCCATTCTGTTGCCGGTTTTCATACATAAAGTTTTATTGGAACGCAGCCGGGCTATTTGTTTCCATATCGCCCACGACTATTTTCTCATTATAACAACAGAGTTCTCTAACACTGCTGGGAAGTTGTATAACCCACAGAGACTAAAACATTTACTACTTGGTCCTTTGTGGAAAAAGTTGGCCAACTTCTGATGCAGCAATCCAAGGTTCTGCCGGAAACCATACATGCAAGTTCTTCTTACCAAAAAGCCCGATTTTGAGAGTATTTTTCTCTCAGATCTTAGTATGAAGAAAGTTATGCTCATTCCTGAGCCATTGGTGAGTTTATAATCTTCCAGACACCCGAATCCTAGCATGGACTGTGCTGCTCTTTTAGTTTTGGTTACCAGCACTTCCTGAACCAAGATGGTAGCCCTTCTCGGTAGGAAGTACCTACCTTCCCTCACTTTCTTCAGCTTTACCTCTCTTAAATCCTCTTTGCTCTGATTACCTATTAATTTTTGTCCTTCCATGTATATAATTTATGGCAAAAGGTTAGGTGTAAATCAATACATAAGTAATATATACTCTTTGTGCATCCATAGTCTGTTGCATGGAATTAGCTACTTGTGTGTCTGCTTCTACTTCCTGGATCAGACACTCTGGGGATATTGACCATATCACGAGGTACTTTGCACATGGGACATACCCAATAACTGTGTAGAGGTTTTTGTTGCCGTTTTTGTTGTCGTTGGTGTATTTGGTAGCAAGCTAGTTTTAGCAAGTGTTTCCGAGATCAGCATATTCAGAACCTAAATTAATTGGCTCTTTTGGTAGAAATAACGGTCTCTGCAAGGGGCTAATGTTGATTCCTTGGTTGAAAACTTTACTTAGTTTTCATGCTTTTATGAATAAAAATAGCAACAATAATTATACTACTTATTAAATGTCTAGTATTTTCTAATGCATCAGCGTACATTGTCAAACTTATTTCTCATATAGCAGTGTGCACTAGGCCTCGATATTCCAATTTAATCAGATTGTGAAATAAGACTCAGAGACAATATAGCTTGCTCAGAGGGAATGTATGGGGTTCTGGCCTTCAAGGGTCTGGCAGGTGTTGTCTGTGTAGGAAGCAGGTGGGGGTAGTGCAGTGTGGAGTGGTGGGGACCAGTGAGCACGTGCCTTGTCTGAAGGGGCGGCTGCTTCTCCGCCCCAGCTAGCTGCTGCCGTGCTCCAATATCAGCTCACTGTTGCATGACTTTCCAATGTTTTAGAAACCAGAAATCCAGACATCGAGGGAGATGTTTTCATTTTAAAAACACTGTTCAGTCGTAATGAAATGTACTGTGCGCCAGACCTGGCACCTGCACCGTGGGTCTTCAAGTGCTTAGTTAAGACCACAGGGGTCGGGGAGAACTGCTTGCTTCTGAATCCTGCTTCTAGCACATTCTGTGTTACTTTAGGCAACAGAAACTCTCTAAGACTCAGTTTCTGTCACATGAGACGAATGGTAGTATTGGCTTCTACCTAACAAGTCCAGACACTTGAATACCAGTATCAGACATATCATGATAATCAGAATGTTGAATTCGATTACATTTTGACTTCTTGATGAGTTTTGCTGAAGTGGTTAGCTCAAGTCTGTCATGTAGAACATAATCACTAAGTGACTATATACTCATTATGATTACGGATTAAGGACGCAAAGCTAGTAATTTCATATCTAAGATTTGTAATCAGTCTGCATTGTGGCAAAGCCACATTCTTTTCTTTCAGTGCAATCGTGCTTCTCATAATTCAGTATTTTGTTTTGCTTCTCACTCTACTTTTCCAGTTGTTAATCACAATGGAAACAGTCCAACAACTTATGAGCAAAGTTTCTGTATTTCACTAGCAGACCTAGAGATGCTACCTTGTCAATGAGCAAGGACAGATGTAGGCATCAGAGGTAACCACAATACTGAAGAGGAGGAAGGATTTCACCGGGGAAAAAGCGGTAGCCAAACACTCCATTCAACGGGTAACTACCTCTTTACCTGCATCTTTCCATCAAACTGATATTTTTACTAAGAGACGTGGTTAGTTTAATAATGGAATATTTTCCTTCATAAAACTTTTTTTTAATAGGAAACTTTACATACACTATGTGCAGGTTTTTTTTTTTTTTTTTTTTTTTTGTCCTGAAAGATTTGGGTAAAACCCTTGTATTTTGGCATATAGTGGCAGCACACAATGGAGGACGAGATTTGGAAATGGAGGTTATGGGTTCTACTCTCAGTTCTGCATGCAAATAACCATGTGATTTTAGGCATCCACTGCTCGTAGGATGATTGGAGATTATAAACCCAAACTACCAAGAGTGAGAATATTTGTGGAAGTTCTTTGTTTCTAGATAAAAGTACAGTATGAGCACTATGGTTATTTTTATATGTGATGAGAGTGGTATACAGTACACATGAAATTATAACCACTTCTCTACGACGTCAATGACTTCAATAACAGACACATTTTGAATTGTATTCATTTTGGTTTTGGCCTCTCACAAATAAGTTGAGGTGGTTTATGTCCTTTTTGTTTATTTACTTTACTCTGAAAACAGAGCAATTTTGCTAGCAACGATAAGAATATAAATGAAGGGTCTGAGGAAAGAACAAGAAGTTTGGAATAAGTAAAGTAAGGAATGTACACAGAGATGACTGGTGTACATGAACGAAATATCAACTAGACTGAAACCCCTGGTTGTGTGTAACTTACATGGCTTAATGAGCTGAATTCTTTTGTTTCACCATTTTTTTTTTTTTCCAATGGTATCCAGTACTCTGGACACAGGAGCAGAGAGACAAATACTCTGTTTGTTCATACAAGACGAATAATTATTCAGAGGAATTCAGGGAAAGGAAAACAAAGGGAAACATATTGAAGGTTTAAGAGAGAGAATTATTTACTTGATAGACAATGTGTTTCAGAAATAATAGGAAGGGAAATGGGGCATGAAGGTCCAAAGGAGACTGATTTTTATGGAGAATATGTATATCCTTTAATAGCTATTTTTTCCCTGAGATCTGTGAGTGTTAAACTCTTTTAGTCTCTCATGTCTGAAGATGTCTTTAGTGTACTGGTTATGAAGATTAGCTGTGTATAATACTTCAGGTTTATTAATTTCCTCCTAAAATTTAAGAAAGCCATTATATTCGGGCATGTATTGTTCTTGAGGGGAAATCTACTAATTGTTATTCTTTTGTTGATAGGTTTTTTTCCTGTGGTTGCTTTTATGATTTTACCCTTATCCTTGATATTCTGCAGCTTTCCTATCATATGGCTAAGCATGGGGTTATTTTTATTTATCTCAGGACTCAGGTATTTCTTTAATTTTGGAAAACTCTTAACTATATTCTTTTAAATATTGTTTTTCTAACATCTTTTCCTGAAATGCCTATTAGGTATATGTTTAAGACCCTCATTTTATCTTCTATGACTTAAGTGTTTGTTTTTTTTTTTTTTTTTTGTCTGTGAAGTATTAAAAGCAATTTCCACAATATTATCTTTCAGTGAATTATGCTTTGTCTAGATATTATCTCATCTTTTGGGCTTTAAAAAAATTTCCATGAAAAAATTTTTTTTTAGATTTTATTCATTTATTTGACGGAGAGAATAAGCAGGGGGAATGGCAGGCAGCAGGAGAGGGAGAAGCAGGCTCCCTACTGAGCAAGGACCCCCCCGCCAGACTCAGGGCTCTATCCTAGGACCTTGGGATCATGACCTGAGTGGAAGGAAATGCTTAACTGACTGAGACATCCAGATACCCCTCCATGAGAATTTTTTTAAAATTTGAAGATTTCCAACATTATTTCTATTCCAATTTTTGTTTGTTTTTGACTGATTTTATTGTGTATATATTTTTTCATATCTAAACTGCTTTAAAGGCTTATAATGCACATTCGTGTAACTCAGTTATCTCAAGTCAAATACCTCTAAATAACTCCTATGCAGGTCAAAAGATAAAACATTGCCACCAACCCAGAATCCCCCTTCAGGTCACTTCTTAATCACTGTCCTCTCTCTTCTCTACAAAGATAACTGGTATCTTGAATTCTGACACCATCATGTAGATTTACCTGTTTTTGAAGTTTAAGTAATTGAAATAATAGAATATATATTTTTTGGATCTTATTTCTTTCACTCAATATCTTTTTTGTATGATTATTCTCTCTTGTTGCTGAGAGATAGAATTCATTAATTTTCATTATTTTTAGTATTTAATTGTACTGATATACTGCAATTTAATTATGCATTCTAATGTTAACAGAAGTTTTGTTTTTTCCAGCCAGGATTTATAATGAATAATGTTATTATAATCATTCTTGTATACATCTCATGGTGCACATGGTGTACATTCCTATTAGATAGATACATAGAAATGGAATTGCTAGCTTAAATTACATGCATATCTTCAGCTTTAGTAGATAATACCAAGTTGTTTACCAAAGTAATTTTATGAATTTATAATCCTACTAACAGTATATGAGAATTCTTATTGCTCCATATCCTTGCTAACACTCAGTATTGGTTGTTTTTAGTTTTAACCATTTTGGTAACTGTACTATGGTACCTCATTGTGAGGTTGGCACCTTTATATAAATTTATTGATTCTTTGGATATCCTTTTTTAAGAATACCTGTTCCAGTGTCCTACCTCTTTTTCGTTGGATTGTCTGTATGTTTCCCTAATTGATTTTTATGAGTTTTTATATATTTTGGATATAAACTCTTTTTTGTTTAAATTGTTGAAAATATTTTTTTCTATGCCATGGCTTATGTTTTAATACCATTTTTTAAAAGATGTTATTTACTTATTTATTTATTTGAGAGAGAGAGAGAGAGAGAGAGCAAGTGCATGAGGTGGGGGGATGAGGAGCAGAGGGAAAGGGACCAGCCGACTCCACACTGATTGCAGAGCCTGATGTGGGGCTTAATCTCATGACTCTGAAATTATGATCTGAGCTGGAGCCAAGAGTTGGATGCTTAACAGACTGAGCCACCAAGGCATCTCTTATCTTTTAGCACTCTTGACAGTGCTTTTTCTCTCTTCAATCAACAGAACTTCTTAATTTTAATATAGTAATACTTATCATCCTTTATTAACTTAAGAAACCTTTTCCATCTCTAACATCACAAAAGTATTCTACACATTATTATTACTATTATTATCAGACATTCATATAAATAACCTCAAACTATTTGGAATAGATTTTGTCTATAGTATCTGTGGATATTCAGTTATGCCAGAAACATTTATTAAAAGGACTATTTTTTTCCCATTGCTCTGCAATGGCACATTTATTATAAATCAGTGTTTATATATACAGCAATCTGTTTCTGAGCTCTTCACTTTTTTCAGTTGGTCTATCTGTCCACCATTTGTACCACCAATATACCATCTTACTTTTATAGTTTTATGATAATCATTGATATCCAATAGAGCAAATCTTATAACTTTTTCCTCTTCATCTTGGCTCTTCTTGGACTTCTGCGTTTCCAAATATAAGTTTAATAATAATTTAAGAGTCAGTTTGTCAAGTTCTACACATACACAAAGCTATTGGGAGATTGAAATTATGATCAGTCTATAGATCATTTTTTAGGGAAAATTGACAACTTTATGTTACTGACTCTTCAGTTGATCAAGAATTATCCTATAGGTGTTTAGATTCTTAAAATATCTCCCAATATTATTTTGTAATTTTCTGCTTAGACATTTTTAATTCTTATATTTATTTCTAAGTACTTGATATATTTTGCTATTAATATAAATGATATTTTAAAAAATTTTCAATTTTTGTGGCTCTTGTATATACAGATTCAGTTGATTATTATTTATTAACCTTTATCTAGGAACTTTACTTCTTTTTTCTTTTTTCAAGATTTTGTCATGGAAATTTTCAAACATGCAAAAATAGAATTGTCTAATAAACCTCCATGTATCCTTACTCAGCTTTAACAATCGTGATCAGTTTATTCATCTCCTAACCTCATATTTATTTCTAATAATTTTCTACAGAGTTTTTGAATTTTCTATATACACAGTCATACTATTGGTGAATAAAGATAATTTTATTTCTTCTTTCTCAAGCGTATTTATTCATTTTCTTTCCTGGCTCCTTACGATACTGAGAAAAATGTTGAAAAGAAGTGGTGAGAGCTTTCTTACCATGTTTGTGAACTTGACCATGCTTTTCTCTTTTTATCAAATGGCATTTAGGAAAGAGATTCTTGTGTATTTGAGTGTCATAGGGATCAATGCTTTAACTAAGACACGTTTATTCTTAAATATTTGCATAACTTGATAAGAGCTAGTCATAACTCTAACAAATTCACAACTGGTTTAAAAAAAAACACTAAAAACATGTCAGCATGTAGATCCCATGTTTACATGTAGTTGCACATTTAAATTTAATTCTTGTTTTCCCAGCACCATTTATTGAAGAGACTATCTTTTTTCCACTGTATATTTTTTCCTGTTTTTTTTCGAAGATTATTTGACCATAGAGTTGAGGGTCGAAATGGATAAAAGACCTCAACATGAGAAAGGAATCCATCAGAATCCTAGAGGAGAACATAGGCAGTAACCTCTTCGATATCAGCCACAGCAACTTCATTAAAGATATGTCTCCAAAGGCAAAGGAAACAAAAGCGAAAATGAACTTTTGGGACTTCATCAAGATCAAAAGCTTCTGCACAGCAAAGGAAACAGTCAACAAAACAAAGAGGCAACCCACGGAATGGGAGAAGATATTTGCAAATGACAGTACAGACAAAAGGTTGATATCCAGGATCTATAAAGAACTCCTCAAACTCAACACACACAAAACAGACAATCATATCAAAAAATGGGCAGAAGATATGAACAGACACTTCTCCAATGAAGACATACAAATGGCTATCAGACACATGAAAAAATGTTCATCACTAGCCATCAGAGAGATTCAAATTAAAACCACATTGAGATACCACCTTACACCAGTTAGAATGGCCAAAATTAGCAAGACAGGAAACAACATGTGTTGGAGAGGATGTGGAGAAAGGGGGACCCTCTTGCACTGTTGGTGGGAGTGCAGGTTGGTGCAGCCACTTTGGAGAACAGTGTGGAGATTCCTCAAGAAATTAAAAATAGAGCTTCCCTATGACTGTGCCATTGCACTACTGGGTATTTACCCCAAAGATACAGATGTGGTGAAAAGAAGGGCTATCTGTACCCCAATGTTTATAGCAGCAATGGCCACGGTCACAAAACTGTGGAAAGAACCAAGATACTCTTCAATGGACGAATGGATAAGGAAGATGTGGTCCATATACACTATGGAGTATTATGCCTCTATCAGAAAGGATGAATACCCAACTTTTGTAGCAACATGGACGGGACTGGAAGAGATTATGCTGAGTGAAATAGGTCAAGCAGAGAGAGTCAATTATCATATGGTTTCACTTATTTGTGGAGCATAACAAATAGCATGGAGAACAAGGGGAGATGGAGAGGAGAAGGGAGTTGAGGGAAATTGGAAGGGGAGGTGAACCATGAGAGCCTATGGGCTCTGAAAAACAATCGGACGTTTTGAAGGGGCAGTGGGTGGGAGGTTGGGGGAACCAGGTGATGGGTATTAGGGAGGGCACGGATTGCATGGAGCACTGGGAGTGGTGCAAAAACAATGAATACTGTTACGCTGAAAAGAAATAAAAAATTTAAAAAAATTAAAAAAATAAATTTAATTCTTGGCATTTACTTTATGGTTACTGGAGTAATTTAAAAAGTCTTGCATCAAAAAGATAAGCTATGGGGCGCCTGGGTGCCTCAGTGGGTTAAAGTCTCTGCCTTTGGCTCAGGTCATGATCTCAGGGTCCTGGGATCAAGCCCCACTTCGGGCTCTCTGCTCATTGGGGAGCCTGCTTTCTCCTCTCTCTCTGACTGCCTCTATGCCTACTTGTGATCTCTGTCTGTCAAATAAATAAATAAAAATCTTAAAAAAAAGATAAGCTATAACCATCTATAAATTGACACATTTATTTACTGTATAGTTTGTGAAAATGCCTTTAATTGTTTTATGTAGAAAAAAAAATCAACTCTGACAGGTGTCTCCTTTTCAGCACACTTCTTAGTTCTCATCTGCAACAGGCAATAGCAGATACAAAAGAATTTTTAACTATGAGAACTGAATATTAAAAAAATGAACAGTTTATTAGATGGTTTTTTATTTAACAACCTAGGAAATTCCCAGCCATTTGCCGTTCCAGGGTAATTTCAAGTGCAGTTGGGAATTTGGCATTCTCAGTGGAGCTGTTATGTCTGGCAAACCTTGTAGGTGAAATAAGTACATTTAATAGCGCATGGGAAGGGATAGTTCTAAAATCAACTTTGATGGCTCCATTTTCCACAACTGAACTGGGTTGCTCAACATGGCTCTTATTGTTCCTGATGTTGGGGTAGAGGTTATTTTGTTTTTGTTTTTGTTTTTTTTACAATAAATTTATGACTGTCAGGAGACATCACCTCGACATACATGGCGTCGTAGCCTTCATAGCTCCATAGAATTTTTTCTGTTATGTTC
The DNA here is from genome assembly GCF_002288905.1 of Enhydra lutris kenyoni. Taxonomy (NCBI): domain Eukaryota; kingdom Metazoa; phylum Chordata; class Mammalia; order Carnivora; family Mustelidae; genus Enhydra; species Enhydra lutris. Next base: position 33,707,348 of record NW_019154099.1, on the reverse strand, counting down.
TTGTGAAATTCTGTTTCATTGCCTTAGCAGCTTCAATAGTTTTTTGTCAGCCACTGCGGTTGGGTCCCTGTGTTCTGCCTCAACCCCCACTACAGGGCCATCCCCTCTCTTTTACCCTATCATTTTATATTCTTTTAGAAAAAATATGTTTTACATATGTTATTGCTCTGTATTTGGAGTGGAATTGATGCATCAAAGTGTGAATGTTGTTTCATTTCGACCAGAAATCAGAGCTGGAGGCCCTCTAGCAGCGAGCTGGAAAACAAACTGGAGGTGAGCGAGAACAGAGGCAGAGCCACCGTATGAATCTTGGGAATGGGGCCAGTGCCTTGGAAGTGGACAAGGGAAGAACAGCCTTTGAAATCAGCAGGCTAAACTAGAAACCTGAGTCTGCTTCCTGACTCATAATTCTGGGGACTATGGGTGTGTGAGGAAAAGCTGCACTGAGAATCAGGAGGACAGGTATCAATTAAACCAAAGAGGCAGATGGATCTTATAAAGATTTAAGGACATTTCCCCCCTATGGAGTAGAAATTCTTGAGGTGCTTGGATCAGGACTTAGGTATGGTGTGGCAAGATGGGGACAGGATGGGAGGAGACAGAGGGTCAGACCAAGATATGCACTGGACTGGCGGCTATCATGGGGAGAAACTAGCTTTGTGTACCTAGAAGATTTGCAGAAATTTGTTGGAAAATGGTAATAAACATTTAGAAGAAAGGAGATATATGACAGGGGTTAGGGGGAGAGAGAGCGGTTAAAAATAAGTGAATATTTCTGGGGTGCCTGGGTGGTTCAGTGGGTTAGGCGTCTGCCTTCAGCAACAGGTCATGATCTCAGGGTCCTGGGATCGAATCCCGCATCAGGTTCTCTGCTCAGTGGGGAGCCTGCTTCCTCCCCTCTCTCTGCCGGCCTCTCTGCTACTTGTGATCTCTGTCAAATAAATAAATAATTTAAAAAGTGAATATTTCTGTTAGTCCAATTCTTCTCTCAACTTCAAGGAGTTACAGATGCCTGACTTGGCTCTGTGGAAATAATTCAAATTACCAAATATTGCTCACTCATAATATCTAGGAGTCTAGAAAATGCAGGAATACAATGACAGTGATATAAGAAGACACTCATGTCTTCTTTTCAAAATAAATAACCCATAGACTTGTTGTTCCATTAGGTTTGATTTTGTGTTTAATATATTATGTAACTATCTGGATATTTATATCCCATTATAACTTAAGTAAGCCAGAATTGAGATACCAAGGAAGCATGATCTTATAGTATCTGTTAAAGGAAAGTTTCCTATCTATTCATTGTTTTACTCTTTTCATTCATTCATTCGTTCATTCATTCATTCATTCATTCAACAAATTTCTATTACAGGCTTTTTAAGTGACAGGAAGTAGTTTGAGCCCTTGGAAGTACATCAGTGAACATTATCATAAAATTTAATTTGTAGGAAACTAGGTTAATAAAAGAAGGAAACAGAAAACGTCTGTGTACTTCCTATCTAAAGTCTTCCAGTAGTGGTGGGAGAATAAGAACGAGGACCAAGTCTTTTAATCACTAGCTTAAGGGCCCTTAATGGCCCTTCAATGAATTCAGTTTTGAAACAAAATATATCGGACAAATGTGTTAGTTTACAAAGGACTGCTAGGAATTGGGGATACAATAATAAAGTGGGATTCCTGGTCTTTCTTTTTTTTTTTTTTTTAAAGATTTTATTTATTTATTTGACAGAGAGAGATCACAAGTAGGCAGAGAAGCAGGCAGAGAGAGAGGAGGAAGCAGGCTCCCTGTTGAGCAGAAAGCCCGATGTGGGGCTCGAACCCAGGACCTGGGATCATGACCTGAGCCGAAGGCAGCGGCTTAACCCACTGAGCCACCCAGGCGCCCGGATTCCTGGTCTTAAAGAACAGATTTGAAGCCAGACAGACAAAAAATTACGAACAAATGACATGATCATGGTTCTGATAGAGTTAACACAGGGAGCTCTGGAGCACGTAGTAGTTTCAGTTCCCTGCACTGGAAAGGATAGAAAGGCTTCTAATGAGGCGCTCCCAGCTGGCTCTAGAAGAGGAGAACTAGCTGGCATTGTTGATTAAGGGGGTGGTATTCAGGCTGGGGAGGAGAATGTGCAAACATTTTCCCTAACACTATCCGGGTGCTGGCATCTTGTTACAGTCTACTTCAGACCTTTTTGAAATTAAGTTTTCTCCCTCTCTCTTGATACTCTAGAGGTGTTTTCTTCACCAAGCTCCCTTGCCTGGCCGAAGGCAGAAGAGTGATCAACATTGGAAGTGAAGGAGTGCATTGACTGGGAAGAAGGAGACTTTTGGTGTGCTGGAATGTTCTAGGTCTTGATCTGGGTGTTGGTTGCATGAGTATATACACATGCAAGATTCTATTGAGATATATATGCTTATTAGAGCTGCGCATCTTACTAAGTGCATGCTAGACCTCAATGAAGCAAGAAAAAAGAAAAAACCCAGCCCAAATGTTCTCACTCATGTCGTTCCTACAATACTAATTTTCATATGCTGCGATTTAGTACTTGGTATCAAATATATTTTGGGTTTTTTGTTGTTGTTGTTGTTTTTGTTAATTTTTTATTCTCTGCTTTTTTTTTTTTTTTTTTCCAGAATCTTTTCAGAAACCGGATTACAAATGCCATTCAAAAGCTTGATTTTGCCCTGGGCCCCTACTTGTCCTCTGCTAGAGAATCCCCACAGTCTCAGACTGAAAATATATAAACCCATACATAGGATACAATTCATTTTATAGTGTCTTAGAGGCTTCCTTGGCATACAATTGTGGAGTATGTGCTTTCGTTTCTCTCTTTGGGTGCGTTGCAGAAGGGGATAATTCTCCTATTTCTTTTATTGTGTCTGGGGATGTGTACACAATTTGCATACTCAATTAATATTGCCGATGGGATGAGTGTGGAGAAATGCAGAAAATGTTTGTTTCTGTTTGGATTTATGAGCTTGGAAAAGAGAGGGATAGTATCTAAATGGTACATTTAAGGTGTATTTCTTCTCAACCCTTTAAACAGATTAAAAGAGGAGAAGAAATAAGACAGTCTTGAAGGTTGATTGAGGGATAAACACCCACAGAACAAATTTGACTTATTCAAGTTTTATGAATCTCCAAATAGCAGGTTTAAGTAGACTTGCCAGAGCTTAGATATATGCTTCTGCCAAGCAAGATAACTTTTTAAAGAAAAGAGTTCTCTGCATTTTCTCAGGTCAAAAATCAAGTTTGTAGCTTAGCTTTTGCTCTTGGAAAATATCAGATGAAAAAGAAAAGAAAATATGTCATTTATTTAGTGACTGTAGAACAGCTTCAATGAGAGAACTAATCTCAGTAAAGCAATTCAGGGGTCAGGTGAAGATCCATTTAAGGGTAAAGAAAACTAAGCCTGGATTCTATTCCTGTTACTCAGACAGGGGGATATTTTGAAGTTCACTAAGGAAAACCTCACTGAATACTTAAAAGAAAACCCAACCCTTCAATAGAACGGTATTATAAATGTTAAACTTGCTAAGGGACTAGATTTTAAGCGTTTCCGACGCTAGAAGAAATGGTAATCATGTGAAGTAACAGAGGTGCTAGCTAACACTACTGTGGTGATCATATTGCTGCGCAGGTATATTAACTCAATATGTGGATCATCTTAAACATACACAGTGTCGGGGCGCCTGGGTGGCTCAGTGGGTTAAGGCCTCTGCCTTCGTCTCAGGTCATGGTCCCGGGGTCCTGGGATCGAGCCCCGCATCGGGCTCTCTCCTCAGCGGGGAGCCTGCTTCCTCCTCTCTCTCTCTCTGCCTGCCTGTCTGCCTACTTGTGATCTCTCTGTCAAATAAATAAATAAAATCTTTAAAAAACAAAAACAAAGAAAAAAAAAATACACAGTGTCAAATGTCAAATATCACTCCGCTAAAATCAAATCAAACCACCACCACCATCACCACCACAAAAACCTTTTCTAGAGCTCTCTTTCCCTTGGTGATCTCTGTTCCCAATTCCCTCTTCTTCTTCACCATGGCTGCCAGTCACCTCACAATGACTGTGGTCCCAGACAAGCTCAGGAAGGGCACCATATTTGGCCCAGTCAAATTTCTCAGTCTGTTTCTTTGCCAGATGTGCCTCTTGTGCTTCTTAGTGTGTTTTTCTTATTTTTTTTTTAAAGATATATTTACTTATTTTAGAGAGATTCAGAGAGAGAGTGGGGGTGGGACAGAGGGAGAGAATCTTGAAGCACTCATCACTGAGCACAGAGCCCAACTTGGTGCTTGATCCCACAATCCATAAGACCATGACTTGAGCCAAAACCAAGAGTCTGACACTTAACTGACTTAGGCCTCCTAGGCACCCCATGTTTTTCCTTTTTCTTTAAGTATCTCTGCCTCAGATGTCTCATTCCCTGTCTTTTATGTCTAGAGTATAAACTCCTGGAGAACAGTGGATTTTTTGTTCACTAATGTATCACCTGCACCTGGTCTCTAGTAAGTAGCTCAATAAGTTTTTGTTGAAAGAGGCAATTTAGGCAAGGAACAGAAGTTTCTAGAAATCCCTATGTCATAGTTCACTCGACACAAGTTTTGTATCCTTGTCTTGTGTTTTATCAGCCTCTGAATTAAAGCAGGAATTTTAAATCTATGGTTCAAGAATGAGCTTCAGAGGGTGTGTGATGAGCTTGCAGGCCAAGTCTGGGTACCTCTTGAAGGGTGGGTGGGGAAAAGGAGAAGTTTCCTAGTGCTTATGGACACAGAATTGTTTCATCTTTTATTTTTCTTACTCTCAAAAAAATTTAGCATACATTATGCAAAGAAGGATGTGGTAACAATGATTCTTTTTATGTGACTGGCAAACTAGGTATGATGTTTTTGACTATAAATAGATATTAAGCTGATTAAGTAGAATATCAGGTAACTGTAAGGCAAATGATGTTATGGGGAGAAGGGAACCTTACTAGTCAGATTGTAATGATTGCTGGAAAATTCTTGGGGAGAAAAAAAAGGTGTGTTATTTTCACATTCACTTTCAAAGAGAGAAAACCCAACTTACATGAGAAAATATTTAAAAATAATTGAAAATTAAATATTCTGATTGATGACACAGATGAGTCAAGAAGATTAAATGTGATGTTTTATAATTTTAAAATGTTTCATGTGATTTTTCTAATATTACAAGAAAAGGATCAGAGACCACTGAGTGGATTAATAAAATGATCTAATTGTATTTTTAAATATTTCCCTGTTCAAAGAGAATCTCAGTAACTGTTATTTTGAACATGAAATTGTTACACACATGAAACAATGGGGATACATGAGAAGGTAGGACATGTTCTTTTTAAAGAAGAATTTCTTTAGGATCTGAGAGGAAATAGCACCATGGTTGGTCTTCTGGTTCAGGTGGTACTGAGAGAAATGACAGCTCAGACAAGGGGTGTTGAAAGGGGGCTTTTGGAAAAAATATGAGAAGAAATTGCTTTAGAAAGCTGTTTGGAAAAATAATAAAGGTAATAATAATGTTATTTTCAGAGTCAGTATTAGCACATGACCCAGATCCCCTCACTCCGCCCCCAAAAGTCACTTAGGGGAAGAAAGAGATGGGCGTTTTGAGGAGTGAACCTGGACTACATTTCATGAATATGTGGTTTGGCCTTGAAGCAGAACACTTTCATTCATTTGCCTTCAACATTAAGTTAGCAACTGCCACCCCTCAGTGCTCTATTAAGGAAGACGGTCAGTCTATTGGCAACTCTGGTGAATGCAAGGCAAGCGGCTTGGTTGAAATATAGAAAATTTAGTGGCTTATGGGCTTTTAGAAGGCAAACTAAAAATGGGACAGGTCCTTATCATAATCAGTGTTTTTTTAAAGATTTTATTTATTTGACAGAGAGATCACAAGTAGGCAGAGAGGCAAGCAGAGAGAGAGAGAGAGGGAGGAGGAAGCAGGCTCCCTGCCTAGCAGAGAGCCCGATGCGAGACTCCATCCCAGGACCCTGAGATTATGACCTGAGCTGAAGGCAAAGGCTTAACCCATTGAGCCACCCAGGCAGCCCCATAATCAGTTTTCTAATGAATAAAGATGATGCTTCTCTGCAACCCACTAAACAGGTAGGAAAGATAAGCTGCTGAAGGGCACCTGGTCCCGATCTGGGATCCTACAGCTTTGCTGAAGCGTGCCTCAGTCCTGGTGCGCGTCTCCACTCTCATTAACCTCTGACCCATGCTGGACATGCTTCAGCTGAATTGGAATCAAGATTATATTGTAATACGGGGGCGCCTGGGTGGCTCAGTGGGTTAAAGCCTCTGCCTTCGGCTTAGGTCATGATCCCAGGGTCCTGGAATCGAGCCCCGCATCGGGCTCTCTGCTCAGCGGGGAGCCTGCTTCCCCCTCTCTCTCTGTCTGCCTCTCTGCCTACTTGTGATCTCTGTCAAATAAAAAAAAAAAAAAGATTATATTGTAATACGAACAAATTACCCTGTTAAATTTTTATATGTTTACTAGCAGGACATAGGCCGGGTTACTCACACACAGTAATTAGACATTAAGCGGCTATATGGTAGCCTGTTTACGGAACCCGTTTGACAAGAGATTGTTTTTTAATTTTTTTTAAAGATTTTATTTATTTATTTGAGAGAGAGACAGTGAGAGAGAGCATGAGTGAGGAGAAGGTCAGAGAGAGAAGCAGACTCCCCGCGGAGCCGGGAGCCCGATGCGGGACTCGATCCTGGAACTCCAGGATCATGGCCTGAGCTGAAGGCAGTCGTCCAAGCAACTGAGCCACCCAGGCATCCCTTTTAATGTTTTTAATTAACAAAGAATGAGCAAGATAAATCTGACATGTGAAGAGTCACACGGAGTTGTGAATAGTGGGAAGTTTCAAAATAGCGGTTCCCTGTTTGTCCTTTCAAAGGATGAAAATGATCTGGCACGGTTAAACGTTTCAGTTTTTAATATTTTCTTATCAGGAGTGATTTACACTTGCTCAGGTAGACTGTATGTGAAGATGTAAAACTTATAATAAGTATTTAAAATGCTATATTATCATGGGCTTGATGGATGATAGAGCCCTCCTATTGGCAGCTGTGAAGAGCAAAGAATGTCTAGTTAGAAAACATTCTGGGGGTGCTGGGTGGCTCAGTCGCTTCAGTGGCTGCCTTCGGTTCAGGTCATGATCCCAGGGTCCTGAGATCGAACCCTGCTCGGGTGGAGAGCCTGCTTCTCCCTCTCCCTCTGCCTGCTGCTCTGCCTACTTGTGATCTCTCTCTCTCTCTCCATCAAATAAATAAATAAATAAATAAATAAAATCTTTAAAAAAAATTCTTATATATGAAATAAGCTTTCCAGGTGCCTGTGGATATTCATTAGTCGTGGGTTTCTTGTTTTAGCTCGTCTAAATATTAGAGATAAGATGTAGACTTTATCAAAACATGCACAACACACACACCTACAGAGTTCATCAGAGTTACAATAAATTATTCTCAACTATGACAATAACCATGGTTTCCATTAGTAGAAATTTGAAATGGTTGATCTCCAGTTATGTATCCATATAGTAGTTTAAAATAGTTAACTATTAAATGAAATTATTCTTTAAATTAAAAATAGCAAAAAACAATTTAAAGAGATGATTTTCAATTTCTTCCCTGTTTTTATAAATCTTCATTTTGGAAGGTAGACAAAAAGAAATTGCCACCACTTAGAAATGGTTCATTACGATATTAATGAGTTAGGATTTATAGTTGTTCTCACAATAAAAATTCCTGATTTTTTTCCACTCCTGTGGGTTACCTCTATGAAGAAACTAAAACTTTGTATGATGCAACTTAGGTTGGTTTCAGAAATACAGCATATGACTTCATCTTTTATTTCCATTCTTCCTTATGATTGGGGAGAGCCTGGTCAGTCAAATGTTGCCCAATCCATGGTACAGTTTTTGTACTTTGATGACAAATCACAACTATGACATTTTTTTTACTACTATTCTTTGATCTACACATTTCTTTAGGGGAATGCTGCTCTTTCTCTTTCCCTCCATTTTTTTTCTTACTCCCTTTATCAAACGTTTTGACTATGTTCCTCCTTCTTGTGTCCATTTCCTTCTAAATAAGCAATGTCCCCTTAGTGTTATCTAATCAGATTATAAACAATTACTCAGATTATGAAATGGCTTTTTAACAACAGCGTAATCTAAGTCCTTTCCAACCTAAGAGTCTGATGTTTAGATGGATTATCTTTTGCCCCTTCTTTGGAAGTGACTCATGGATCTGCTGCAGTAACCTTTCCCAGTGGGGTCACGTGTGACACTGGCTCTACCAGTCCTGTTGTAGAGTCACTTCTTTGGACCGGCAGTTTCTTTCTCTTTCTCTGCCTCTCCCACTTTTTTTGTCCTTATTCTTTTCCTTTTGACTAAAAAATGATCCTTAATAACCCATTGAGCGACAAAACTCTGTTAAGAATTTTGATGCTAATATTGACCCCACATTTCTGAGAACCAATGAGCTAAATAATCATTTCGGACAGAAGAACAGATAGAAATGAATGTGAAATGTGGCAGTGGTCTTGGCCAAGTTGAGTTGATTGCTGAGATCCAAAGATGTGTGAACCTGTCAGGTGGATTGGTGGGGTGACACACCCAAAGTCTCTTTGTGGGAGGGACTCCTGGACAACCCATCCAAGGTGCTTGATTCAATAACATAACCTCAGACTTCTGAGGGGAAGGCAGATTCTTGGGCTTTCTCAGGTGGCAGTGTCTATCAGCCCAGCACATTCTTCCTCCTCCCCCAACTAGACTCTTGTCTGAGGCATCTAGTGACCTGTGAGCAGGATCTGTAAGTTCAAACCAAAAGAGCTGTTTGGCCACGTGAAGACTCCTGGAGCACAAACATGATGTTTGAGCCACAGCCATCTGACATAAGGTGATACACAAGGAGAGAGAAACATTCTTATCCACTTCAAAAGCTAACAGTCAACAACATTGGATCCTCATGGGATCAGCTGTGCTAATAGTGGTAGGAGACTCTGGGGTGTGTAGGGACAGCAGTACCCAGAGAGTGGCAGTATCTAGTGGGCACCAGGCCTGGCAATGGAAGGGTGCACACCATCGAGGCAGTAGTATGGTGGTCAAGCCACAATGTACTGCATGGTCGGTAACCATACTTACTTGCGAACCAACTGGTGACACCCTGAAATACGAGGAGGAGAAGGACTTGGCAGAGGTCTGAACCATTGGAGGGAAAAAGCACTGACACTTGGATCATGAATCTAGATTGACTATACTCGCTACAACTGTGGCTCTTGAAGAAATTCATTCTCAGAAAGGCAGCATACAATAACAATTGCTATCCTCCTTTTTTAATCCCCAAAGCCCTTTCCATTCAGCCTACTCTTTAAGGAGATAGGATAATGAGTCTACAATGAGAAAATGGGCCGCCATTTTGATAAAGAAAATGATTATGAAAAATGGGGGAGGGGGAAGCCAGCAGAATTAACAAAGGGTAATTAAGGTAGGGAAAGCAAAAGTTGCTGATTTTCACATTACCAAATATATTTCAATTGAACAAAAAAAGAGAGTTAATAATATACATGTATTTAGAGGAGGCAGAAACAGCAAAAATAACTGTGAAAGTGGACACTGGAAATTAAAGAGGAGGAAATAGACCAGTTAATTCTTGTTCTCAGCCTCATCTTTTTTTTTTCCCCAAGCTGAAAAATGATAGTGGATTATATAAGCAAAGCGAGAAAAAAATTACTGTGAAATAATGCTAACTTCTAGCAGTCTCCTTCAAGTGCATCCTCATTATTTGTCAACTCTCTTGCCATGCATACAAAAATATCTTTTTCTGCGTGAACTGCCCGAGGATTGGGCAGTCTCCATACACTGCAAGCATGTGTTTCTTCATGCATTGGTGTATGCTGAATAGGACTGTCCTTTTTCTAAATTATCATCTGCTTGCCTGTGCAATTTCCATGAGCAAATATGGGTATTTGCACACGCAAATGGAAGTGCATGAAAATAATATGTGCTTGGTATTAGTGGGTCCAGCCGGGGTTTGACTTTTTGGAGTTAAAAGCCCTGTAAATGCTGCATGGATTTCTGAGAAAGCTCACTTAGCAAGCACAATACATAAGCTTAGGAAAGGAGTTATAATTCCATTAGCTAAATATCTCTTCGTGAAAAAACATACATTTAGGATTTGGAGTTGTAAAACACTTTTAAGGACATTTTACTAGGGTATGATATAAGCTCATTTTTGGTCCCGAGGTATTTACTAATATGTTAGGGTTTGAAGTGTAGAATAAATCTTTCAATTTCCTTTTGAACTATGGCTTTAAAGGTTATATAATTATGGAAAACACCAAAGTGGGAGCTTAAATATTCAGGGTTATATTGCCAAATGGTACCTGAAAAGCAAAAGATTACGAAAGTTAGCTAGGTTGGTAATCACACATGGCCATGTTTCCTCTCAGAGGACATACACTATTTTAATATTTTGGGGAACCTATTTACCATTTTACTAATGCAGTATTCTGATGCATATGTCTCATAGCTGTGTTTACACGCATGTCTAAGCCTTGAGAAATCTAATGGTTTCTTCTAGTCTGAAATCTTCTAGCCATGGCTTAAGAAGTGAAGTGACTTCAGATGTCCCTCACTATCGTAGAACTTCTAAGAGCTGCCCTGTTTACAGACTCTCAACCTAAATCTCTCTTCCATTAAAAAAGACACAAAAATCCTAAAATACAATTTTCTGTTTGTATGTCCACATTATTTTCTTAGTCAAGCTATTCTGAAGTATCATTTAGGAATATCTACTTCTTATTACATTGTTCCTTGTCAATATTCAGCTTACAACTGCTTTTTAATAAAAAAAAATATATTTTATGAGAGGAAAGAGGGATGTCTACTAGATCTTTGGGATGCCAACCAACCAACTGAAAAGTGAAAAGCTAAATCGATCAACTAGAATTGTTAAATGTCATGATGAGTAATAATTCAAATGCTCTCCCCCCTTATTGTTAGTTGGTCTTTGAATCTACGGAGCAAACTGCATTCTCCAAAGATCTGGGCCCACAAGCAGATGCATGGACCCTGGCCCTAGGCAGGCACTCCTATGGCCACCTGATTTTCCTCTGGGTGTGGACGCTGCAGTGGATGCAGGTGTCCGGGGCTAGGCAGGGGTGAAGCAGCTGCACAGCTGTACCATGACTTCCTGTCCTGGAAGCTCTTCTAGAACCTTTCTCTCACCTCAGGGCAAGGAGTCTTATTCTCCCTTTCTTGGCTCTGGGTAAGCTTGTGATTTGCTTGTAACTTGTAGAACGTGGTTCAAATGACACTGAGATCTCTGAGGCTCAGTAATAAAAAGACACCACATAGCTCTGCCTTGCTGGCCAGGACACTCTCAGGTTGGAAGCCTGGCCCACCAGGTAGCAGTGCACACCCTGAGGCTCCATACAGTGAGGAAACCCAAGCCACAGGTAGGGGCCACGTGTAGACGTTCCTACCGACATCCCCTGCCGAGGCCCCACCAGATATGTGAATAAACATGTCTCCAGCTGACCTTAGCCCCCAGCTTTGGATTCAGCCCAGTCTTTGAATCCTCCAGCTGGGAACCAAGCCTTCAAAGAGCAGAGAAAAGCCATTCCCATGGTGCCTTGTCTAAATTACTGACCCAGAGAATCCAGTAGCATAATAAAATGCTTGTTTGAAGCTCTTGACCTGGGGGTTAATTTTTTTAAAAAACACTTTTCAGGATATTTTATTTATGTATTTGAGAAAGAGAGAGAGCATATGAGTTGGGGGAGAAGCAGAGGAAGAAGCAGCAGACTCCCTGCTGAGCAGGGAGCCTGACATGGTCTTGATCCCAGGACCCTGCGTCACGGATCATGACCCGAGCTGAAGGCAGATTCTTAACTGACTGAACCACCCATACGCCCCAGAACTTGGGGTTAATTAAACAGAAATAGTACCCAGAAGTGTTAACAAGGTACCTGAGACACTACAAAATCCATTTGGGATGAGATGTTGGCCTATCTTGTTCTAAAAGCCAATGATACTGAATACTTTTCAGGGAGAAAGTCCCTGGTTAATTATTTTGAAGACCGATATTCTCAATTTAAAAATTAGTTGTATCTAGAAGAAGTACATGCAAACGTTTATTTTGAAACGATGACATTAGTAAATCAGTCACGCTGGGGCATACGTTGCACAGAGAGCCAAGCTGGGCAGCAGAGATTCTGTCAGGCCACATGGATAAGTGTGGTGCTACCTCCGTTCCATTCTCACTCTCTGCCTCTCTTGCTTCTTTTCCCTCATCCCAGTCAGCAGCCCTCACAAGGTGGGCTGGTGTGCTTACGTGATGTCCGGCCGTCCATGACAGTGGGAAGTAAAAGCGATTCATATTTAGCCCCTTATCATGCACATACTTGATGATGGGAAAAGCTACCTTTATGTGCAGCAAACACCAACTTTCTATTTTGCCCCACAAGTCACAGTGAAAAATAACCAATAAAATCTCTTTACAAATCATTTTGGAAATTATTGTTCCCAATGATCATGAAGATACCAATGGAAAACAGTGTGGAGATTGCTTAAGAAATTAAAAATAGAGCTTCCCTATGACCCTGCAATTACACTACTGGGTATTTACCTCAAAGATACTGATGGAGTGAAAAGAAGGGCATCTGTACCCCCAATGTTGATAGCAGCAATGGCCACAGTCACCAAACTGTGGAAAGAACCAAGATGCCCTTCAATGGATGAATGAATAAAGAAGATATGGTCCATATATACAATGGACTATTATGCCTCCATCAGAAAGGATGAATACCCAACTTTTGTATCAACATGGATGGGACTGGAAGAGATTATGCTGAGTGAAATAAGTCAAGTAGAGAGAATGACTTATCATATGGTTTCACTTACTTGTGGAGCATAAGGAATAACATGGGGGACATTGGGAAATAGAGAGGAGAAGTGAGTTGGGGGAACTTGGAGGGGCAGACAAACCATGAGAGACTGTGGACTCTGAGAAACAAATTGAGGGTTTTGGAGGGGAGAGGGGTGGGGGATTGGGTAAGCCTGGTGTTGGGTATTATGGAGGGCATGTATTGCATGGAGCACTGGGTGTGGTGCATAAACAATGAATTCTGGGACACTGAAGAGAAATAAAATAAAATGAAAAAAAAAAGGAGATACCGATAATCCATGTATAGAGAAACTCAATAGAATAAATTTGGTAATAACTGTCCAGTATATTATGCATATATTTAGTGGGAAAGAAATAAATTCTAAGAGGAACAAATAAATAGTTTGGAGTGAAAAACAAAAGTATTTTTTAAAAAAAGTGTATCTGGAAAACATTTCTCAGCATTAGCTCATCCATTCCTGGTAATTCCCAAGGGTTCATAGGTAGATGCAAGGCTTGTTTCACTGGAAGGGTGAACATGGGACAGTTATAGTAAGTTCCAGACTCATGTGGCCCATCCTTTTGTACTGACATATTTGTAGCTGATCTCAGGTAGATTCTGTGCCATTTCAGCACTCCATGAGTGTTTATATGACACACTGAATTTCACTTCTTGGGAGAGACCTATAGAAGTGAGTGGACAGCTCATCTCATGGTGCTGTGACATGTTGACTCCTGGTTACTATACAATGTGGTTCACAGTGGGTTCCTGTCTTGATTGCCCACAATCTAAATGGTAGTTAAAAGGATAAATTTGCACAACCATTTCTATAGTTACTTTTGTAGTTACTAAAAATGAAAAAAAGACCATAATGTATTTATAACATATTTACAGAGTACTATTGCTTCTTATTATGTCAGTTACAATCTTTTTTTTTTTTTAAATAGGGCAGGTGTGGGAAAGATCACACGTGATGGTTTGCTGCAATCACACCTTGCATTCTGCATCTAAAACATCGCTTCCACCATGCTTGCCATGCAGCTGTTTACAAAAGCACACCTGACTTGGTGAATTTAATTATACACCCTCCTGCATGTGTCAACGAATATTTGGTCCTAAGTTTGTACAGTTTAAGAGGTAATCTCTGCAGCAGAAAGAGTACCAAAGCAATACCAGGCTTTGGTATTGCTCCTATGATTAACATCTCACCTTCATGATACAGAAACACGATCTTGAAATATATTTTTCAAGTTGATAATCAGCAGAGGAGTTGATTACAGTTTGAAATGTTCATAAACTTTTCCTCCTGAAAATTAGTCCTATCCTTAATGCCATTTAGATACCTAGGCATTCTACAATCAAAGGGTAGGAAACAGAAAACAAAAAAGCAAGAAATTTGTGTTAAGTACTAAGTTTTTCATCCCAGAGAACAGGAAAAATCCCTTGGGACTTGGACAGGTAAGCCAGTTAGAGGAGAACTGCAGGAAGCTCAGAGGCTAAGGTCATGTCCAGTCTATGCTACTGCCCCAACAAGCTCACGAAGGGAAAGAGGAGATGTTGGAATTCCCAGAATAAGTTGAGAATATGAGATCAGATGAGACTTCAGCTCTTATTTCTGGATAGCAAAGAGACTTCAAGAATCCTTCATGTACAGAGCAGTGTGATAACAGAAGTAAGGTCTATCTGCCTAGGTCTATCTGGGCAAATAGGTATATGGACATGTGCACAGCCAGAACCTACACAGTTAGGAAAGCAAGAGGTGACAAGCAGTGTGGGGGTGGGAAGTTAAGGATGGGATACAGGAGGAAGAGTGGCAGGGGGTGGGAGGGGATAGAATATAAATGAATTCAACTTATGGGTTGGTCACTTGGCAGGATACATGTTTCTATAAAAAAATTAAATTCAAAGGCAAAATAAATTGAGCATAAAGACACTAACCAAGGGATCTTGGGTAAGACACAACACTGATTTCATTTTTAAAATGAGGAGAGATAAATCTTACAGATGTCTTTCTATTTTAAGGTCTCAGCTTAAACGTCACTTCTTGTAAGTCTTCCTGACCCAGCCCCTCTTTGCCTTCCACTCCAGTGTACAACCTTGAACCCATAAGTCCCCCACTGTAAGATCAGAAGCTCTAGTGGGGCGGTGGGGGGGTAGAGTCTCATTAACTGCAGCATCCCTGTGACAGTAATAAGAGTTCCTGCAGCTGTTCAGCCACATGGACTTAAGAATTATACAATGGGGGAATTAGTAGAAGGTGTATCAAGGTACTCATGTAGCTATGTAGGTTAAAATTTCTGCTTCCAAATAATTTTAGAACCAATCTTAGATGATTTCTGTGTTAAATTCTCCTTGCTTATAAAGGAAACTCTACTTTCAAAAAGGCTTAAAATTTATTTTACTTCTTTCTTCAATATCCTGCAATATCTTTCTTGACTCCTTTCTTCAATATCCTGCAATATCTTCAGAGAAGATCCTGACTCACGATCTTCTCTGAATGCAACTCCACAGCAACAAAATGTTCATAGAAAATTTTTTCCTTTTTACTTCTGCTTCACTAAGCATTCCTAGGTGGGAGAGGGTTGCGGGGGGAAGGTGAGGCTCTTGAGCACTCTGGGTAGATCACACCCAAGTAGGTACTAGGCGCTGAAGCAGGGGGCAAGAAAGCAGCCCACCCAACCACCTGTAGGCATTGGAGCATCCTTCTGTGAGAGGCAGATGGGTTTTGTCAGGATCCAGCTGGTTCCTTGTGGTCCCCAAGATTACACTCTGGTCAGGGGTCTGCACTAGTAGATGCTCAATTAATATTCAGTTGAATGAAGAAATGGAAAGTGTCCTCTACTGCGCTACTTTCCCTCCCAAGTGCAAACGCAGTCTCTCTCCTTCCTAAGGGAGGCTGATTCGACACCATAACTTCACGTCTGTAGAAAGAACCAGGACAGTAATGCTGTTTGTAATGCCAGCTGACATGTGATGAGTGTTGAGCCACCAACCCGGCGCCGTTTTCAGCCCTTTACCTGAGTTACCTGATGTCGTCTTCATGATGATCCTATGACTTAGGTGACAGTCTTTTCCACACTTGCAAGGTGAAGAAACTGAAGCTTAGAGGGGCAGAGCCTCTCTTCACCTGTCTGCAAAGGGTCTTGGAGGCCCCGGGGTGTGGGGTGCCATGTGGCACTCAGATTGGGTTTCTTCTTGAGGATGCAGGCAGCATTGAAGAGTGTTTTACCCTCTCCATCTCTTCTACCATCCAGTTTGGTCAAATTTTATTTCCTTTTGTTGTTGTGGCAAAGGAACACAGGCCACAGGGAGAGGCCGCACGCAGGTGCTCCTCCCCGCAGTGCCCACTGAGGTCCCTGCCAACAAGGGGCCCAGACTTTGGTCTGAAGTCAGACCTTGCCACCTCTGTGTTGCCCAGTGCTCTAACCTCCCAGCTTTGGTTTAAATCTGTAGGGCTAAAGCAGCGGGAATTTAGAAGACCTGCTTTTTGTTCCCCAACAAAATCTGACTTTCAAGGCTATAGTCTTGGAAAAAAGTCTAGTTGGAAACTTGACACGGAGCAATGACTCCTTTATTTTAGATTGCCAGTTTCCCTAATGATGTACTACAAGTTGGCTAATTGAATTTAAATTTAAAAAATTGAAATTAATTAAAAAAAAAGAAAAAAGAGGTTTGCTAGTTTCCCTGACTTCTTTATTGTAGATTGCCAGTTTCCTTTGACATGTGAGATGCCATCAGTTGGATGAACAGGAGCTTATGGGAGACATGACTGACACAATATGAAAAAAATCTAAGAAATTATTTCAAAATTATTATTATTCCAAAAAATAATACCCTGCCTCATTTAAAGTAGCAATGGGAAGGGATAATTTACTCTGTGTTTGGGCCAAATATTCTTCACCAAGTGTGCTCCAGTGGCTTTTGCCAATCTGCTATGCATTCATCAGTCTCCTCTGCTATCCCCACGTTTAAGATATAAAATAAAACCCACCTGATTCTAGGATCTTTAACTCACACATTCCTGTTGGAATCAGGCTCGTGTCCCAAGATCACATCAGTTCCCCTCCAATTCCCTGTTCACAATCAGCCTTCTCCCACTTTATGACAGGAAGACATATCTCTTTTATCACTCGAAATCTTATGTAGTGTATTGCCTTAAGGTGTAAAAATTTGGGGGGATACCAAATAAAAGGAAAAGTGAAAATATTAGTGTCTATGAAGTTTTCTTTGATCCAGGAATCTTAAATAAAGTAAGCAAACAAAAAACTCAGAATAGCACTTACGTATACGACAGAGAGGGCTCACTGGGTTCTCACATTTCTGGTTTATCTCCTAGTACACTCAGTTCCTTGAGTGATGGGACTGCCTGTTTCATTTCAGCCTCTAAAAGAGCGACAGGCTCACAGGGGCCAAGCAACAGATATTTGTGGAAAGAAGTTAAAACATTGTAAAATGATGAACATAGGAATGCGCACAGACCCATTGTTTCTTTCCCGTTCAGTCAAATCCCACTCCCTGTTTGCCTCTCCTCTTCACCCTGCCTCATGCCCCCTTTCCACAGAACTCTGTCTTGGCCAGGTTGGTTCCTGGAGTTTGGAAGCCAAAGCAGAACAAGGGCAGGAAAGGAGCGGATATAAGAGGTTGGAGATTGAGAGAAAGAACCTAGAGGAAGAGAAAAGATAGTGGGTCAGAAATAATGGTGAGGGAGTCAGAGGCTGGGTGAATAACAGAGCTATGTTAAAATGGTGGCTGGATAGTCCAATATTACAGGTATACAAGGGTTGGAAGTGCAAAAATCTGGTTAGGAAAAATAAGAGCTGTGAGAAGTTTAGTCGGGTGCTTATTAATAGAAATGTCTTCGATGGCTTTTGAAAGATGCAAGTGAACAATGGAACACCACGTGTGTTTATATTTTCTTTGTGTGTTTGGACTGAATTTCTTTAGAAGAGTGATCATGGGGGCGCCTGAGTGGCTCAGTGGGTTAAGCCTCTGCCTTCATCTCAGGTCGTGATCCCAGGGTCCTGGGATCGAGCCCCGCATCGGGCTCTCGGCTCCGCAGGAAGCCTGCCTCCACCTCTCTCTCTGCCTGCCTCTCTGCCTACTTGTGATCTCTGTCTGTCAAATAAATAAATAAAATCTTAAAAAAAAAAAAAAAAGAAGAGGGATCATGGCTCCGCAGGGTTATAATGTGTTCTGAAGGCTTAAGAATGAAAGAAGTATCCTTATAGGAAAGTCCCTCCTCCTCCCCTTACTGATCATTAACATTCATTGAAGTCTGCTCTATCCCAGGCATTGTGCTAAATACTTCACTTGTGTGATCTTGTTTGATTTTCACAGTAATGTTTTGAGGCAGAAATTATCATGTGTTATCCCAAAGAGAGAAACAAAGCTAAGGGATTCCAAGTTACTTATTTGAATCACGCAGTGATAAATAGTAGGATTTGAACCCAGTTGCACTCTAAGATAAAATCCATGTTCTTAAGTACCATGTTATACTGGTTCTGAAGATTTTAACTGGTAACTTTTTAATAATAAATTTCTGGAATAATGAAAGCACTGGGATTTAATGCTCTCTGCTTTATGATATGGCTCATGATTTATATCACATGCTTTTGTTTATCCTTATGGGCCTCCTCAAATTCCATCTGGGATACTGAAGGATACATTTATGTAAATTCGCAGAATATGGCTAAATTTTCTGGGTTCTGCTTTATAAATGTCCTGAAACATTTGTGATGTCCCCATACAATATGTCTGAGGAAGCAGACATGAGAATCTAGCTTTCTTCCATTAAGACAGACATTAAGGAGATACGAAATTAAAAAAAAAATGCTATTCTCTCACAATATATATATTTTTTGCTTTGGAAAATACAATTTTTTTTAAAGATTTTATTCATCTATTTGTCAGAGAGAGAGAGAGAGAGAGCGAGAGTGAGCACAGGCAGATAGAGTGGCAGGCAGAGGCAGAGGGAAAAGCAGGCTCCCCACTGAGCAAGGAGCCTGATGCGGGACTCGATCCCAGGACCCCGGGACAATGACCCGAGCCGAAGGCAGCCGCTTAACCAACTGAGCCACCCAGGCGTCCCGGAAAATACAATTTTTTAAAGAAAAATATTTTCTTATGTTACTGTACAATGGGCTTATTATTATTATTTTAAATGACTTAATAAATTAATATATCTAAAATTTTTAATTTTAATTTTAATTTTCAGTTTTAATTTCCAATACTATATATATCAGTATAAACAAAAGCCCTTTGGGTTCTGGGAAGAAAAGGCTTGAGAACCACTGACATGTTACTTACAAATCCATGCACAATGTATTTTTTTATGAGACTGACGTGCTACCTACTGCGCTAACAAGGCACCTATAATGTATTTTTTTAAACCTATTATGCCCAGCACCATGCTAGGTATTGGAAATAGGAAGATAAATCTGACATAACCCCAGCCTTGGGTACCTCCAAAGTTTATGTGCCATTGACATGTAAAGATAATTACAGGATTCTCAGAACTGCTATAGCAGGGATACAACCAAAATGTAAATTTTTCTGAATTGAATTCAATTCAGAATCCCAATTGCCATCCCATAGCATCTAAAGTATTTCAACATCCCCAATTTACAGATAAGGAAACCAAGGCTCAGAGAGAAACTGATGTAGCCAAGGTTCTACAGTGAGTGAGGAGTGGACCAAAGTAACCAATTCAACTCATAAGGTGTGTTTGTGTTATCATCAGGATTTCTTTATCTTTTTTATCTCTAATGTTAGGTTGTGTCATAAATATAAATCTTATAGAACTCAAGTCGTTAAAGAAAATTAAGCAAGCAAATCACCTTTTTGGGGACAATTTGTATAGTAAATTAGTGATCTTTAGTTATCCTTAAAATTAAGCAAAATCATTTGGTCTAAATTATGATAAATTATGTTTTAGAGAATGAATGATTGTTACTGATTTAAGATGTCAGTGGATGAGTTTCCCCTTTTGTGGGGTAAAGCAAGATCCCACTTTATCATTAAATTGCAGCACCTTAACTAAGATAAATTTCTGTTTCACTTTTATTCAATTTCATTACATTAAAATGTAAGAAAAGCACTACTCAAAAAAAGAATGTCATAATAAACATACAAATAAATAAAATAAAATGCATTAAATCCACTAGGAAAATTACCCCATCCCAACTGATAGGATTTCACTCTGTGTAAAACCATGTCCATTTCTGTGCTATAAATGTGGCTCAGTAGAACTTTTATTCAATAAGAAAACCTTCATAAATACAGACCTTGTGCATTTTACTTGATCTGCCATAGAAGTGCATTTTGTTGAATCATAACTTTTAAAAGCTTATGAAGACATCCTCAAATATTCAGAAATACCATTCTTGCAGGGAAAAAAAAGCAACAGTGAATCCTTTAATCATGGGCATTAAAGAAGATCTTCAGAGATTGCAAGGCTGCTGACTCAAGTTAACATTTTTTTGGCTTGCTTCTGGGTTGCTAGCTAGCTTTGCATGTGCATGATGTTGATGTAAAATGACATTTGCACCTGTTGTTGCTATCCTATGTTAATTAGCATAGTGCCCTAAGTAGTAACCGGGCCATCACAGCCAAACAGAAGCCATTAACATATTGCAGCTGTCATGACTAAGAAAGATACTGGAGCTGGGAGATGTGTGCATCCCTGCATACCTTGGCTCAGTTAGCAAAACTCTCCCAATTGGAGTCACTTGGGAGAAGAAAAGAAGCATGGGATGTAGGCAGTCAGGAGTGAAAGAATACATTTTACTGCAGGTTTACTTTCATGTATTATGCATAACCTTCAAGGTCACTGCATGATCATTTATAAGATTTTAATGAGATATCAAAGCGGAAAGAATGGAATGTAATTAATGGAATCTTATTGAAAAGATAGACAGGTATAATTAGAGCCCCGATATACAATGCAGTCTTCCAAATTCTAGAGCTAAGGAGGAGGCCAGATAACAAAAATCACACTATAGTGAGGGGCGAGTGTTACTATACTGAGATTATACTTCATTACCAAAAACTTAAACTCCTTTTAGCAATACAACAATTAAAATTAAGGAACATGTAGAAGTTTCTGTAACAGAGGAATGATAGGTACCTAAGTTAAAATACACAGATTTTTTTTTTTTTTCTGGGTTTAGAGAAAGCAATGACCTATTCTAGGACTTCAAGAGGAAGAGTTTTTATTAAGTATGGGTATATTCTGTGAATCACTGGAACAGGGCACACAGGTCAGCTCTCTTATGCTGGTGAGCATTTCATTCCCCAGAAGGTATTTTGTTCAACATACAGTCAGGTTTCTTTGAAGTTAGTTTGGTTCTATATGTTTTTTGCAACTTATAAAAATTGCTCAGCTCATACAAATGTTGGTTAAAATGTAGACACATTGCACAGGAAAAGTCTAGATTGATGAGTACCTAGTTAACCAGAGACTTTACTTGACTCACTTTAAAAAAAAAATTAATAATAATTATTTATTTATTTATTTATTTATTTTTGCATTCAGCCTAGAAGAAAAAGGCTAAATATGGGAAAAAATGGGAAAAAAATAAATGAGTGACAGAGGTTTAATAAAAACAAAACCATTTCCAGAATATGTCTTGGGGATTTCATGTCCATACTACTAAATTTTCTGGAACTTATACCCACATTTTTGTTTGGAGAGGACTGATGTTAAAAATAATGATTCCCAAGCCTAAAGGACTTTGAAGTCTTTCATGATTCATCAAAGAAAAATAGAGTCCATTCAGCACACTCTCCTAAGACAAGAATATGTGGTATGGTTTAGAAAGATTTCATAGCTAAAAATCTTAAGGGGGAAGCATAACTTTATTTAATAATCATTGAACCTCAAAATAGAGATATTTAATTCCTTAAACATTCTAGTTAATTTCATTCAGCCTCAAAGTCTGTCTTTTTAAAGGCAACTTGTTAGTGTGAGTAAAAATTTCTTTTCAGGATAATATTAGGAAGTAGAACCTGTACTTACCCAGTACTCCCCAAATTTAGTCAATTATATATGTATGCAAGCTTATGGCAGAGGGAATGGGAAACAGCTAACCTGGGTCAGTTGAAGCCCATATTGGTTGGCTGAATGACTAAATGTTTTGCTCTTGGTAGCAGTAGTTTTGGGATTGAAGAGAAAAGACCTTTACATATTTCTAAAGGCCATCATAAACCAAGAGTATTAGTATTAAAAGAGATGTTTACTGATCATGAACAAATACAATAAAATCATAGACTTTTATTGACGATCCAGGAATTTTCATGTAAATCTCTCATAGTGTTCTCAAAATTGTATTGTCTTCTTATTGGCTTATTATAGAAAAATTAGCCATGTTTGAAGGATACTTAAACAATAAATGAGAAAGGAAAAAAATCCTTACTTGTGTAGACGTTTATGTATACAGTATTTAGATAGGATGAAATAAGTGGACATAATTAACGGCCATGTATTTTAAATTTTTACCAAGATATTTTATCTCCATTAGCAAATTTTATGTAAGTGAATAGCTTGCTAATATCAGCAGCAAATTTGAGAATAGAAACTTGTCTCTACTTCCTGTTCAATACTGGGGTCCTGAGAATGAGCTAATTCTCATAGATGCATTATCACACAAGCCATGTCCCCTTCAATGCGATGCTGCAAATACCAGTAGTACAATTTACATTTCCGCCAGCTATGGCTCCACAAAATTTGGTATTGGGCGGGGGGAGAAAGCAAATAATCATTTTAATCTAATCAACAATAGTAGACATATGAGATAAAAATAATTTAAAATTCATGAAGAAACCATCTTCCCATTTTTAAAAGGTTAAGTCCCCCTAAGCTATGAAAGAAAAACACTCTCTGAAGACCTGGGGAAGCAGTAAACACTGGTGGCAAGTGACAGGAATTGATCCTCCTTGGCTGTGCCTGTCATGTCTCTAAGTTTTATTTCCGCCATCTCTAGACTGCTATGAAAGGAGAGAGGGGGCGTCGGACGATGGCCCGAGGGCTTGGTACCTAGGTCTCTGACTTTTCCTCAATTAGGAGGCCTCCCTGCCTGATGGAGAGACGTGAGTCTGACTGGGGGCTTGGACAGTTGTGAGGTATTGATTAGCCATAATGTGAAGTCAAATCTGAATAAAAAAACCCCGTGATCAAAAGACCTTCATCGGAGACAGCATGCCCTCTAAGTCAAGGGTCCAGAGATTCTGATGAGCTCTGTTTCCTTTCTGAGAGACAGAGAGTTCCAGTTTCCTTATAAAGGCTCTCTTGATAAGAAAGTCCAGTGGACCTTCTGTCAGAAAAGCTGAGGCTTCAGATTTGACAGGGGCTTGTTAGTTTTTCATCCCAGATCATTCAACATTCAGAGAAGAGAGGGAAAGGAGATGGTGCCGTGGAAGCCGGCCTCGCGCTGTCCTAGGAAGCCATGCTGCCTTCTCCATTACAGACCACCAAACCCTACCTGGCTCAGGAAGCATTCCTCGGTGCTGGCCTGGTCACAATGTCCAGAACAATCACCAATTAAAATCTTATTTAGATCGTGAACAACCAACACTTCTAATGGAATTAAAAAAAAATGTCTTTAAAGTAATACCTCTGCCTTCCCTTAGTGGGTCCCTTATTATGTTTTTCTTAAATTAAGATGTCTTAGTGCCTTTCATGTGTACTATGTTTTAAAGACAGTTCTGCATCCCACCCACCTTGAGGCTTTATCACAGCCCTGTGGAAAAAAAAAGGACGAGTGTCGCTATCCCTGTGTGAAGGAGGCGGAAACAAAGATGTATACAGAGGCCATGAGGTTGTCCAAGGTCTCACAGATAATTAACAGTGGAGTCAGGATCAGAGGTCAGATATCAGGACTCCTACTCTGGTTTTCTTATCACAGAACTAGAATTCAATCTTTCAGACACATGTTTGCAGAGTCATGACTGAATGCTGTTTAAGTAGCTTCACACTAGAATTGCCACCCTTAAATGAACCATCTCAACAATTACTGTGTTGTTTCCACAGTTATCAAGGATAGAAATGGTGTTTTCGGCACCCTCTCTTCTCTTACTACGTTACCATTCATGGATGACTAACCAAACTCATTACTTCTGCGAATGTTCTCCTTTTCTTCCAATAGTCTTCTTAGTATGCCTGTACGCCTTCATTCAATCACATATTCTCCAGGCTCTTAATTTCCCTCTTTAAATGTTTATGCTTGGTGTAGTCGCTACTGTATGCCCTGATCCAGCACCGTGACTGGCCCAGAGCAGATGTTCAGTAAATATCAGCTGCACGAATATGTGAACCAGTGAATGAAGACAAGCCAAAGGACAAGCGTAGACAGATGAGGTGTCATTGCTAGGTTAGATATTATAGAGCTCCAACAGAATACACTTGTGAAGACTACTGTCTCTGTCCAATTTCAGAGAACTTGATAGAACATTGGCCGCTCCTGCCAGAGCCTAGGCTCCCTTAGAACACAATGTCTCATTCATGTTTTGTGCCTCAGCTGCCTGGCATAAAGGAGGCACTACATAACTATTTGTCAACATGGCTGCAGAAGACAGATTCTTTGTACACTTTTCCTCCTTCTATTTCTAATATACATGTAAACATTAGTGAGTCCCCTTTCTACAGTATTGTGACAGGCATATTACCATGCATTTACTGTACATTACTGGGTTTATGTCTCAACCCGAAAAAGCAGATACAGTCATTATCTCCATCATGTAGATGAGAAAACGTAGGCTTGGAAAGGTCATAGGACTTGTCCAAAGTCCCACAGCTAGTATGTGTTTGGACTCAGATCAGATCCAAGGTGAGCATTCGTAGCCATTCTACTAGTCTGCCTCGCAGACACTGTGTCCTTTTTAATGAATAATAGCAGCAAACACATCTGTAGTACTTGCTATGTGCCAGTCATTGCTCTAAGCACTTCACGTGGATAGATTCATAAAACCCTCGTATCCCTCACATAAGCCTTCTGCGGGAGACTCCATTTATACTGAGTGTGCTGATACGAAAATGAAGATCCAGAATGTTTAAGCAAAGTGTGTCAAATCACACAGCTAGTAAGGATGGGATTAGGATTTGAACCCAAACTTTCCAGTCTTAGAGTCAAAGCTTTTAACCACCATGGAATACTGTTTGTTGATGAAGTTTGGATAGGAGCCAATTTTTTCTTTTATCTATAATCTTAGTTTATACTAAAGAACACTTAACCCATAACACGTTAATCCATAATCCTTAACACTTTCTAAGGAATAATTAGACTTTCCTTAGCATATATAGTCTATATCTTTCCCTTGGTACTCATCCCAAAGTGTGGTAATGTCTTTCTGATGATATCTAACCTCTCTGACTAGATTTTAAGTTTTTGGAGGACAAATGGTGACCACTTTAAAATCTCAAATCCTTAGTTTAGGAGTTGAAATTTGCTATAATTCTCACTTACTAGTTTGGCATAATTAGAAAACTGTGAGTTTAAAGTACATAATATCCATTAATCAAGAGATGTTATGGTACACTCATAGACTAACTTATAAAAATTACTTATATATGTTCATCAGAGGCTGTTGAATTTTTCTGTTACAATACTCAGAGATTATGGGGTAGAATTAAGATACTGCTAAGTGTAGCTAAGACATGAAAACTGTTTTAGACATGGTGGGGTTGTCACTTTTTAGAGATGTCTCATGTAAAGAAATTTTGGTATTCACCAACATGAAATTTGCCAGTGAAATTGTTTCCTCTGACATATATCCCATTCTACTAATTAACCTTTGAGAATGTGTGTTATGACATTAAAAATATAAAAAGAGAATAATAGGAAGTAGAAGAGTTTTTTAGTATACATATTTGCACTTCTAGAAAAGCAGCCAATATATTGATTGTCTGATGTTCAAAAGCTTGGGAAATACTTCCCAACACATGTTGAAATATATTTGATATTAGCCTGATCTTTGTCAAACCAGAATGTCAGACCACTTATGGCTCATGGGAGATACTGACAAAATCCTCCTGCTTTGCTCCAAACCATCTCTTTGTCTTTATTTATACAAAGTATCTTTTACCAAAATGTTTTGCAAAACTTGTCTTCCCAGACGTTAACCCAATGATAATGCATGGAATGTCACTACAAATGTCAATTTAGATTTGTTTCTATTTGAATTGATACCAAGAAACCCTTTCAAAAAGAAAACCACTGAGTTTTTAAAGCTTCCTTGGCTGTTGTTAGTTTGACAGCCAATCAAACTTTTGGTCTGTAATAGGGTCAGCTTCATTAGTTGCCTAGTAAAGAGATTGCAGGAGTATTCAGATAGAAGAAATTTCACATTATGAGATCTATTTATTTAGCTCAGTAATTCTCAATGAGGGATGATTTTTTCCCCACTGGGGATATCTGATAATGTCTGGAGCCATTTTTGATTGTCATGACTGAGTGTTGCTACTGATATCTGATGGGTAGAGGACCAAGGATACTGATAAATATCTTCCAGTGTATAAGACAGTCCCCTACTGCAAAGACTTCTCTGTTTCAAAATATAATAGGGCCAAGTTGAGAAATTATGCTTAGTTTAAATCCTCTAGTCCTCTATTTAAAAAGTCCTGCACCCTTGGGGCGCCTGGGTGGCTCAGTGAGTTAAAGCCTCTGCCTTCGGCTCAGGTCATGATCCCAGAGTCCTGGAATAGAGCCCCGCATCGGGCTCTCTGCTCAGCAGGGAGACTGCTTCCTCCCCTCTCTCTCTGCCTGCCTCTCTGCCTACTTGTGATCTCTGTCTGTCAAATAAATTAAAAAAAATAATAATAATAAATAAAAAGTCCTGCACCCTTGAAATAAAGAATGCTGATGCTTTCAATCATATCAGTCATTTACATTTTAGTGTGAGTTTGCTCTTACCTCTGGCCAGAGAAATTTTTTTTAAAAGATTTTATTTATTTATTTGACAGAGAGAGAGATCACAAGCAGGCAGAGCAGCAGGTGACGGGGCTGGGGAGAATCAGGCTCCCCGCCGAGCAGAGAGCCAGATCGGGGCTCGATCCCAGGACCCAGGACTCGATCTCAGGATCCTCATGACCTGAGCCGAAGGCAGAGGCTTAACCCACTGAGTCACCCAGGTGCCCCAGGCCAGAGAAATTTTTAATTGTGTGGGAATAAGGCTTCAGGGAAGGGAAAAGATATCTAGAGACACTGCATGGGTGAGTGGCATCTTTGTAGGAAGAGATAGAATGCAGAAATAAGAGGCTGAAGGCTAAAGAAGGTAGTACATTTTTTCTTTACACACAGCTTCAATTATAGTCTAGAAAACTAAGAACAGAGATGAGTGTGCAAATAGAGTATTATACTACTATGCCATCAGATAATGGCACTCAAATAATCAGAAATCAGCATAAAAATATTTGCGCCCTTAAGAATCTGACCTGTGCCTACCATTCTAAAATTTTCCCTCCTGTCTTTCTCCTATGTGATTCCTATTTCCTAGCCTGAAAACATTGCTTGATCACCTCCACTATGGCTTACGTGTCTTTGTACTGCCTGAAATGCATTTGACTTTCTTTTCTGCTTACTTATAACAGGAATGGCAAAGAATTTTAGCATGAGGGTCGACTCTGATCAATTGAAGTGGATTAGTACTGTGTTGAGAAGGATTCTGAGTCTCAGTGTGGACTCAGTGAAAAAGACTGCCATGCCTAAGGATGTCTAGTATAGGCTGAGAAGGAGTTGTCATGTCAGGCATGTGCCATCCCAGGCTTAATATTTTCAGGGCTCAGTCATGATCTTCTCATCAAGTCTTCTTAACCAAATCAGTTTTCACCTGAATATCTTTAACATTCCTAGTCTATATCTCTCATTGGTACTTCATCCTCAGTGTGGTATCGTTCATCTTATAGTGCTCCATCTCTCTAGATCTAGTTAGATTTTAAATATCTGGGGGAATAATGGTTCCCAATCTATGGTTCCAAATCCTTATTTTAAGAGTTGACTCCTGGCCACACTGGCCACTCACTTTCTAAATTGTAGTCCTGATTTTCTTGTCATGCGCTCTGCCAGGGATTGGCCTCAGGATCACCGGGGGAACTTTTCAAGAGATGTAATATTAGCTCTATCCAGACTTCCTGATATAAATCCTTCAACCATGAAGTTTGGGTTTATGTTTATACATAAGTGATATATGCTCAATCCCTGGTTTAAAACCATGCCAATGTTATTGGTGACTATTTTCTCTTTTCAAGTTGCAATTTCCTTCTCCTATGTCATTGCTAGTGATTGTGTTTTTCCTTCTGACATGCTTTCCACATTTTGTTTTTGTCTTTAAAACTTTCACTCTCCTTTCTAAATTATGCTCAGAATCCACCTTTGTTCTGAGCCTTCCATGGTCCAACCAGGGTGAAATCCTTTTGGTTTACTTCTTCTGAACTTTTCTAGCCCTTAAAGAGTATTTATAACATGATTTCTTGTATAGTGATGGTTTGTGTACACATCCCACTCTTTGAACTGCAATCTCTTGGATTCAGAGGTCACATCCTATACAGAAAAAGTGATCAATAAACTTGGCTGAATGAACATAGCATTGTTGCAGCCTCTTTTTTATGCTGTTATGCCAAATAGAAAAGATAAGAGAGGAATGGTCCCTAAGGGCATATTTTAAGTCATATTGTTAGCGGCAGTTGAAAATTCTCTTTTACAAGGCCTCATATCTGAAACTGATGCCCTTGCCAAATGATAACTTCTTTATTTTGTGTCTTCTTTGTACCTTATTCTAGGTACTACCCTATATACAGAATATAATACATAAAACAGATCCTCAGAGGAATTTGTAGGCTAATAGAGAAGATAGCAATGTGATTAAGTATAAGAGATAACCTGGTGACTTATGAATGGGGTGTAGTAGGAATACAGGGATGGAGGGGTTGATTCATTTAGGGAGAACAAAGTTTAGCAAATGTTTCATGGAGGACATGACACTGGACATCAGTTTATTTTAATGTTATGTATAGATTGAAATGTATATTATGGGTCAGGGACTCTTCAAAATTCTGAGAAGACAGAGATAAATAAAGTATAAGTCATAGATCACAGAATAAAAAGTGTAAAATTGGGGATTTTGGGGGTAGGGGATACTAAGGGAAAAGGAAAGGCATTTCAAGCAGAAGAAATAGTGTCAAACAAAGGGTTTATAGTAGGACACAGAGGGAAGCGTCTCCATCTGTAAGAAGTCACAAATAGCAACAGAGGATATTCGAAACTAGGACATAGGATATTCGGTTGTCTGCTCATAGAAAAGACTGTAAAAGTAGCCAAAGGCCAAGTCAGGAAGGACTTTATATACCACTTAGTAGGATTGTGACTTGGTCCCATAGGCAATGAAAAGACCGTGAAGAGCTTTAGCCACAAGAATATGCTCAAACAGAAAAAGTCACTCTGCTGGTTGTGAATAATCCAGTTTAATAAATATGACATTAAAATATGAGAGGATCTGTTGTTCTAGTGTACCCTCTTAAAGAAAGGTGGGAATATTCTCTAGTAAATATCTTGAGTACCAAGCGGTAATAATTACATGTAAACAACAGTGGTGAGAATTGCACAGAACCATAGAAAGTTTATATACCTAAAGTATAAGCAATGTAATGTACATACTTAATGTCTAATTAATGTAATGTATGTAATGTATACACCAAATGTCTAAGTACTTACACACCAAATATATAAGTAAAACCTTATGTGTGTGTAGTTGTATTGAGCCCAACGTACCAGGGGTTTCCTTTTCTTAACAATGCTCTCACCAAATGTAATTGCTGTAATGGTGTTGGTGTTTTATTAGGCAGGACATGCATTTGCCTAAGATTTGTACACACAACGACACTGTGTGTGGTGGTGAAACAACGGAGTCTGAAATGGAGAAAGGGCCAATGGCCATGACAAATGTGCCTTCATCCCCAAACTTCAGCAACTTGCGTTGGGGAAACATGCCATTTGGGAAAGCCCTTATTCAAAAAGCTTTTTACTTCGACGTTTACTGAAGAAGAAAAAGGAGCCAGGCCAGGTGTATGATACTTAAAATGAATGGATATGTCAATGTGCTTACTGCTGCACCTAGGAATAATATACAAAACCAGAGAATTCTGTGCGTGGGTCAGTGGGGCACATAAATAATCTGCCTTAGCTGCAGGCATCTATGCCTGAAACGCATGTGGGGAGCTCCTTGGATCTTCTACTGTGATAACACATACCCCTAGCTTTCTTCCTACTCCATCAATCGCTTCTTCTTAGCCTCCATTTCTGGTTCCTTCTACTCTGAAAGTTGGAAAGATCAAGGATTTGGCTCCAGAATCTCTTCTTTTTAATACATTTAAAGCTCAAATCTGTTTTAAGCCCTATTCTCTTTACAGCATCATTTATCTATTATTATTACTTGACATCTTCCACAGGATGTCTAAGAGAAAACTCAGACTTCACATGGCCCAAAAGAACACGCAGTTCACACCCTCAAGCTTCCCCTCAGCTCAGTGAACTGTTTATGAAGTTGTTAGAGATGAATCATACCTGGTTTTTTGTTTCTCTTACCATATCCACTACTAAAACCTTGGCAAGTTCTTTTAATTCTATAGCTCAAGTATATACTGAATGTAGAGAAATGTGGAGACATTTTTCCCCCTTGTTTTCACGTCTACCCCAATTCAAGCAGGATGAGTTTAACAATGCCTGGAATATTATAATTCTCTCCTGACTTTTTATGCCAACATTTTTTTTAGATTTTATTATTTTTATTCAAGTGTAATGAACATATAGCATTATATTAGTTTCAGGTATACAATATAGTGATTCCACAATTCTATACATGACTCAGTGCTCATCACAGTATGTGTATTCTTAATCCCCTTCTCCTGTTTCACCCATTCTTCCCATACCAATTCACCTCTGGTAACCACCAGTTTGTTCTCTGTATTTAAGAGTCTGGTTTTTTTGGTCTGTCTCTTTTTTCCCCCTTTGTTCACTATTCTGTTTCTCAAATTCCACATATGAGTGAAATCATATGGTATTTTTCTTTCTCTGGCTGACTTGTTTCACTTAATGTAACACTCTCAGGTTCTATCCATGTCATTGCAAATGGCAAGACTTCATTCTTTTTCATGACTGAGTAGTATTCCACTGTATATGTATATGTATATGTATATGTGTCTATATATACCATATCTTTTTTATCTTCCTCATGCCACTCTTAACTCCACCCCCTTCCACATAAGTAGTCTTCCACAAGGTGGCTTGACTATTCTTTCTAGAAAATAATTACCAAAAATACCCTCAACCTTGCTTAAAAACTTTCAAGGCTTTTTGTTATATTAAGGTGTAATTAAAACCCACAATATGTTTGGCATCTGACCTTCTGGCTACCCTCTTCTGGAACCACCCCACCCCCTTCTCTTCCCATTTCACTAATTGCTCCTCCTCAGCCTCCATATCTGTTCACTCCTTTCTGGCCACACTGCACTTCCCTCCATTCCTTGAGGACTTTACACTTGTGGAGACCTGGGGCCTTTGCTCCAGCTTCCTTCCATGCAATGTTCACTTCCAGATCTCTCATGACAACTTGCTTCTTAGAGTAAACGTCAGCATCTCAGAGATGGGCCTTTCCTAATCACCTAATATATGTTGGCCAGCTACCAACAGGATATTTCTATTCTCTTTATAGCAATTGTTTGATATTTTATTGTCTGATTATTTGTATTTTTTCTGCTTTTTTTCACTAGAAGAAAACACTTGGAGAGTAGGAGTTTTCATCTGTCTCATTTAACACAGTACTCTTGACATCTAGCACAAGGTACAGCACATAGTAAGTGCCTAGTAAACATTGCTGGTTAAATATTGTTGAATAGCCATTGCTGTATAGATGGTGTTTGTCAGTAAACACACAAATTACCCACTTCGGGGAATTCTATGGCGTGATCTGTTGGCCTTTCTTAATTAAGCTTCCCGACTTTTAGACTCACAGACATCAGGAGAAAACCATTACAGCAGCCTCAGTAATGGTCTCTTTGCCCTCAGGTCAGGGTGCTGTAGAGACAGCCTTAACCTAAAGACTTCCCACCGATGCTACTATTAATGGAAGATGTAGAGTCTGATGCAAGAATTAAGGTGGGGATAACCAGCCATAAAGCTTTTCAAAATGATGAGAGGATTGGGAGCTGGATGACAGGAGAAGTAGGAAGCTTTTACTATATTACTTATGAAGCACTTGCCCTCTTCTGGGCTCCACACCCTCTACATTGGGCCCAGGAAATACAATTCTGCCCCCTGAAAGCAAGATGGGCCATAGTTGGCAACAAACACATGAACCATCTTGAACTATGCTTATTTGTAAATTAATCAAAGTATGGGATGTTATCAAAGGGGTAACACAAATAGGAAGTAATGATGACATAGATGATGAGTGGGCATATCAAAGCTCTTGCCAGTAGCTAACAGAGGGGGCAGGAACAAAAATGATGTACTTTCTTTCTTTCAGTAAGGAGACTCACATAGACAGGAGTCTTCACTTCCTGTTGCTTGCGTGTCTCCTATCTTTGCAGCAGTCTTCCTCCTTTAGGCAGACCACGTGTGGTTGGTGCTGCTCTTGAGAAGACCCAGGCATCCCCTTTGTCACTTTTCCATCTAAGGTATGATTAATGGGAGTAAATATTCTCTACAGTCAGAGCATATTGTTTTCTGAGTTAAATAGATATAACCAACCCTCTTAGCATCAGGACTGCTTACTCTTAGAAAAATAAAACAAGGATGTTTCATGCCAGTACTGGGTGGAATATTTGGTTTTCTGGCAGGGCTGGATAAGGAAACTTTATCCAAGAGGCATACACTATAAAATTTTCAGCATAAGGAAAATGAATGGTCGCAATATAGGAGGTTTTGGAGTTTCCATGGCTTCAGATACTGGAAAAAACCTGCTGCCTCCACAGTTTCCACACCTTTCCCTCAGCAAAATGTTACACAATTGTGCTGAGGACACTTGTGGCCTCTAATGGCCAGATAATGGACCACAATAAAAGTTATGGGTCCCCAGATGGGTCTAAGCTCATAATGGTTGGCAGGATCCATTATTTCACCATTAGGATCTACAAAAAAGGGAGACAATTGTCAACGAAAAAGAAAAAAGAATATGTCACTGCACATGTTCCTATTATTTGAAAGAAAAAAAATTCGAATTCCCTGAAGGGTGGGTGGTGATTTTCCTATGTATGTGAGTCTCTATATCCCCATCCTGCATGTATATTTAGAAAGCTTTCAGTGCATAAATGCATTGTATGTCAACCTAAGATGATGGATGGTGATTACAGCTCCACACTGGATTCCAAAGTAATTAATTACAATTTTTGTTTTAAGAGAAATAAATAAGATATCAACAATAAGAGAAAAGGTAAAGAATAGATTTGGTTCAGTTAAATGTCTGAATCATTTTTCTCCTCCCTCCCCAATTCAAGCACATTCCACAGCACATCATGAGATAGTTTTAACATCATGTGTATTCTGGAGTTCTGTCTGTTTTAGAGAGAGCCAGGACCCTTTCAATTACGAGGGTGGTGAGTTATTATTCCAGTGTCTTGGTAATATTTCTTTAGAAATCAATAAATACATCTTTAGCCATTTCATTTAGCCTTGAGGGACCCTTGATATTTTAGTTGTGTCTTCTAGTGAACATAATGGTGGCATGATATCAATACCCTTTTTAAAACTATATAATGCACTGAATTCTTTTCCCTTGTCCCACTCACCTTTAGATGAAACTACAGTTGATGTACAGTAAACCATTATCTATTGTGTATTGGAATGAAGGGAGGTTGGTAGGGGAGCCTGATGTGATTGGCCACATTTTGTGGACCTTCAGATCCATTAAAATCTTAAAGTTGTTCCTCCTGAGAGATTGAGAGGATTACCTATTTGAAATCCTTCTATATTAAAGAGAAGCACAATCCGACTCCCAAGGTAGCTCTGCATTGTAAGGCAGTTGCCTATTTAACCAGAGTTAGCTGATTAGAGATGTCAATGTTTATACAATTTGTTTGGAAATTTAAATATTCTACTTAAAATTATATATTCCTCTAGCATAAATAAATTACGTGGCAAAAAATATTTTCAGTACTTTTTATGGTCAAGTCCATATGAATCTACCCCTTTGTGTCACATAAAAAAAAAAAAAAGAATTTCAGTTCTTAAAGAGCCTCAGTCCAAGGCACTTATCTTTTTGTGGGTTCTTCATACTTCGTGGGCTTGGTGATGTTTAAATGAAATTTGCTCTCTATATTTGCTTATTGATGATAAAAAACACCGTGTTTCTTTTGTGTTAAGTTTTTAATGGATTTTCATGATCTTCTGTTCACAAGACTTGGTTTTAGCTCTGTAATACTGCTGTTCTAGGTGATAATCTCCTGGTTTTCATATCTATAACAAAGAAGGCCAACCAACTGTTCAGGAATTTGAATTGAATAAAAGGTATGTAATAATAAAATAATAATAATGGTTTCATTAAACAATTTTTTTTCTCAGAATCCAAGTCATTTTACAAAGATCAGTGTTTTCCATGGGTATCATGTGAGTCATAATTGGTAATGGTTTCTTGCACATTATAGAGCTGAAGATTTGTAGTCTTATTTCTCCAAGTTATTCTGAAAAATCACCACATGCACACGTTATAGAGAAGTCTACCATTTTGTACTCATGCTTTGGCTTGTTTATAAGGCTTCAGATTGATGAAGTCAGAGGAGAATCGTTCTCCTCTGAAGAAACTTGTTTGAGTTTATCTTTGTGACTCTGGACCATGTATTCTGTGAATTGTGTAACTGGTAATGCTTGTCACCTTCTCTCAGCTGCCAGAAGGCTTGTAGCCATATTTGTGTCTGAATTTTAACTAGTGTATATTTTTTATTCATGTTTGAATCATGCTTTTAATTTTTTTTGAAAGAAGGCAGAGTTTTTATGATTTAGGCTTTAGGCCTGTATTGCTCACTATTGTAGCCTCAGTACAGAGCATGCACAGACTCGGAAGAAGAGAAAGAGAGAGAGAGAAAGGAAGAGAAACAAAGGGGAAGAGAAGAAGGAAAGGGAGGGAAGAAAAGAAGGAAAGAAGAAAGAAAACTAAGAACAAAATGAGAAAGTCTTCGTGTGTATTTATGCTCTAAAACTGCTATCTGTAACGGTAGCTACTGGCCACGTGAGGCTACTGAGCCCTTCCTTGAAAGGTGTTAACCCAAATTGAGATGTTGAGTGTAAATACAGAATGTATTTTGAAGACTTAATATGAAAAAAAAATGCAAACATCTCAATACTGTTTTATTGATTTTATGTTCAAATGATAATATTTTAGATTTATTGGGTTAAATAAAATATTTGATTAAAATTAACTTTATTTATTTTTAGAAAGGGCTACCTGAACATTTAAAATGATATGTGAGATTTACATTTATAAACTGCATTCTATTTCTTTTGGACAGAATTTTCTGTAATGTCAGGGTAAGCTGGAGTTGCCTTAGCCTTCCAGAGCAAATTTTTCTGTAACCTCCTATTCTCATTCTCTCTGTGTCAGCTATAGGCAAAGCCTATCTGTGGCAGAACTAAAGTTCTGCCGAATCCTTCCCTTCCCAATTTTTTGATTTTTTAATCTTAATAATTATCTTCCAAATTTTCCATTGAGATCCAGACATTATTTATTACCTCCAAAGGATTTGGTCATGTGGTGCTCATGCTTTAGGTAGAATTGCTTCTTTCTTAGTGCACATATACACTTCCAGTTTTTATACTAAAAAAACAAACAAACAAACATGTTGAATTGTGTGTCTGCCATAAATTGAGAGTAAAGCATATAAAATTGTCCTCTTTCCTAGAAAATAAACAAGCCAAGGATATGGTCTTCCATCTTGTTTTTCCTGGATCTGAAAGCTAAGTTAGGATGCTACTGTAGAAAATTTCAGATAGGTAAATTTGTGAAACTTAAAGAATATCCTGTATGAGAATATTTTCTTCATTGGAATATACAACAATTTGATATGATTGCAAATTGAATGTATTGTCCTTGACTTTGGGACTATGACCATCAGCATATCATTCTGTAGTTCTTAAATACATGTAAATGAGCATGTTGGACTCAATAACATGGCCTCCCTCCCTGGCTTCAATTACTTCATTTGTTTGATCATTTATATATAAGTAAAGAACTTGCAGGACTATTTAAGAATGGATCACTGAGAATGTCTCAAAATAACTTATTTCCATATTTCACTTTGACGACCCACCCTTTCTGTCCAGACTCCTGTAAATGACAGTGAAAGAAATTCCCTGTGGGAGAAGGTGGAAAACCAAGACCCCACTGCCTTCTCACAAAGCCTGTTGCCAATTAAAGCAATTCCTTGGGGTTAAGGCCTTGTCGGCAGAGGGTCCAGGTAAATTGTTTCTGTTAGAGAATGAAGATGCTGTCACTGGTCTTGGGAAATAGGACAGTCAGCTACAGAACAGTACTTGGGCAAAGAGCAAAAGGAAACTCTCCATTTTAGAATAAATTTCCAGGTACTACAAAAAGTTTTGGTAGTAATATAACATTTAATGTTTTCATAAATAAAATGTTGGTTTGTAATATATATTTTTTTAAAAATGTGCATGTGATGACCAGTTTAAAATTCATGCATCTATTTTTCCTCTGTAGTGATCAGCTTCTGATTACAGTGAGAGAGGTGGGTTACGAGGCCTGTGCCATTCTGCAGTACTGTTGTCTATTAGAGGCCATGACATCAGTAAAATTAGATTAAGCTTAGGGCAAGAATGTAAATTTTGTTAATAAGGTTTCTATATTTTAATTCAAAACCAAACACCCTGGGGGCCTAGTGATGGTAATCCCATTTAATCCTGCAAAAAAAGCTTTCCTGGTATCAAGGGATCCAGATCAGTACGGCCATTTATTACCTGGAAAATGAGAAATTTTCTTAGATCTTCATCTCTAGGTAGCATAAAGATAACTATAAAATTTTGATGACTTTAAAAAAACAAATATATTCCTATGGTTATGTACAAATTCAAATGAGTGTGTTATATACAATGTATGTGATATATATAAATGTCTAATGTGTATATTTCATATTTATCCATTCTACAATTCTGCTTAAAATTACTTCACTTGCATTTAAAACAGTTAAGCTTAATTTACTAACCATCTCTCTTGAACAAGATGCAAAACAATTCTGTTTTTAACCTCCATGGCACTCTACTCATATCTGTACATGAGTACGTGTATATGTTTGTATACGTATATGCATAAAATGCCAAGGAAGGTGAAGATACACACCCACACCCACACCTGTAAGGTGTGGGTGTGTATTAAGATGATATGGCAGAAAGGAAAGGGCATACGTTATAGAGTCAGATAGATATATGTGTGCTCTATTTCCTTCCCTTCTCACTTAATCGAGGCACCCACATTATCCTCTCTCTCCTTCATCATCATTGGTTCTATTACTCTCATCAGCAGAAAATATATAATACTACCTCATGTATTAAAAATGACCCAAACAAGATGGACAAATATGCTTTTCCTACTAGGTAAAAGTTTCATGATGTCAAGATATTTGTCTTATTCAGTGCTGCATACCTAGCATTTAGAATATTGCTAATAGTGGTCTAGCATCTATTAGATCCTCAGCAAATATTTGTGAGATAAATGAATGAACGAATAAACAAAGCCTGGATCATAATATAGGCTCCATCAATGTTGGCTCTTATTATAATGAAACTGACATTTTTTGGAGCCTGATATTTGTTATAAATGCCAAGAAGATTCAGAACAACCACACAACAAAGCCTGTCTAAAAACATTATATTTTTGAAGTCTGGAAGACTTGCATGTACACATTTCAGTGGTTATTTGGTTTAATGTGCTTGACATTTCTTTAAAATTTTATAGGGAAAAGTCTGCCATAAAAATCTTAGAACTTTCTATTTCATTTACTACCCTAATATGGTTTGAACATGGTATGCAGTAACACAAACTTAGACAAAGTTATCTACATAGAATATGTGAAAGTTTTCAATAGTAGAATTGGCTTATTTCAATTATCTTTTTAACTCTTGGAAGCAAATAGCAAGTGCTTTGATCAACTGATAGAAAATACAGGACACGGGCACCTGGGTGGCTCAGTTGGTTAAGCGACTGCCTTCGGCTCAGTTCATGATCCTGGAGTCCTGGGATCCAGTCTCGCAACGGGCTCCCTGCTCAGCAGGGAGTCTGCTTCTCCCGCTCCCCTCTCTCCTCTCATGCGCACTCTCTCTCTTTCATTCTGTCTCTCTCTCAAATAAATAAATAAAATATTAAAAAAAGAAGATATAAGACATATCAGTGTAGGTTTAGTAATTATAACAAATGTCCCATTCTGGTGGGGGATATTAATAAAGTGGGGGCTGTGTGCGGATAGGGGAAGTATGGGAAACGTCTATACCTTCCTCTCCATTTTGATAGGACCCTAAAACAGTTCTAAAAAAATAAAGTTTTTCTTTGTTTTTACAAAAGAAAATATAGAACACATGAATAATTCTAGTTTAATATTTTTCAGTAACGACTTTAAAGCTATCATGCATTTTAAACTTTCTTCAAAAGAAGAGTATAAATGAATAATCTGAAAATTCTTTAATTTTGTCCTTTCAATGAAATTACCATGTATTTGGTAATATGCGACAGGTAACCACAGCAAGAATTAAATTTTAGTAAAGGAACACAATATAGTTAAGAGCAGTCAAAACAAATTCACTGAAACTTGAAATGAATCACTATAAATCACGCTTCGATATGCCACTTCACTGTCCATACAATTTCGAGGTTCCCCCATTGCCTTGAGAATAAATGGCAGACTCTTTATCCTGGAAAATGTATCTTTCTTCACTCTGATCCAACTGATCTTCAAAGCCTTATTTCCTTCTCCTATCTACAGACCCCATGTGACAGCAGAGTGATCAACAGTGTGGCCTCAGAAGTCAGGCAGAGATTCAGAAGGCTAGACGGAAACCTCTCCAAGTCACATCAACCGTGGAGCATTGCCACTGGCACTTGGAACATGAGCAGCAATGAGAGCACAATTAAATTTCTAGCGCTTCCTAAAATCTGGGAACTGAAATGCCCAGAATTAAGGAATCCTATGAAAAAGCAAAAACTGAATAGTCAACCCAGAATTACACTATTACATACATAAATAGAAAATTCTTTCTTTCTGGTGTCTTACCTCTGATATAGGCACTGATGAGCCCACCATGGATGGTATGGACAAGCATGAGCTGAGGTCAATTTCGTTTGAGACTCATCTTTGGTTAGGTATACCCTGAATGTCCATTCAGGTCAGCCGGGAAACCTCATTAACATGGTACCAGATTTCTGCCTACTGCCTGAAGAATTCCTCAAACCTCTACTTCTAGGTATCATGGTCTTCTCTGGTTTGTTCTATTTTGACTTTAAATCTTAGCTCTCATTTTTAATCTGGTCTCCGAAATTTGAATTCCAATGTGAACAATTTGCCTTGTTTCTCACCTTTGTATTCCATCAAGACACTAGATTTATTATTTTCTTCCAACTCTATGAACACCACAGGTGTTGCCAAGGGAAATTTGATTCTTGTATCTTACCCACATGTAGGGAAGCTATGGCTATATCCTCTCTTTATCAGGCAGGCCCTACCCTCAATCAGTCTGGGTCATGGACTAGAATGTGTTTTGGAAGCAGAGCAGCTGGTAACACAGAGTCTAGACCAGCTGCCAAAAAGTTAGGCTTGAATTAAAAGGTGAACCAAAAGCAGTATGTCATGGGGAAAGAAACCAGTCTTGAGTTCTGTCTTGGCTTTGTTACTGACCAGCTAGCACTGAGATAGCAAATAAATCCCTTAACCATTCTGAGGGTATCTCACCTCTAAGAGTTGCTATGAAGAATAAATGATGTGGCCAGGGAAATGCCTGGAATGTCTGGAATGCCTAAACTGGACTCCGCATGTCCATCCACTTCTGTCCATCCTAAATGCCTGTGAGAAGAAGTTTGCAGAAAACACTGGCAAACCATATATCCTGGCTAGCCTGTGTGTCGTCTATAGTTGTTTTAAGTATGTTTAACAAATTGTGTGTTTCAGTTCTTACAGAATATTCAGTTATTCTAAGCACATTTCACACATGTCTAAGTTAAAAGATCACCTCAGCAGAATATGAAAGAGAGATGCTTGAACAAGGTTGACACAAAACATGGATTTGGGTGTGAGGCAGACCTGGTTTCACCAATTACTATTTGTACAACCTAGAGCATGCTTCATAATCCCTGAGTTTTCTCATCTAGAAAATGAAAAATGGCAATGGCCAAGACATTGGATTGTAGTATGGCTTTAACAAGAAAATGAATCCTTTCCAAAAAAAAAAAAAGGGACACTATATTTCAAGGATTTTCCATGTCCAAGAGAAATAAGATCAATGCTACATATGTGAACCACATGTGTAATGTCCAATTTTCTAGTAACCTCATTAAAAATATGTAAAACGTAACAAGCAGAATTAATTTTATTTATTTTTACTTACTTTTAAATATTTTATTTATTTATTTGACACAGAGAAAGAAAGCACAAGCACGGGGAGCAGCAGAGGGAGAGGGAGAAGCAGGCTCTCCGCCGAGCAGGGAGTCCGATGTGGGGCTCGATCCCAGGACCCCGGGATCATGACCTGAGCCGAAGGCAGATGCTTAATGACTGAGCCACCCAGGTATCCCGTAAAATTAATTTTAATAAAATAGTTTATTTAACCCTACATAACCAAAATGTCATCACTTTGACATGCAAACAACATAAAAAGTAATGAGATATTATAGATTCTTTTTTATGCTAAATCTTTAAAATTGATGTGTATTTTATCATTTTGGAGTAGCCATGTTTCACGTGGTCAATGCCACATGTGGCTAGGGGCTATCACATTGGACTGCAAAGGTCTAGGAGACACCTAGATTTTTATTGCCTATCTTCTAATTAACTTACTTAGAACTCTCCCGTTGTTTTTTTTTCACTCCTAAGCTAGAATAAAGGTTAAAGTATATGTGTTTGTTGCATACAACATTCTGTAGGCAATATGATCCTGTCTTTTCGCCTTCTGTAACCAGTCTGAGCCATCCTTGTCAATTTTTAGTGGTGGTTCTCTTAGGGAGCTCTACGGTTACCTCAGAGTAGTTAATCTGTCAAAATCTTCATTGTGTAAAATGAAGCCTTGCTTGGATTAATATTTGGAAGAAACCTAGCCCCATGCTCCATATACAGTAGATCTTTCACTCTCACCTGAAAAGAGCGATCTAGGAAAATGCTTTTAGTTCTCTGCCTTCTTGTCTCTTGTCATTGAGTTGATTTGCCTAAAAAAAAAAAAAAAAAAGAAAAAAAAGAAAAAAGAAAAAAGAAAAATACCTAACAAACCTTTAGGGAAGGGGACCTTTGGGCTAACCTTTGGTTTCCCTGTTGTTCCCCGGACCGGAGCCATAGGGTCTCTAGTCTTCCCCCAGATCCCTCTCTGGAGAGCTTGGCCAACTGACAGCAGCAACAGAGCTCTCCCTAAAGCTCTTGGTCCCTGTCCAAGAGCTGGACTTTGGATAAGACTCTTTTATCAGTCAAAAGACCACACAGAGT
This sequence comes from Enhydra lutris kenyoni, assembly GCF_002288905.1. Lineage (NCBI taxonomy): Eukaryota > Metazoa > Chordata > Mammalia > Carnivora > Mustelidae > Enhydra > Enhydra lutris. The sequence continues at coordinate 33,665,769 of NW_019154099.1, read as the reverse complement.
CTTTGGAGAGGAAGTGAAAATATCCCATGATATGGACCTCGTTTCCTTCTAAAGCCCAGAACTCTTTTCACGAATTTGTTACTAATTCCTATGAATAAACTATTTTCCTGTGACTATGGTCAATGACTGGTTAGGTGCAAAGAAGAAAAGGTTTTAAGCTTTATCAACTATACTGAGTCACCATCCTCTCAACCGCCTACATAAGAGAGGCCTTTCCCTCAGAAAGTGAGTTAGTCACATGAAAACCGCTAACTGTGTGAGGTGACGTCAACCAGAGACCTGGGCACATACTAGGCAGTAGCTCACAGATGAATGTATGGAGCTGGCTACATTGGGGGAATTTGAATTACCTGTTAAAATAATATGTAAAGAATTCATTACTTCAATATTGGCTTATTTAAAACAAGACGTAATTCAAGGCTATTTCTATGCTGTTCTTTAATTTAAAAAGAAAAGAATAAACCGAAACTTAGCTCATTCAAAATCTATTGTTTTGGTTCCCTGGGTTTAAAATTAGAGAGATTTTACTGTAAATGGCAAACATTGATCTTAGTCACTAGCTATCTTTCATAGTTCTAGAAAAGCTGATTCTCTGTCTGATTCCAATTTGCCTTTAATCCACTATCTGTACTATCCTCGTACAACTTGCACAACTCCCTACCCTTTCTTCATTTTGTAAAAATATAATATTTATAGACTGTAATTTTAGGCTCTATTTTCTTAACAGCCAAAAAAAGCATTCAGTTCAATCATTCCTTCCTCAGAAGGAAGCTTAATGTAAATTCTTTCTAATTTTTTCAGATACGTAAGCCATTCTTATATCCCATGCCTGTCCTTGATTCAGAGGTCTGTGTTCGTTCCCTCGGGCTACAAATATTTTTAAGTTTCTGTAGAAACTGACTTTACTCTGGATGGATAAATTTTCACTCATTCAAAGACAAGGCTTCCTTTACCTGGGCTCAGGAGGAGACCCCAAAGTCTTGCGAACATCATTCTTCTTCTTCCCTCTGACTTCTTGTGGCTGACGTGGCCCTCCTTATTGTTTCTATTAATAAATCTATCTCCAGTCCCTTACATGCACACTGTCACGGCAACCCCCGTGTGAATCCTATTAGCCTACCACCCAAGGCAACTCTTTGCGCAGAAATGATCTACAATGCCCCAGGGAAAGCATCCTGTGGCAAAAGTCGCTGCAGCCCCAGCCCTCCAGTCATGGTGCTCCGAGCTGCTGTCCCTTTACCTTCAGCGAAGGATCCATCCATCATTCCAATGCGCCTGATCATGAATGTGAGCCCAACTAAAGAAATAACAGTTTTGTCTATAAGTTTTTTTCAATATCTGTGAATGGAAGGAGCATTAACTTAGCAGTGACTCCTTGTGACATAGTGGAGGTGGGGTGGGAGACTCTCAGATTGCCAGTTTTGCTAGTATCATTCCTGGCCCATACCAATGTTATAGGACTGAGGGCTTTTATCTTTTTGTGATATCGTGGAATACAGCAATGTATTAGGACTTGGAGTTGCTTCCAAAATCTAGTTGAAATAGAATTGCATTATAATTTGTGATTAGTGACCAAACAAGAAACATCACCCTGAAAAAAAAAGAGCATACCATGCTTCCATGCTATTCTTTTTATTTTTCCGTTTTGGAATACTTCCTTTCTCTGCAGATAGTTCAGCTGGCTAACAAGGCCAAGGTTGCAGCTTATACATGTGTAGCTCATAAATGTGCACTCTCAGTCACTGGCAAGACCCAGGGAGAAAGTGTGGCTAGGCGTGGATTGAGGCAAAATCATCACAGCTGTTCGGAAGAATGACACAGACGTGTGCTTGTGCAAATGGTGGGTCAGTGCCATCCTAAGTATGAATGAAAGAGTGAAGGAGTGTGTGTTGTATTCAGAATGACTGGCTTTGTTCTAATTATTTGATTTAAAGCTGATTACTCAATTTTTCTGGGGCTCACTTCAACAAAGACGTGACTTCAGTAACCCTTGTATACCACTTAGATTACAGGCTTATTGTAAACAAAAAAATAAGATGAAATGTATGCTATCATAAAACATATTAAGAAATATATATATAGGCTAATGTTAAAAGAGCAAATTCCAGAGAGCCCGTCTTGCTCAAATCCCAGCGGCATTGCTTCAAAGGTCTTTCATCCATAAGTCAAGGTAATGAAGACCCCTACCTCATACGGTTTTTAAAAGAGTAAATGAAATGATATATATGAAGAGCTTATAGCCCCACTTGACACATTGTAAAAATCTCATTTTAAAAACTCAATGAATGTTAGCTTCTTCAGTTGTGATTAAGGCTTTTAAAAGATATGGAATTCTTCACAAATTTGCATGTCATCTTTGTTCAGGGGCCAAGCTCATCTTGTCTGCATTCCTCCAATTTTGGTATATGTGCTGCCAAAGCAAACATTCTTTGAACCACCTAAAACCCTGATTTGGAGATCCTGAAGAATTGTTTGATTAGACCATAGGAAAAAAAAATTAAGCCAATGGTAATGATATCATATTCAATAGCAATAAATAATTGCCCTGATAACCAAACCACACGTTCAGCGGTAGAGACGAGAACCAATTCGCCATGGCTGCTTTTCAGGTTTATTTTAGACTTAAATACAACAAGTACTGTGGATTCCTTTTTAAAGCCAAATGGCTCTGCTGGAAGAAAAAAAAAATAGGTATCTTGATGGTCTAGTGTTGGCTATATGTTTTCTTAATGTGAAATGAATGTTTGAGCTTATTATACTAATATGAGTCTGCCATGTCCTAAAATTTATTACTCCAAATCAGTGGTGTTTGTGTCGTTACTAGTGTGGTTGCTGCTCAGTACTGAAATGCATTCATTAGCTCCAAATGACAGAAATTGCACTACACTACAGTTTAATTTTTAAATTTTTTTTTATTTTTTATTGTCAGCCTGCCTGTTCTTCCTTTGGAACAGAATAATGAGATAATAGTTAACGTGAGGAGTCGATGAAGATTTCACAGCATTGGGGTAATCTTCCTGTAAGCATGCCATGGTTTTTGCTCATTTTCAACTTGGTTATATTCACAGTCTTGTGAAGACATCATACCTTTTCCTAGTATAATAGGGCTACGTTTAGACAGTTTTTATCAATAAGATAACTTAATTGTAATGTTAGAATTTATCAAATTTATTCAAAATCTAGCATCACAATGAACTGTCTGCTCTTTTAACTGTTATACTTTTTCAATGTATCTTTTCTGCTTTTTTTTTTTCAATCCAAAAAGCTAAGTTTATAACAAGGCTAGAACTGCCTTGTTATAAAAATGAAGAGAGGCTGTGGTCGTAACTAGTCATTGGCATTTGCATATTATTCAGAGCCTGTTCTTCATCTACCGGACAAATATGTCTCATTAACATGCATTAATGCCTGATTTCCCTTCTGTTAAAGAAATGATACAAGTCTGTAGCATTCTTCACCCTCCATAAGAAAAATAAGCTTATCTGAAAAAGGAAGTAAAGGCAATTATTTGGATAACGTAAGCCCATCTTTCTCAAATTGTTTTGTCTAAAGTAGTAGTTCTCAGTTGGGGGTGGTTTTGTTCCAGTAGATCACTTGGCAACGCTTGGAGACACCAGTCACTGTTGAGACTGGGGTAGGGGGGGGGCATTACTGGCATCTAATGGGTGGATGCCAGGAAAGTGGCCAGTCATCCCACAATGCACAGGACAGCCTCCACAGCAAAGAATTACCGTGATTTGGTCGAAAATGTCACCGGTGCCAAGGTTGAGAAGCCCTGGTCTAAAATATCTCAGTGTCTCCGTTATTGCATCAAATTGCTTAGATTTTGAAATATTCAGTCCAGTTTACTAAATCTCCACCTTCTTTTACCCACAAAGAACTGGACATACTTTTTTAAGGGGTCTTGCTCAAATATTGTTGACGTGTTGAGGATTTTTCTTAAAAGAGGATGACCCAAATGAAAGAAAAAGGTCTATGTGCCCTTCCTTTAAAGTGAGTTTTTAATTATGAGAACGAAGCTAAAGATGTGAAGCTTGATTTTTAGAAAGTATCTTTTCATTTAAAAAATACTCTACAGAGTTCTTTATTTTAGGGCTTTTCTTAAAGTCAGTGAGGTCAGACAAATACAGAAAATAAAATATATTTCCCTTTTCTTTTAAAGTGCAATGCTTCTACCTCTTTAAACAAATGCATGCTGTGTAAAGACTGACAATTGAATCCTTTTATCTGATCTCTGAGTATTAGATGACTCAAAATTTAAGAAAATGCAAGGAACATTGACTCTTGGAAAAATAGCCTATATCATAGAAAACGCACACATGGAGATACAAATCAACAAAGAAACAAAACACCCTCAACCTAGGCCTTTTAGGAAAAGTAACCATATATTTATGGGAGGGGTGTGTAAAAGCACTTTAGTGAAGAGAACCAGTGATCGCAATGCATCAAAGTTAAGCGGTAGCGAGGTTATCACTCCGTGAAAAATCACATAAACATTTCACATATAAAATATTATTCATCAGGGCAAAACCCTCTAAGGGGTTGAGAGATAGCAAAGGTGTCGTGAAAAGCCTTTTTCTTTTTTTTTAAAGAAAAGATATATTCCACAACCGAGCTGGAATCTGTGGTCGTGTAGTCAGTAAGAGAGGACTATAATTGAGAAGAAAATTAGCAAACCTTAAATATCTGCTTCTGCAATATCATTACCCATAAACTTGCCCTTTTTCCACCTTCTTTTCCCAAAAGACGGATGTCCCATATCTGAACTGAGGGAGATGTGTGCTTTCTAACAGCTAAATCAACAAGGTTTCACATGAGTAGTGCTGTGCGGTGTGGTTGACTGATTCCATGAAAAACTAATCATGTATTCATCATTGAGATCAAACACTTCCCAAGTCATTATCATCCAAGCCCAATCTGATAGGGCCTGAAGAAGTGGCACTGCTGATATAATCAGAGGCTGAGCAGAAGAGTTCTCTCGGCTTTTGTAAACCTTGGGTTGGAAAGCACAAATCGGAAATTGTATTTTATAATTAAGAAAGGCAAAGTTGGCAGGCTGTAACCAATTATTTCTATCAATCATAACCGCTTAAGCTCGCCTGGTTATTTACTGGAGCACATGTTTAAAAATTGACTTTTCATACGTGGTCTTGGAAACATTTTTTTTTTTTTTAATGTGAGGGGAAAAAAAGAAAAACGCAAAGACATTTTTGAATTCAAATACAAGCCCTTTGTGTACCCACCCACTACAAAATAGCGTCCTATCACATCTATGGTTTCCTTATGTTGAGCTGCAGTATTACTCTTTTTGAAAAAGGGCTATGATTGTATTGAATTGTATGTCATTACAAAATGATTGCTCTCAGAAAATCTTATTTTGGCTTTATGTCTGTGATTATAAATTTAGATGAAGACAAATAATGTAGAACATTTAAAATGCTTTACAAACTATTTCCACACATGTCACCATGAATGCTTCTTATGTGTCTGGTAATACATTAAGTGCTTTCCATGTAATATTACATTTAATCTTCAGACAGCTGAAAAAAAGAGATCAAGTTATAACCCCCACTTAAGAATGAGGAAACCAAGTCATGGAGAGACTGTATCTTGCTCAAGGTCACAAATAACAAGTGACAGGGCTAGGACATGACGCTAGCCCAGTGAGTTTCAGGCTAGAGCAGGCTCCCCTTGACCTTTATTCAGACCAGAGCAGACCTTCCTTGTAGTGTTTGATCCTGGGGTGACAGTATTTTAACAAGAACTTTCTATATGCCAGAGGCTGATCTATGCATTTTATATATGACTGTTGGACCTCTCTGAAGCTTGGGTTTTTAATTTGCGAAATGGTTATAATAAGCTCTATTTTCAAAGTTATGAAAATGGAGCTAAGGTAGGTCAAGGCTCTACCACTGCGCCTACAGAGTATGGAGCTTTGTTAATTGACTTGTCGTGCATCCAACAGCCAGCAAACAAAGGGTCTGATTTACAAGTGGGCTGGATGCCAGATACAAGCCTGAGAGGCTGGCAGAAATGCTACCATAATTATTGCCACAATTACAAACCTCAGGTAATAGGCTCTTTCTAATAGATCATGCCAACTTCTAGAAAATATGTATAACTTCAAGTTTAACAAATTAAATCACATGTTTTGGTTCATAGTACAACAAAATGGCTTTGCAAGTCTAAATATTGACATTTTGCAATTTCTTAAATGTGTACAGGCTGTACATACTTTATCCATATTTCACATGTGTCTATTCATTGTTCAAGATTAAATGAATTTCCTTAAACTAGAGAGCTCATTTTATTATCCATTTTTAATTTTTTCATTTATCATTATAGAACATAAAACCAAACTCTACTTCCTATAACCAAGTTGATTATGTAATTCTTTTATCAAATTTAGCAGCATTAATTAACCATCTACTATGTGCCAGACATATAGAAGGTAACTTACATATTTCTTACAAAACTGGGGTGTGTAGAATTGGGAGTTCTTTTGGACCGCCAAACTCATAGGAGCAGAGAATAGAATGGTCATTGCCAGAGGCAGAGGGAGAGAGAAAGGAGGAGATGTTGGTCAGAGCACAAAGTTTCAGTTATGCAAGAAGAATAAGTTCTGGGGATCCAATGTATAGCATGGTGAATATAGTTATTGTATTGTATACTTGAAATCTGCTAGGGTGTGCCCACTACATACACACACACACACACACACACACACGCACGCACGTGTAACAATGTGAAGTGATGGATGTGTTGATTAATTTGTTTGTGGCAATTATATCACAATGTATATGCACATTAAAACATCAAGTTATATGCCTTAAGTATATACAACTTTGTCAATAACGCCTCAATAAAGAAGGGGGAGATTAATTCTTTTTACCCAAGTGAACTTCAATTCATTTATAGGAGATTAAAAAAATATATCCCTAGTTAGAAGGCTCCCCCCGGTCAGTGGAGACAAATATTTTCTTCATGTTTCACTTATTCCTAATCTGTTGGGGAGAGAAAATCACTTATTCATAAATCTTTGAAGAATCACTGCTGGCCAATGGAAACATGTGGATTCCCTCACAAAGTTCCTTAAAGTTAAACTGGGCTCCTTGAGAATGGCATCATTTCCACATATTTTACTGAGGTATCCTTTTAACTGGCTGGAGGTTATTTTCACCTCTTCAAAAATAAACCACTACTGATGGTCATTCATTTCATTGAAAGTCATTCATTTCATTGCATTATCCTCAAAGTCTCACATCCATGTAGCTCAGAGAGGAAATGGATTTCTTTGCTCATTAGACTGGCAATTGTTCTTCCTTTTGTAGGCAGGATTTATACACTTGTATCATTGTTTAGGGACTTAACTGATTTTTATTTGAGCAAGAAAGATTTTCCTCAGGCTATATTATGAAAATATCCCTGGAAGTATATTCATATCCTTCCAAGATACTATTGGTGCTGATTTCTTTAATTTTGATAAACATATTTTTTAAAAAGATTATTTACTTATTTGAGAGAAAGAGAGAGCGCAAGCAGGGAGAGTGGCAGAGGGATAGGGAGATGCATATTCTCTGTTGAGCCGGGACACCTCCCACCCCCTGCAATGCGGGACTCAATCCCAGGATGTTGGGATCATGACCTGAGACAAAGGCAAACACTTAACCTACTGAACTACCCAGGCACTCCTTGATAAACATATTTAATGCAAAACAATAATGTTGATGTATTATTAGCAAGGTATTAGAATAATACCCCTCAAATGATTGATGCTAATTAGTTAAAATAATTTCAATTGACATTGCAGAGTGTATGTTTTAAAATGCCATTTTTCGGGGCACCTGGGTGGCTCAGTGGGTTAAAGCCTCTGCCTTCGGCTCAGGTCATGATTCCAGGGTCCTGGGATCCAGCCCCGCATCGGGCTCTCTGCTCGGCGGGGGGCTTGCTTCCTCCTCTCTCTCTCTCTGCCTGCCTCTCCGCCTACTTGTGATTTCTGTCTGTCAAATAAATAAATAAAATCTTTAAAAAATAATAAATAAAATGCCATTTTTCATTTTTCATTTTAGATCTTGAAGTGTACCTTTTAATTCCAATTTTCCCCAGCTTTCTTTTTAGATGGGTATTTGTGGGTTTCAAAATATCTGAAAACAGTTTGGGCTTTATTAATGGTCTAAGCATCATCATCACACAATAGATGTGATGTGGTGATTGTTACTTGATAGAGCAGTACATCTACTGAGTAGTGGTAGCTGGCTTTACCCACGCACATTCATTGTATCTAACCACTTGTTTGAGTCTCAAAAAATTTGTATTGCTATCATGATAATGAACAAAGGGAACCCAAAAGAAACACTGGATATATTTGTGACTCAGAAATTTCGAGAAAACTAATTCTTAGGAGCAAAGACCCTAGTGAAGAATACTTTCGGAGGTATATATGCGGAAGAGCGACTTTATCTAAATTGTCCAAATGTTTGGCCTTGAAATAACAGAATTGTGTGTATATATTTTTTAACATTTGAAAATTTCTATAAAAAGGAAATAATGTGTAAGATGAGAAATTTCTAGATACAGGATGATGGTGGCCAGTTTATCCTGGAGCCATCGCACAGTGAAAGCACCAGATCTCGGATGAGAAAAGGACTCAGAACATTAATGCCATGTCTGTCTAATCTACAAAAGAGAAGTCAATGGGTCTAAAAGCGTTTGGGAAAGTAATTCCATGAGCCAGTCACTTTCAGTTGGGCTCTGGAATACTGCAGAGATTGTGTGTAACTTTTTACCATAGTAGTATTCTCCTCTGCTCATCTAAACACTGATAATTTTCCTTAAAAGTTAATGTAACACTCACCAACCTGTGAAGATAAAAAGGTTGTTAGACGTCTCATTCCCTTTGTATTAAGAGATTATATGCTGAAGTATATTCACCAAAAGCAACAAGGTACAAATCTCTCCAGACTGAGTGTTCTGGGTACGACCTGAGGTATTTGTGCTTGTGTACATATGGCTTTGTGAGTGTCTCATCTGTTTAATTCTTTTGAATGACAACTCAAGGCTTTAACTTCTTTCAATTTGCTTTCTACATTTACTTTTTTTTTTTTTTCTCAAAATCATTTAACACTGTAGCTCTGGTTATGGTAGAATTGCTGTGTTTTCTCTGCGGTGCTCCCAAGTGTTCCCTTTCATTACAGACATCTGCATCACTGAAAACACAAGAGATTGGTCTAGGGCTGTGGGGACCAACTACAAGTAAAAAGAAGACAAACAATAAGGAAAGATTTAAAATCTTCATATGTCAGAAGTACAAGTGGTAGATTATGCTCTGGGGTATGAAAAAACGCTCTTCAAGAAACAGAAATACAAAAAAAAAAAAAACAAGGGGTCGGGGTGGGGGCAGGGAGAATCCTTTGGATGTTGCTAAACTGGAAGAACCTCTAATGCAAAATATGAACAACAAAACAGGTTTGGATCACAAAGAACGTACATATAGAAAAAGGGGAAAGGTGCAGGACTGCTGAGCCAAAATGGTAAAAAACACCTGAGTCATCCATGAAACAGGCTTTAGAAATATCAAGATGATGGTGTACGGTGCAAAGAAGCAATAAGCAAGGACAAGCAGAAGCATCATGCGGCTTTCATCCCCATTGAACTTCTAAGCCAGGGCCCCACCAAATGACACATAAACGTAGCTAGAGGTTTCTGCCTCGATTTTGAAGAAGTCATTTTTGCTTTATCAATTCACTAATTAAGACTTCATTTTTTAAACTATTTTCCTACAAATAAATTCTTAGGATTTCATTATAAAATAAAATACAGGGAAAAAAATTGAGCAAAAACAAATTTCTTCTAGCAAATGGTGAGTAACTGTTCAGCCAGTGAATAGTGAATCTAATTATTGGATGACATTTGAGTTGAGACTCTATGGAGATTTTTACTTTTCATGGATGCCATTCGGGGATATTCAGATCACCCCACTTAAGGGATAAATTCAGCCTGGTGAAATAGGATCTGAGGATACTTTAAAGCTTCTCTATGTTGGCTTTGCAGAATTCAGGGAGGGCTTTCTCATATAAGGAGCTTGAGGAACAGCATTTCTGCCCACAGGGGCTTCCTTACCCATTTATTCACTCCTTTCAAAACTGTATCTTAATTTAAAAGCTGTCATTACAAATTGGAAAACAAGATGAATAAATCAACTCTTCAACCCATGTTGCCAGACACAGTAGAACATTTGAAGGCCTATGTGAAATAAATAGACACAGGGAAGTCTACATGACACTAGGAAGCTTTCGTTACTCTTTGGAGCTGTTGGAAAATAAATCCATATAAATCACACATCTTCATGGTAAAAACCACCTGCACTGTAGTAAGTACTCACCAGAGTAAAGCTGAACAGTCTTAACAGAATTGCTTTTGCATTTGATTTTAGCCCTGGCTTGCCAAAATACAAAGCAAGAGAGGACAACTCCCCCCATCCCCAACCACCCAAGAAAAAAATATATATATAGATTTTAGCTGCCTCTTCTTTTTAACAGTAAGCATAAGTAACGTGGGGGTGACTCACTGATAAACATGGAAAGGTGTCTCTTCAGAAGTAATGACCTCTGGTTTCTGTAGGTTTATATTAACCTCAGTAGGCATAGCTCTTAGATGGCACGTCCCCCCTCCCCCCAAAGGAACCTCAGTTCAAAACCTTTGACGTTTTTAGATCATCTGCACACAAAATCATGATCTTTCACTGATGTGCATTAAATTTCATCTATGACTAAGAAATACAGAAATGACTTGGTTTAATTTGCACAATACTAGGTCCTAGGGACAGCTGGTGTTTGGGCTTTACCTTTTGGGGAAAGCAACATTCAGACTTGAACAAGCTAAGTAAAGCATTCTCTTTAATTCTGGGCTTCTTCCACGTGTTCCGTTTTTAGGGCGGGGGGGGGCAGAAAGTGCTAGTTTTCAAGAATGCATTTTGTGCAGCACTAGAATTTCATTTTGTTAAGATTCTATATAGCTCTTGGTATCTGCAATGTGTTTTACTGTCGTATATTGGTAATTATTTAATTAGATTAAATGATGATACAAAAGCTTCTTCACTGGGGTCACTCTGCTGCTCAAATGATCATTCCTGAAAAGATAGAATATAAAATAGAAATTGCATTGAATTCTTTAATACTTATGCAAGCCAAAAAAAAAGCTCCATTTTTAAAATAACAGTAGTTTATTTTATGACCTATGATCATTTAAATGATCTGAACAGGAAGACAGAATGGTGCCTATTGATAATTTGATCATGGTCCATTTTTTTCTTCCAGGCCACAAGTTATACCCAAAATCCCCTTTGTACTTCATCAAGACAAAAAACTTTTGCCCAGCAAAGGAAACAGTCAACAAAACTGAAAGGCAACCTACAGAATGGAAGGAGATATTTGCAAATGTCTTATCAGATAAAGGGCTAGTATCCAAAATCTATAAAGAACTTATCAAACTCAATACCACCCCCCCAAAAAAAATCCAGTCAAGAATTGGAAAGAAGACATGAACAGACATTTCTCCAAAGAAGACTTACAAATGGCCAACAGACACATGGAAAAATGCTCCACATCGCTCGGCATCAGGGAAATACGAATCAAAACCACAATGAGATACCACCTCATACCAGTCAGAATGGCTGAAATGAACAACTCAGAAAACAACAGATGTTGGCAAGGATGCAGAGAAAGGAGAACTCCCTTACACTGCTGGTGGGAATACAAGCTAGTACAACCACTCTGGAAAACAGTATGCAGGAGGTTCCTCAAAAAGTTAAAAATAGAGCCACCCTATGACCCCGCAACTTCACTATTAGGTATTTAGTCAAAGGATACAAATGTAGTGATCTGAAGGGGTACATGCACCCCAGTGTTTATAGCAGCAATGTCTACAATAGCCAAACTATGGAAAAAGCTCAGATGTCCATCGACAGATGAATGAATAAAGAAGATGTGGTATACACACACACACACACACACGCATGCGTGCATGATGGAATATTACTCAGCCATCAAAAAGAATGAATTCTTAACATTTGCAGTGAAGTGGATGGCACTAGTGGGTATTATACAAAGCAAAATAAGTCAGTCAGAGAAAGACAAATATCATATGATTTCACTCATATGTGAAATTTAAGAAACAAAACTGATGAACATGGGAGAAGGGAAATAAAAATAAAATGAAACAGAATGAGAGAGAGAGAGAAAAACCATGAGATTCTTAACTATGGGGAAAAAACTGAGGGTTGCTTCAGGGAAGGAGGGTGGGGGGATGGGGAAAGTGGGTGATAGGCACTTGAGGTAATGAACACTGAGTGTTTTATGCAACTGATGAATCACTAAATTCTACCTCTGAAATTAATAATAAACTATATGTTAATTAAATTGAATTTAAATTAAAAAACCCACAAAACTCCCTTTGTATTATTCTTCAGCTTATTTAAATTAAGCACAATTGTGGGACAACATGGTCCATCTGTTACCTCTGCATTTTACATAACTATCTAGATACATTTAAAAGATATGACCATATTAGTTTTTTCTGTAATCACTTTTCTGCTTTTCACAGATAGAAAAACAGACCAAGTTGTTGGAGATCCTGTGTTCCCTAGTCATTCAGGGGTTAAAAAAGAGGGCCTAAAACAATCAGTCCCTGGGATGCCAGTTCATAAGCGAATAAACATGGGTTAGCCCTATACAAAGAAAATGTGCTGGTTGTCCTAATGACAATTACGATCATGAGCTTGCATTTAAAAAAAAAAGTTGTTGACTTCTGTGTTTTATTAACTTAGTTTGCACATCCTAAGAACAGGAAAGATTTACACAGAAAATAACTATAGCTGGGCAGGTTAAAAGAATCTAGATATTTTCAATGAATATACAGAACAGAAAAAGGGACCACAATTTCCTGACAGTTGTCAGAGTGCAGATGGGAGAGCTCATTCTCTGGAATAGGCAGGTTGGCCTTGTATGTATGCATGAGCTAGGACATTAGGACACCTGTGTCGTCTCCTGTTCTTATTCTTTTCCCAATTTTTAATCTTTGAAATTCAACTACTGGTGTTGCTCTGGGGTTCAGAAGTATATGATGTACTGGGGAGCCAGGGCTCTGCCCTGCTTATCACAGACATGAAAGGGTGCTTCAAGTTCTCCATACACCTTCACCAAGCCCTTCCCATCATGTCCCAGCCCACTCCACCATGTTGGTTTTTAGTAACAATGACTTTTTATTATTTACTTTCTACATGCCAAGTAGAGAGTGCTAAGTGGATATTCCCTTAACTTCTTTGTGGTCAGTTTGTTTGACCTATTCTTCTTTTAGTGGAATAAGAAGCTGGCAGAGCTGTTGGACATTCTCTTGAGTTTTTTCACCAATATACTTTCATTTGAGTTTTCCCTTGGGAAGAGTTGGAGGCAAGACTGTCCACTCAGGGTCCTTGGAGTCACAGGAGGTGAAGTGAGCAGAAGAGTCTATCTTAGCCAACAAACTATATTCCCAAAGAAATATGCATTCACCCCCATCCCTGCCCTTCGGGTACAGCAGAACAGTCTGCAGCTGGACAGACCCAGGGATGAGCCTCGATTCTGCTACTTTCTAGCTGAGTGACCTTGGGCAAGAGTTATATAAACTTTCTGAGCCTCAGTTTCCTTATCTCTAAATGAGGCCAGGACAATCTGTTTTGCAGGTACTTGTTTATTAAACTAGATAATCTATGTTAGTTTCAGCGTCTGTTATGCTGTGAGCGCTCAGTGAATGGGAGCTATTATTTTGCTATGTTTGCCGTCTCCTTAGGTTTTGATTTCCATAAACCCAGGGACCATGTATGGCATGCCTTCTTTTTTTTCCCCCCATTAAGTCTAGCAAGTTGGGAACAGAATTGGTTCCCTGTAAATGTTTATTCAATAGATGAGTTCGTTACCCAGTTAGTTACCCAGAACAGTGGCAGCCAAAAGGTCACGGGCTTAAGAATACACAAGATGCCAAGCTTTTGATGCTTATTCTGTGGTGGCTTTTTCTGTCTGTCTGTTTGTTCATTTGTTTGTGGGTTTTTATTGAAAGAGTGAGCAGACACTCATAATGTGTTTTTTAGACTGTTGCTGCTCTCTGTTGAGTCACACAACGAAAAGGAAAGCATATTTTTCACGTAGTTTTCGCAGACACCGTAGGTTACTATGGGAACTGGACACAACAACATGATGTGCGTGTGTCACAGAATGGGGCTTTAAGGTTTGCCTTGTTTGGTTTTTAACATATAAACACTTATCAAGGAAAAAAAACGGGCCGTTTGGAGACTACCTCTTTTAGGTTTTGAAAGTAGATGTAATGGGAGAACATCCTCCCTTTGTGTAGTATCTTCCTGCGATCTCAGAGGGCTGAAGCTGGGCTGGTGGAGACAGGAATCTACTACAGCATGTCGCTCTAGACGCCAAGGCTGGGTAAATACACCTACATGTGCACACACACAAGCCTGCACGCATGTGTGCACACGCAAGAACAGCAGCAGTTCTCGCTCACTTTTCTTGAAATGAGACAAATGATCTCAGAAGAGTCACCATGTCACCCTCATACTGAGGGAAAAGTCAAATATGATTAATTCTATTTTGTGTGGTGGGAACGTTCGCTGTTTGTGGGAACACAAGAGCGGGAGGCGTGTACTTATGACCGGGCCCTTAGTGATAGCTGACTCGTCCTGGGAAGCTGGTCAGCAAGACGATGGAGAATTTAAGAATCACAGCAAGCTGCTTCCTCTGAGCAAATGTGGTCGCTGAACGGGGCAGTCTTTCCACACTTTATCTTTGATACATCATGCGGCTAACTGATACCCCCTGCTTGCACGGATGAATGGGGGAAGGCGAGGCAGACTTGGACTGGCGTGGACACCGCTCTTGCTCAGAGTAGGGCTGCCTCCCTCTGGAGGGATGCAATGCGCAGTGTGAGGCTCCAGCTGCAGCTACAGAGCCCTGAGGAGACAGGCCAGTGGTGCCTCACTGGAGGACACCGCTCTGGTGAAGCCTCCGGCCTCAGCCACGGCCAAGGGTATGGACCCAGCGTGCCACAATCTGGTCACCAGCCTCCAACCTGGCTGCGCAGCTCCACTGTCTGGTGAAAAGACGGCAGGTGAATGGAATACCAGTGAGCAGACGTTGCTGCGTGCGCCGTGGGCACCAGAGGCCGCATGGGGGATGGACTGAGCAGCTTTGGCAAGGGGGGGGGCATCTGCTTTGGAGGGATGATGCATCATCATGCAGACATGGAAACTGCCTCCTTTATTAGCAGCACAGCACTCAATAGATTCTCTTAAGAGAGGGCTTATATTGGGGCGGGGGGAAGCTCTGTTTTTAGAGACAATGAAAGATGCAAAGTGTTGTCGAATGCACTGTGTTAAGCACTTGTTCCCACCAGAGCAGAGGGGCTACAACGGTCCCGGCTGGAAGGAACGCACACCAGTCCACGTGGCTCCAGTTGTAGCTGTAGATAAGTCTCTCCACGGTCTTCGCACACAGCATGAAGCATGGGCTTGATGTGAGCGGTGTTGTGACCCACACAGATTTATATTGCAAAGTGCACTCCTGTGTTGATTATGAAAGACGACCTGCAGCTGGGATCTCATCACCGATTCTCATTGAGGGGCTTGTCTCTTGCTTAAGATTATTTAGATGTGAATTGCCACTGGCTCTCATGGAAAATAAAGTGACCAGGAGGAAGAGTGATTCAACAGGAATTTATGGATTGGGTTCCAATTCTGCCCTGTAATGTGTTTTCTGCTCTCATCTCCGACTCGGATGACAGAGATGTATACAAATTCCATGCGAGAGATAGAATATGTAGGACTTAAAAGCACTCCCCGGATCAGTTTCTTCATCTGTGAAATGAGGACAATAAAAATCTCTACTTCAAAAGGTGTTACAAGTATCAGAGAGATCACACATGCTACATTTGAGTGTTCAATAAATGATGACCATTTAACATTTTGAAAAGTGCAGGCACATGGAAACATGAAAACCTCAGCCCCAATCCCAGCTCTGCCATTCACCGATTGCATGATCATGGCAAGTTCCTTCTCTAAGCATTGGTTTTGGAATCTGTAACACGAGGGTGATACAAGTCCTTGTCTCATAGAGATATGACAAGGATTAAGTGTAATTAAAATCAATAAATGGGAGTCATAATGGTACATATCACATAATAGGATTGTAAAGATTAAATAGATATAAAATACATGAGGGCCTGGCGTATTGTAAATACCCAATAAGCGGTAACTACTATGAACCAGTGTTAGAAATTCACTCCGTAAGCCACATGTTTGGCCCATGAACTGATACTTACAGAGGTAATGTCTTGTAGATGCTTTTAATAACAATTAGCATTCATGTGTATGGATAGAGTAACACAGGACTGAGTCGTTTGAGACCCTTCCAGGCTAGTTCGATCACAGAGACATGCCTTCTGTGTGACCAGAAGGGCATTGGTTGACCTTCTTGTGCCTGAAGGCATGCAGACATATGCCTTCTGCCTGCCTTCAAAAGCTCATCGCTTACATGGTCCTTTTGAAGTTGGGTGTATATTCTACAGAGTGCACAGTGTGGCCAGAGGCAAATCTGGCTCTTTGTTTAAAAAGAGAAAAAAGGCCAAGCAGCATATTGGTTGCTGATCACATGAACTCAAAAAAGCACACATATGAATGTGAGTTTATCTGTAAACCTATGCAGATTTGTAGGGGTATATATAGATTATACCCAGATAGGCGTGTATATGTGCATTCACACACAAACAAGTACAAAATGTACGCACACAAACATTTGTCTATAGCGACTGTTCCATTAAATGCAATCAACAAAGACTTCCTAATTCTTCACTTGACAAGAATAGCACATGTATAGCAGGTTGAAAAAGCAAAATATAACAATTCTGGTATTAATAACAAGACTTATTATGGTAAAATAACTTGCTGTGATAGTTATTTAAATAAGTTGTAAATTATGTGTATGACAAGAAAGATCATTCTAAAATATCTTAAGCCTCCAGAGCACAATTCTTCATGAACTCGAATGGCACTAAACCTTATTTTATGTATATCCACACATAGGAAAATGCAGAACTGAATTATCATCGTATTGTAGAGGCCTACCTACACTTCTTTTCCCTGCAAAACATGGAAAGTGTTTTTGCAAAACCCAGTCTTAGGGCACTGAGTCCTTGATGAATGTTTTCTTTTTTTAAATTCTAGCTCTGTGGTAAAATATATACTTGAAAAGAGAAATAGTGGTATTTGCATATTTGCTTTATGAATGTCAAATAGTCACATCATTTGGTAAACCAAATATTGAGTAACTGGATGGATATTTTTTGCATCTCATGTTTGTCTTCCAAGTATAGAGATACATAACCTAAAGAGTGTGACAAGAAATAGATTGATTTTCTTCATTTTTTTAAAGTCATGGATGTTTTGTACTACTTGGAAATGTTCCAAAATTTTCTTGTCTCAATAAATTGTCGTTTAAATATTTTTTAAAATATCTTTTAAAATAGATAAAGGGAAGGATGAGAAAAGAAACATCTGTTCTTTGGGTATGCAGAAACATTAAGATTCTTCCTTTCCAGAATAGCACAGAGCAGCTTTCTTTGTTGTTCTGGTTTCAGCTCAATTTCCATCTTAAATTTAGAAAATGTGTATACCCAGCAAGCAGCTATCTGCATGGCCATGGGAGAGTACCAATTGCTAAAATCCACTCTTTGAACCTATATTTCCCAGTTTTACATGTACAAACCACTTTCAGCATCCATTTTAATTCTTGATTCTGATTACTGAAAGCAACACAATGACTTCAGAATGTGCATTGTATTTATTTAACCCCTTACAGAAGAACCTATTGGCAGTGAGAAGTGCTCCCAGATATGACTACCCAAAGGTTTCAGCAGAGAAATGATCCTTCCTAATGGGGATATGAAAGACACCGCCTCAGTAATTTACTGAAGTTCAGCTTTAGAACAAGCTGTTTCTTTTATGTACAAAGCTAACAATTCACAGGTCCCAGCTGAAATGTATTTTTGTTGTTGTGAGGTTTCAAAGATACAGCATTTGGAAATTCCTTAATTAGATTTAAGATTTTAGTCATACAGTGGTTTCTCTTTGTAACCAGAATGTATTTATTTGACAGTTGCTTTATTTAGGAATGCTCATTTCACACTGTGAATAGCCAACAAAAAACTCTAGCATGCTAGCACGCCAATGGCTTTTTTCCTTTTGAAAACAGAAAGCAAAGATATAGGAGGAGATTTATGGAGAGTAGCCCAAATTGAAACCTATTTGGAAGCACCTTTCCTATTTGCACAGCTAAACACTGTTGTGTTTTATTTTAAATAAAGGCGTACATAGACAGAGGTTCCAAGTTTGATACACACATTAGGATATGTTTCTATAAAAACACATTACACAATCAGCATTCAGAGAGGCTGCCAGCTCTGGAAGACTTGCATGCCCATGGGTCATCCCTGGGGGACAGGCTGTATATAAATACCAACTGCCAGTTCACAGTTTGTGCAAATATAAAGTCTGTTAGGCCAAAATAACATGTGTATAGTATGACACGGCCATGCCTAGCTGTGTACATGTGGACCTCAGTTTAGCTAGAGCCTGAATTGATTTCACTTTTCACTAAAGTAAGCAGCCAGCTATTTGCAGATGGATTGGTAAAAGGACAAGAACTATAAGATATGTGGGGTAAAAGGAATGAAATGACAATAATAGTGACTCTCTAGAAGGCCATGCAGTAAGGAAAGAACCATATGATGTCTGCATAACTGGACATCCTTTGTCCCCTGAAGCATCAATGAGAAAAGCAAGAGAGGCTTGGCCCCAGTTTCTAATAATATTTGGTTCACAGTAGATGTTCAATAAATATTTGTTAAAAGTAAGGTCCTAGTGCTTCTAATTCCCGACTCAAACCCATCCCACTCCTTTCCTTCATGGCCACTGCCAATAACCCGATTCATTCATTACCTCTTTTGGGGTAATTAAGACAGCCTCCCAATTGTTTTCTTTTAGTCTTTAGTCTCTCCAGTACAATCCAGTATCTGTTCCCAAATGATCACCCTTTGTAGGTTCCAGTGAAATCATTTCCTAAACATTTTCCATGCTGTCCCACCTCCCACTGTTGTAATTACCCCAAACCCTTTCTCACCGGTGGAAAGTTGACCCCTCCACATTTTCACATTGTGTCTTTGGAGGCACACTGTAAAGACCAGTGTTTCCCCCCCAGACATCTCTCCTCACCCTAAGACACTCACAAGCACTTTATGTGTATCTTTCTTAGAGGAACTGCTGGTTTTCTGATTTGTAGTATGCTTGTCTATACGAGGGTGCTACACTTTCCCCTCATCAGCTATTTCTTTAAGGGCTGGAATTCATAACTTATTAATCTTTGTGGCTCACATGAAACTCTCTCATAAGCCTCCTCTGTACAGACCAGTCAATAGTTCCTCTATATTCTCATCTCTTCCTGGGCTTAGGATTTGTTCCTCTTTTCACAATTAAAATGATACAAATAGTAGAATAATTTGTTTTTAATGCCATCTTTCTTGAAAGAATGTAAGCTCTAGATGGGCTTATGTTTCACATCCAGATTTGAGGTCTCTAGTATAGTGTCTTGTCCTTAGCAGGCATTTGATATGTAACTGTAGAGATAGATGAGGGAGAGAGAGAGATGGACGATCACTCAGGAACACGCGCACTCACACATCTACGTTCTTAGATGGTCATGCTATTCTGCCCTCCAAATGAGCAAGGATAGAGAATTGCCATATAATAATTAATGTACCCAATTTTCCTTCCTTTCCTACTACGTACTGTCTCCTGACTATGCTATTTATTCCTTCTGCATAATTATGATTTCTGCATCCGTATTTCCCATTAAGACTTCTCTTGAATTTCAGAGATCTACCTGCTCTCTGGACACTTTCACCTAGATGTCCTGTGACACGGACTAGTTACTTTTTCACCAGATCATTTCATTTTCTTCTTTTTCCTGGTAATATCTCCAGACTACATTTTCCAGACTTTTTAGCAGATAGGTGTAGCCATGGGACGAAGTTTGGTTAGTAGAGAGTGGATGAAAGTTTATGAGCACGTTTCAGGGCCTGACTTATAAAACTCTCTATTCTCCACTTCCCTGTCTGCCTGCTGGAAGTTGAAGGTCCAGCAGAGATCCTTGTGTCCCTTGGGCATGGCTGGACCATACATGGAAGGAGCATAAATCTCTAAATGACTGTGTGGAGCAGAGATAGACTATCTCTACGGTTTGAGCTTAAAAAGCAAACATAGTTCTATTTATTAAGCTATTGAAAATTTAAGGTTGTTTGTGACAGCAGTTGGCCAAACCTAATACAGGTTTTCCCTTAAATCCTATCTCCTCTGGCATCCCTGTTCTGTTAGCACCATTGCACCCTTGCTTAGTTAGAATGCTGTGAGTTCCATCCCCACCCCCAAATATTTTCCTTCATTTCTTGTTCCTCATCAGTCAACATGTCTTGATTTTTCTTCCTAGTCTCACTATTTTAGTTCACATTGCCATCCTTTCTTGGTGGGTCTATTAGAGTAGCATCTCGAATGGCCTTTTTGCTTTCTCTCCTGCCTATCTTGGAATCTATCCATGCTAGCCATTTTGAAAACACAGATTTGATCCTATAGCTCTTTAATACAAACTTTTTAAAATTCAAGATTCATTAAATTTTCTTTAATAAGTTATCCATGTAAACCATGTCATCAGCCATCCATTTCATAACCATCTTTCACCTGCATTTCTAATGCCAACTCAGGCTCTAAAAAACAAAAACCAACAAAATAAAAAATAAAAACAATAAAACAAAACAAAAACAAAAGCAACAAATAATGACCAAAAAAACCCAGAGGTATACTTTTCCCATGACAGAGTACATTTTTCATACTCTCGATTCTCAGCATATGATATTTACCCTGCCTATAATGTCCTTTCCTTCCATTTTCTGTTCAATACAATATCATTCCCTTAATAAGTCCCAATTAAATAATCCTTTTCTCTCTCTTCTAACCTCCCATACTGAGTTAATTGCTCTCTCCTTTGTATTCTCATGGCACTTTGAAGCTAACTCTCTCGTAGTGTTTATTCCTTTGGATTTCAGTTATATCTCTGTATGTGTCTCCCAATTGATTGCGAGACTCCAGAGAATGAGAAATTGGTCTTATTTATCTTTTTTTAAATGATTTTATTTATTTATTTATTTGACAAAGAGAGAGATAGCCAGAGAGGAAGAAGACAAGCACTGGGAGTGGGAAAGGAAGAAGCAGGCTTCTCACTGAGCAGGGAGCCTGATGTGGGTGGGGCTCCATCCCAGGACACTGGTATCATGACCTGAGCCAAAGGCAGACGCTTAATAACAGAGCCACCCAGGCGCCCCCGGTCTTATTTATCTTTGGGCACTCTGTGCCTATTTTGGATCATGGCAATAAGGAAAGTTCTTAAAAAAGCTTTGCCGAATAATTTTTTTTTTAAGATTTTATTTATTTATTTGACAGGTAGAGATCACAAGTAGGCAGAGAGGCAGGCAGAGAGAGAGAGAGAGAGGGAAGCAGGCTCCTCACTGAGCAGAGAACCCGATGCGGGACTCGATCCCAGGACCCTGAGATCATGACCTGAGCAGAAGGCAGTGGCTTAACCCACTGAGCCACCCAGGCGTCCTGTTGAATAAATGTTTAACTATTGTATAACTCACTATCAAAGAAAAACCTGGCCTTGTTTTCCACTGTGGCACTGGCTTAATAAGAATGAGTAACTCTTTCCCATCTTGCAATAGCTATGATAATAAAGACTAATCTGTTTCAATAATAATGATTATTGACATTTAATGAATGATTGTTATTTGCTAGGCACTGTGCTAAATTTTATGTGCTTCATCTTGCTTAATTCTTGCAGTGACTCTTTTTTTTTTTAAGATTTTATTTATTTATTTGACAGAGAGAGATCACAAGCAGGCAGAGAGGCAGGTAGAGAGAGAGGAGGAAGCAGGCTCCCCGCTGAGCAGAGAGCCCGATGCGGGGCTCGATCCCAGGACCCTGGGATCATGACCTGAGCTGAAGGCAGCGGCTTAACCCACTGAGCCACCCAGGTGCCCCTTGCAGTGACTCTTTAAAGTTAATATCACTGTTCCATTTTAGAGTACTGTATTAATACCATATTAGCTTAAGTTGGTGTACAGTTATGAACAAAGAATAGCTGTGGGAAAAGTAGCCCCTTGCAGGAGTTACTGAGGAAGGTACAATTGATTTTGCCCTGTAGGTAACAAACTACTTGAGAATTTCCCAAGGTGTTTCTCAACTACCAAGCTGTATGTATTGTGAATATATAGAGGGTAATATAAACCCTGGAAAATTCCATGTAAAATTATTTTAAGATAAAGTTTTTGTTTTCTCTAGATATTTATGAGGTTCCTCTGATATCTGTGGAGAATACTAGGTGGATAGTAAATTTTTGAACAACCATCATGCATTTTAAGAGCATTCAGAAAATTCAAGTACATTGCTCTGGGGTGTTTTGAGTATACTTGAAACCCTCTTGATCCCACAATTCAGAGTAGAATTTCAAAGATAAGAAATAGTAGGATATCCGGCAAGAGTTGATCACTGAAACTCATGCATGGAATACAGCTTCTGACAACATTTACTGGCAACCCAGGTCTTTTGTATCCAACTATTGCCTGAGCCCGAATTATATCAATTGTGTAGAATATTTATGTGGTTAATGTAATATACTTTGTAGCAAAGACAAACAATTGGAACAATTTCTGCCATCCAGTGTAATAGGAATAAGAAGAAACCTATTGCTGCAGCTTAATAGACTATCACTTGTGCTAGCCCAGATGGATGAGGGCATAGTTCCTTTGATTTTGGAACTTATAGTTGACTTGGAAGGAAACAAACCTGCATGAAGCTGTATTGTTGAATTGTTTTCTAAATCACTTCTTTGATATGTCATTCTCCCATTCAAAAAATTCCAGTGTCTCCTATTGCCTGGAGCTCTGAACTCCTTGATCTAGTTTGGTTGCCCCCCACCTTGTTGTCTTCAGCTCTGCCTTTCATGACAGCTCCTGTAAACCCATCCAGTCACCAAATGCCAAACACAGTGTGGGCTTCCCTGTCCTTTTGCCTACTCTCTGCCCTACACATCCATAACCACTCAGATTCTATTACCTATCTCCTAGAAAACCTCCTAAGTTCATATCTGTTCAACATCCTCTCTCCTTCTCAGCCCTGGGAACCCTATTGCATACATAGCTGTCACTTTTCATTATTTTCTTCTGTATTTTTCATCTCTAGAAACATTGCCTCATTTTCCTAATTAGATTGGAAGTTTGTGGATTTTGGGACCTGTATTTTTTGATATTGCAGAGTCTACCACAGGAAAGGGGAAGAAAACAAGTATTTACTGTGTTCCTCTTGTATGCCAGGTACTATGCCAGATTCTTCACATATGTTAGCTGGTTTAATTCTCACAATGCTATGAACTATGTATTAACTCCATTTTAAAGATGAAAAAAAAAAACCCAACGCCCCCCCCCCCCCCAAAAAAAAAGAAAAAAAAAAAAAAAAAACAAGGCTCAGAGAGTTTAAGTAAAGTATCCAACATCACACAGCATTCCATCCTGGTCCTGTCCATCTCCAAAGCTCCTGATTTTCCTAATGTACCTTACATATACTAAATACTTATTGGTAACAGCAATTCTCATCTACCCCTCATCCCTAAGTATAATTTTTGCAGTAGTTAATATCATCATTCATTATTTTCCAACTGTTTAATGTGTCCTGATATCATCTATCCAAGGGGATTGTCAACTTTTGTGGGCAGGACAGTGCCCTGAGCTTTGTGTGCGCTTCCATGTGTCTTGCTCTTCATACGGAGAGCCTCTGGTGGGCACTTGTGGTCTGCTTGACCATTGGAGATCTTTAAAGCTGAATTGTGATAAAGATCCTCTTTTGCCTTTGAAACTCCTGTTTTGCCTTGATTACATTTTCCCAGGCTATGGGTATTTTGTCAATTTCTATTTAAAATAAAAAGGTCTAGGACATCTGGGTGGCTCAGTGGGTTAAGCTTCTGTCTTCGGCTCAGGTCATGATCCCAGGGCCCTGGGATTGAGCCCTGCATTGGGTTCTCTGCTCAGCAGGGAGCCTGCTTCCTCCTTTCTCTCTGCCTGCCTCTCTGCCTGCTTGTGATCTCTCTCTCTCTTTCTTTCTGTCAAATAATTAAATAAAATATAAAAAAAAAAGTCAAGAAACTGATGTTACCTGTCAATTGATGTAATTTAAATCTCATGAAAATCCAGCCAATAGGAAATAAAACTAGAATGAAGGGTCAAAATGTATTAAATTGTTGTTATTTAGTCCTTCGGAAATTATTTTATGATGCTTATATACTGGTCAATGATAATCTTCATGATATGCATGATAAGGTATTCCAAATGTACTCATGAAATCAACTCAGATGGTATTGCCTTTCTGATCTATAAATTCCCTCTAGTTAACCCTATATATACATTTCTCCCCCACCTCAACTCCACTGGTTATTTTTGACTCTTCTAGACTGGAGTTGGCTAATAATGTTCTGAGATCTAATAGTATTGGGGTTTGAACGTGGGGTTTCTGGGCTAGCTGAGTTCACTGGTTAGTGGTGGGTGAGGCGAAGCAGTTAACAACAATGGAGAATGCACTGAGACCGGTCATTGGCTCTTCCATACTCTCAACAGTAAATGTTTCCTTCCATTGGGATATATAAGGGAGAGCTGAACAGAGCTGCTGCCATACCCATAGCGAGCAGTTTAGTATCTGCAATTCTTCAGTAATTTTTTTTTGAAGACCTCAAAAGGCTGCACACATGCACAATGATTCATTGTTTAATATCATCCAAATCTTAAGGACACTGATAAATTTTTAAGAGCTTGTCTATTTGCAAGGCATGTAGAAATGATGATTCTATATTTATCTCAATATATAATTAACAATAATTTATAAGTAATGGGTATCATGTTCTGAAGACAAATCACTGGCCTTTCTTTTCTTTCTTTTTTTCTTGTATAAGTAGTGGCTGAGGGTTGGGGTTCTGCACAGTGATTTCCATGACACCCAATTTGGCATCTTATATTGTCGCAATGAGCTCATGATTTCAGGTGAGGAATAAGCAGGAGCACATGAACCCTCAAGCAAAAGAGATGAAATTTTCATCCGAATGTCCTAAAGAATAAAAATGATGGAGATAAAAACAGAAAATATTTGACATGGACAAAGTTGTTTCTAACTAGAACATTTTTCAAAGTTTTCTAGGGGCATCAATTGCTCTCTGAGCAAATCATTTAGTACAGAGCTCTAGTGAGAGCATTAGCAAACGATCCTCTCTGCCTGCAATTAGATTAGTCATGCACTTGTAGGCCAGAATTTATGGTGATTGGTATTCCAGAAGAACGGTTGCACAGTGCTTTACAGAAAGGAAATAAAGAAAATCACTAAAGTGCACACCAAAGAGTGCAGACCTTTATCTTTTAAAAATTGCTCTTATTTCTAAAAAGCTTATTTCATAAAACAAAGAAAGATATAGACTCTGCAATATAAATATTCCCAACCCCCAAACAGATTCTTTGTTACTATTGCTCTCATGAATGTCATGAGCCTTCATGCCATGTATACCCAGGAACTAACTTTCTTTCTTTTTTTTTTTTTTTCAATTTATTTGACAGACAGATCACAAGTAGGCAGAGAGGCAGGCAGAGAGAGAGACAGGAGGAGGAGGCAGGCTCCCTGCTGAGCAGAGAGCCCGATGCGGGACTCGATCCCAGGACCCTGAGATCATGACCTGAGCCGAAGGCAGAGGCTCAGTGGTTAAAGCCTCTG
>NW_019154099.1:33584341-33639727 GCF_002288905.1 Enhydra lutris kenyoni | reverse complement strand
GATGCGGGACTCGATCCCAGGACCCTGAGATCATGACCTGAGCCGAAGGCAGAGGCTTTAACCACTGAGCCACCCAGGCGCCCCAGGAACTAACTTTCTTGATCATCTAGTTTCTAAACTCTGGGAAGGGAGAACGGATACACCTTTCTATCTTCCAGGCACATGCACATTATTCTTATCATCACCTTCGTCTATATGATCATGATCATTCGCACACAGTTATCCTTCGCAAGGTTCAGTATTTTAAAGATTCATTTAGGGTCTGCGTCAGGAAAGGCACTGTGTGTGTTTGGAAAGTAAAACATGAGGAAGGTCACAAGTTGTTCATTCCAGTGAATTGTGGGGGATGTGGGCCCAATTCTGCCCAACACGGCTCTGTTCCAGCTGTTGCACTGGACTGAATGGATTAGCAAAGTCTGTGTGCAGGCGTGGTCCTGGCCCTGGCTGCTAATTCTGGATCCCAGTGGATGGCAAAGCCATACACACGCACTCATCATGCTGACTGATGTGACCAAATGGGATTATCTTGAGGATTTGGAGAGTTGTTCTGCCACCCAAGACGTGGGGATAGAATTTCATCTTTTCACATCTATTTTTCTAAGTTGCTTTCTTTTCTTAAAACACTAAACATACCAAACATACCTCGATCTTTTTAAACAAGTGACTAAACCTCAGCTTGATGTGCACAAAGAAAGCCAGCCAAATTGTCCAAATTTATCAGGGAGGCCCCTTGGCTGGGAAAGGGGAATCTCATCAGCTAGGTGGCTCTTTCTAGGTGTCAGGTACCTTGAACACTAGGGGTCTATCAGTGTAATACCACAGCTACAACAATGGGCATACATGCAAAGCTCAGAAATGACTCAGAGAGATCATCTCAGTATTTCATATAGGAGAGTGGTTATAACTAGAAATGTTATATATGAGAAGGAAAGTATTTTTATGGCCAATTTAAAACTGATATCAATTAGGGACTGACAAAGTAATATGTTTTGCTGTTGACATTTTTTTTTCTCAAATTGTTTAAAAACTCTGATGGAGCAGAGTTTCAAATGATTATTATGGCTATTAATTATAGATACATCCGTTTGCTTAAGTAGATATTTAAAGCAAGAGTGCTGATTGTAATATTAAATATATTTATACTCTATATTAAAAACTATTTCCTTTACCTTTGGCAGCTATTAAAGATCATGATTTGTTCATGTTTAGGAGATATATTTGACATGAGAAATCTGTAGGGATTTCAGGCAAATTTTGGTGAACAGGTCCCAAATTGTTATATTTTGAATATTGCCTTAAACCATTGGGTGACTGGGAAATACTTCTATGAATAGGAGCATTGATAGAACAGGTACTATTATGTTTTAGGCACTGTACAAAGGGATTTGAATCCTGCTTCTTAAGTGTGGTCCATGGGTCAAGTGCATCAGCATCACCTGCGAGATCGTTAGAGAGGCAGCATCTCTGGGGGCTCCACCCCAAGAACCACAGCATCAGACTCTGCATACGACAACCTCTCTTTGTGTAGTCACACATCCCAGTGCCAGAAGCAATGCTTTCACATTTCATTTCTAATTCCTCACCGCAGCCCTGCAATTTCAGAAAAGTTAAGGCAATGTGCAGGGTCACAAAACTAATAAGAAGTGAAGTCTTTACTCAGATTTGGCCATGTTTCCATATACCGTTACACCCTTCACTTGTTGAAAAGTTGGCCCTTCTTAATTGTCCAGCTCAGATTCCACCACCTCAATATCTTTCCTGATGGTTCCCGTTGCTCTTTCTTGTTGCAATATCTCACAGTACTTTGATTTTTTTCTGGTTTTTCCATATTAACACAGTCTTGTCTTAGATGATAATGGATATATAATCTCCATATAATGGCTATATAATATCCATAAGGATAAACACTATCTTTTTTTGGCTTCCATGGTCTATTGCACCTGGCATAGCAATTGCCACATAGTATGTGCTTGACAGATGAATAAATTAACCATTGAATTGAATAAATTGAATAAATTAACCATTGCCTCTACCCTTTAAATAAAGCCATTCTGTAGTTCATTAGGACAAGTAAATTCAGTTTAGTATATTAACAACTGCTAATTGCTTCAAAGTTATTACTACTTGGCTCACATTAATATTAATAATGGTAATTCCTACCATGTGTATGAGATTTTATAACTTACAAAGTACTTTAACACTTATGACACCATTTAATCTTCACTACAGTGTGGGGGCATAAACATTCTCTTATGCCCATTTTACAGATCTAGAAATTTATGCTTATAGAAATTAAGTGACCTGGAAAATATTACGGGAAACACCATGGTACAAAAACTTAAAGCCTTCTGATTCCAAAGCTTGTGCTCTTTCTGAAGCAAAAATATATATAAAGTCAAGAGCTGTATTCTCAAATGGTATTTGTAGAGCCCTCAAATACTATATTCATTGACCTTCAGACATCATTCTTCAAATGAAGATGCTGAAATCAGAGATAAAAGAAAAGAAAAATCTACAGGATTTGGTAACTAGTTAGCAAGATGCTAGAGAGGATGAAGGAGAGATAGGGTTAAAAAGGACTCCCAGATTTGGAGCTGTGATGCCTGGAAATGGGATGGCATCATTGAGTCAACAGAGGTGCGTCCTGGGGGACGCAACAGCTTGGGGGAGGAGAAGGGTCATGGCTCACCAGGTTCTCTTTCTCCAGCTTCTGTGGTGTGGTTACCTATGTCAAGATGGAGCTTGGTCTCTGGGTGATTACACTGATCATATGCCCTGTCACATGAATAGGAATTAAATTTGGTTGATTTAAGCCATAGAGAATTTAGGGCTGACTAGAGTATATTCTCTATTCCAGGCTATCCTGACTCAGACATATAAGGAGAACTTTCTACAGGGGGTTGGTTGAATAAAAAAGCAATTTGCATTCTTGATTTTACAACTCTATTCTCATTTCTTTCTCTCTCCTCTCCATTGCTGTGAACGAACACCTTTTGAGTCAGACTTATAAAATAGCAGCTTGAAATATTGCTGGTTTCACACTCATCCAGGAGGAGAAGACTTTTCATCTAATTGTTGATGGCACTGAGTAGGAAGATCTAGGATCTCCAGTTAGAAGTCCTGGGTTATAACCTTTAACTCTATGTTTCTGTGGTTGTGAACTAGGGAAAGTCACTTAACTTGTCTGAACTCTATTTCTTTGTATGTGATACTACATAGCTCATATGGTTGTGAAGAACCAATGAGCTACTATGGATGAAAGCAGTTTGTAAATTTTAATACGTTATAGAAGATGTAGTTATTAGTGTAAGAACAGAACAAAGGACAAAAGTATAGCTGCCAATACAAATATCTACTGGAAAGCAAATTGTGTCTTTTTATTTTTAAAATTTTTTTAAAATTTAACTTAATTTTATTTCTTTTCAGTGTTCTGAAATTCATTGTTTATGTACCACACCTAGTGCTCCATGCAATACGTGCCCTTCATAATATTTTAAAATTAAGGTGTGTGTTTTTAAAAATATTAAAGTCAGAATAATTCAGTATTGAACAAAAATCAGAGCTAGCATTGATGGTTTTTTGAAAAGAACGATTCCCATTCATTGAGCATTCCCATTCCTGTGTTACAGGCTTTGCCTCCTTCCACTGCAGTATAACAGTGACTTCTATTGACTCATAGTCACTCACCTTTATATAAGAACAAAATAGACCTTTAATTTAGGAAAATAAAGAGGAGCTGATTCTAACTGCACATTTTTTTCTTTTATTTTTTATTTTGTCCACAAATCCACATATCAATAGTTACTACATCTTTAAATTGGTACGGAAAAGAATGTGCTAACACCCATTCCTGGTGCATCTAGCCTACCACGTTTTGAGAATAGCTCCCAGACATAACTTACAGTCACACAAGACTGTTTGCCAGGGCAGGGCTTGGATAAGGCAAGACTTGGCTGCCGTGCTCGGGGAGCAACATTTACAGAAGCACTCAGTCTCACCTTCACACTCTGAGAGTGAGTGCCTCATTGTTCCCTGGGCATCCATTTTGTCTTTCTGTAATTCCTACCCTGTTACCCCTCATTGCAACCTGGCCAGAAAATTTATGGGAAAAATCCCCTAAAACATCCTATTATATACATGACAATTTCTTTCTTGTAAAAGGATTAAAACCTCTCTGTTTCACACAATATTTAGTACCATTGTGAAAGGGCTTGGAATTTAAGGAAATTAAGAATGTTTCAGTTTCTATGATACAGCACCAAAGTAGGACTCACAGAGAAATGCTGAGATGACAGAGACTAGCACAAGTCACAAGTCAGAAGTTAAGGTTTGATCAAAGATCCAGTACAGATGAACTTTTTCTGAATGTTTCCCTGATATAGGTTCCTATAGGGCTGCAGATAGACCCCTCTTTTTAAGTCTCATCATGGGATTTCTTTGGAGAAATATATCCACACTTCTGTATCCTGCTCCTTTACTGTTAGACTACTATATTATTCCTCAGGTTGTGGGCAATTGTTTTCTCTAGGTTTTCTGTATTTCCCATTTTTTTTTTCTTCAATAAGTACACAGTACTCATAATGAACACATTTAGAATTAAGCAGTGAATTGGACCTAATCTATTATTGGCTTGCTTCTGACCCTCAAATGACTTTCTCACATGAGTTCTCCTGACTGCATCTTCCCACACACTTAGGTTCTCCTTCAGTCTATTATTTTATTTATTTTATTTTAATTTCTTTTCATCATTAAAATACTTTACACCAGATCTACCTCTTAACTAACTTTTAAGTGTATGGAAAACAGTATGATAGTGCCTCAAAAAAGTTAAAAATAGAACTATCAAATGATCCAACCATCCTACTTCTAGGTATTTATCCAAAAATAATTGAAATCAGGATCTCAAAATGTATTAGCACTTTCAGTTCATAACAGCACTATTCACAGTAGCCAAGATATTGAAACAACCTGTCCATTGGCAGATGAATGGATAAAAGAAACGTGGTATGTACATACAATGGAATATTATTCATCCTTTAAAAAGGGGGGAATTTTGTAAAATGTGAAAAAATGGATGAAATTTGAGGACATTGTGCTAAGTGGAATTAAGCCATTACAGGTTCTTCTTTGGTTGTCAAGGCTGGAGAGCTGCTACTCTTACCAAAGTCTAAGCCTTCCTTATGTGCGATGGATCTCATCCCCTTTTTACTTCTTTAATTAATATTTCTCTCTTTCCTGGATCATTGCTATCAACATGTGCATATGCTCTCTGTCATATTTAAAACTATCTTTTGGGACCTCACCTTCCTGCTTGTGCACAATTTTACTTTTTTTTTTTTAAGATTTTATTTAATTATTTGAGAGAGAGAAAAAGAAATGAGTGGGGGGAGGGGCAGAGGGAGAGGCAAACTCCCCACTGAGCAGGGAGCCAGACATGGGGCTCAATCCCAGTACCCTGGGATCATGAACTGAGCTGAGAGTAGATGCTTAGTCAACTGAGCCTCCCAGGCGCCTCTTACTTCCACTTTATTTTACCTTCATAACCAAACCTTCTAATAATTATCTGCAGACACTGTCTACACCACTTCAGCTCCCATTCTCACCTCCATGCACCCTAATCAGGCTTCCTTTGGGCCCCACATATGGCTGAAATTACTCCATTCAAGGTCACAATTGACTTCCATGATGATGCTAAATCCAATGGACATTTATCTCTTTTCATCTTATTCAACTTCTCATTAGAATTCAAGACAGCCAACTGCTCCCTTTTTCTTGAGACATTTTCTCTTGTTTCCAGTGTTACCCTCTTCCTCCCCCCTTTCACACCATGTTTGTTTGTTTATTTCCTGCCTTCATGGCCATCCAGCCTCTGCTTTGCTGGCTTCTTCCTCCCTGTATAACTTGATTCTGGGACTCCTCCTCTGCTCCAAGCTACTCTTTCCCAGGGATAATCAGCTTGCCCATGTTTTTGAACACCAATTGCAGACTCATGCATCCCTATATTATATCTTTGGCTCTGGTGTCTCACTTAATTGCCAGACTCATATATCCAACTTCCAACTTGACATTGCCACTTATATGTCTAATAATTTATTCAAAATTTCAATGCCCTTTACAGCAGGACTTGTTGAATCTACCTCTGAATCATATTTCTAATCCCAAAGTTTGGACTGAGTGGTAGTTTCTAAAACACTAATTGTCTTCTAAATAGCCTCACTGTTTCCATTCTTACAGTGTCGCATTCTTCCCTTTCTATTTTTCCAGACAGCAGCCAAAGTGATCTTTTGAAAACGCAAATTAGGTCATCCCCTACTTGAAACTTTTCAGTATCATTTTGGTCTCAGCTTAAATGTCACCTCCTTGCAAAGTCTTTCCCTAATTCACAATTAAAAGTAGCACTTGTGTCTCTCTGTCACATTATTCTGTTTTATTGTCATCGTTATATTTATCAACAAATGATGGTTACCTGTTTATGTGTCATCTCCATGAATATAAGGACATTGCCCACTTCGTCCTTTACCTTAGCCTCAGTGCATAGTTCTCAGCACATAATATGGCCTCAAAGAGTAACTGAATAAATGAATGATGAATTTATCAGCAACGTCTATTGAAATATGTCAGGACATTCTTTGGCTATGCCTGCATAACAACTAGTTTAGGAGATTTTCCAATTCACTTGGATAATCAGATTAATCTTTTTCAAATAATTGAAATAATTTTTTATCCATGAAAAGGTACTGTTTTACCCAGTGATGACTTACTTTATGCAAAATACATGGAGGCCAAAAAAAGGACCATCTTTGGAATGTTCTTTGTAATCATCATATATAAATTGGTGATTTTTTTAAAAGATTATACTTATTTATTTGAGAAAGAGAGAGACAGCAAGAGAGCAAAAATAGAGGGAACAGCAGAGAGAGAGAGAGGGAGAAGAAGTGTTCCCACTGAGCAAGGAGCCCCACATGGGACTCGATCCCAGGACACCGAGCTGAAGGAAGATGCTTAACTGACTGAGCCACCTAGGTGCCCCATAACTGGGTGTTCTTAAAAGAAAACATGTAGTGGTGTGGCCTGGGTGGCTTAGTCGGTTGAGCATCCGACCCTTGATTTTGGCTCAGGTCATGATCTCAGGGTCGTGGTGCCTGCTGAAGATTCTTTCTCTCCCTTTGCTGCTGCTCTGTACCGCCCCCTCAAAAAATAAAACAAACAAACAAACAAACAAACATGTAGTCCTGCAGGGGTGAGAACTTTTATTTTTGTGTGGATTTTGAGGTCTTTGTTTTCCATTTGCTCACCTAAACATTTAGGATGTGGTCATTCCAACCCAGAAAACTTTTGGGCACATCATGTATGGTCTTCATCCCAGAGACAGCCATCTGTTTCCAAATTCTCTTTTCCTCCCTGTATAACCACAGAACATCTAAATCCACAAACAATGATTTGTTCACATGGCTTTCAGTATCCATAAAGTGGAATAGAGCTTCTCCACAAGTAGTCTCAGTTTAGAACTGAGACTCAAACCACCTTAGTTTTGTGTTGACTGGGAGATAAGATTTATTTTCTTGTCCCAAATGTAGGCCCTATCTGATTATGTCACTGGTGGGCTCTGTCATGTCCCCGTCTGCCCAGGTACACGTGTATACTGGTGACTTGACTGAGAGTGTTTCTGAGGTCCTGACGGTCTCAACCCCAGAGGAGCTTTTCCTCTGGAAACCCCAGTCTACCATTTCTCTCAAGACAATTGGAGTCTCCACCAAGCTCCAGAGAATGTCACATCTTTATCGCTGTTTCCAGGAGCTGCCGTCCAGCAGAAGGCACTGGCACAATACATCTTTGTCTTCCTCCAGCGAACAACCTGGGGTGAACCAGGTCAGGCGTGCCTTCAACATTTGGGGCCTGCTACAGTTGTCCGGGCCACAGAAACTCCTTACAATGGCTTGGCCCTCATTGTTTTCAGAACCTTGGCTCTCCTTACCATTCTCATCATCCAAATTTATTTAAGGATGAAACTATTAGAAACACAATTGGTGAATTAATGTCATAGGGACTGCTGCTGGCAGCTCATCAATTTTTGATATGCCACTCAGACAAATGAAACATAAGCCACCCAGAACAAGGGGACCTTTTGACACTTCAAAGGAAACCCCTATGGGTGGTTTCCTCTTGAAGCCACACTAAACTGGCTCGGATCTCCTCAGCTGGAAGCTGCCAATGTCTCATTAACCCCTAAAAAGGCCCTGCATGAGCTTTTCTTTTCAGCTATAATTATGCCATGCACTCCTGTTATGCTGCAGTGAATCGCAACACTGTCACCAGCACATTATAAACATCCACCCTAATTGAAAAGCAGATTAGACTCTTGTGTTAATTAGCCAAAAAGCCCGCCCACTTGCATGCATTATGATTGCCTCTTAAATACTGAGGATGTTGAAATCCCTCAGAAAGACAAGGCAGACTTAATTGCAATAACCTGCAAATTAAGTTTAATTTACTTTAAATTTACCGGTTTAGCAGGCTCATTTGATGGTGTTAATGTTCTAGCAAATTAATTATCTGAATTAGTCATGCCTGGTGGAGTTTTGCAGCAGAATACATTGTACAGTGGCCTATTAATAACAGACAAACAGGACAGGATTAATGAGAAGATTATGCTTGAGTTCCTAAAAAAAAAAAAAAAAGGATCTTGCATGAATTCAAATATAATCACCAAAGTGCAAATACAGACACAGAATATAAACAAACTGAGATTTATTACACTCTATAGCATGGCATCCAGGAGAAACAGTAAAACATGGCCAGTGAAGTCTCAGACAGCAAGAGCCCTAGTCCATGCAGTCCCGTGGAGTTCTCACCATAAACTGCCTTCTGTTACCAAACATAGGTGAGTCCCCAAGACAGGCGGTGGACTGCACGGAAGGAACTAGTAGGTTAGTTTGAAGTTGCTTCTCTATGGTTAATTCTAGGGCCCTCTTGGTAGTTCATGAGGCATTAAGATGCTCTCTAGAACCCACTTGCAACCTCCAGATAACTCCTAGCCATAAAGGATCTGAAACAATGCTGCTCTTGCTACCCCTCTTCTCTTTGTCCCAGTGCCTATCTGTCAAGCCTGGGGGAGGGTAATATAGGGAAGGGGGCGCCGATTTAGAAGGATGGGCATACAAAGGCTGGGGGAACATTTAGAGGATTAGCACTTTGGGAGAATCTTCCAGATTCCCCTCTCCATGAGGATAAGAAGTGAATCTTGGTCCTCTTCCACCCCCAGGTCCTAGATTAGGGCCTGGAACATAGCAGGGGCTCAGCAACACTTGTTTTCTTGGGAATGGGCCAAACACAAAATGAGCTTAGTGACCATTTTGGAAGAAGGATTTCTCAGCTTGGAGAATATGGTCGGGTATTGCTCCTAACAAATATGGAATTTCTCTGAAAATCCAGAGCCAGTGAAAGCTCTGTTATAAATAGGTTTTCTCCATTTGGTTCTGAAGAGACGCGTACAGGCTCTCTCTCTGCCATCCGCAGCAGAAAGAAATCGCCTCTGGGTGTCAAACTAATAATCTTTGACTGGCTCGAACTGAATACGGCCTTGCAGTGATTGACCTCAACATGCCAGATTATTGATTGGGATGGAGATGCCTAAGCCATCATTTTCTTGGAGCAGTAGTGGCTTTTGTCTTGATCCTGTCCACAGCTGTCACGCTGTGGTGAGCCATTGAAAGAGCCCACATTTGCATCCTTCATGCATTTATGCTTTGTGGCTTAAAATAAAAATGCCACCACTTGAAAGAAAGGCTGAACCATTGATTCCGTTTTTTTTTTTTTTTTTAATTATCTCATTAAAAGCCAAAGGTTTGGCTTTAGTTGGGGGTGGGGGGCAGACATGCAGAATATGGAAACTTGCTTTATGGGGTGTATTTAATCTGGGGGAAAAATAATGAGAATAAAAATTGTTTCAATATGTTTTCTGTATTGTGTCAATAGATCACACAGCTCCTTTCTAGAGTCACATTTGCTGTTAGGATGGTTGGGATTTTTGCTGTTTTTGTTGTTGTTCTCTGTTGAATTACAATTTGGAGCAGTAAATGAAACTGGCACAAAAGCAGGTGTTATTACAACTGGGCAGGAAAAGGACAATAACAACATAATTCCACTTTAAAGGCCGATATGTGTATGGTTGAAATGACTTTGGTTGGAACGCATAGGGAATAGAAAATACACCATAAAGAAAATGGATTTCGGTGACACATAAACAAAAGGCAAATGACTAATATATTTACATATAACATGTGGTGTATTCATTGCACACCATGGTGACAGAATTGTTTATTTCATTTATAATTTATACAGCAAAATCTTATTAAATGTGTAACTAGTTTGCCAGATGATAATATACGTAGGAGATTAGGCTTCTATTGTAGAATATCATTATCAACAAAAGATTTTCATTTGTGAGTTAATTTTTTCCCAGTCCCTTCTTTCCGGCAGTGTTTGCTCTGAATAAAAGTCTGCCTCTTCAATCATGGTGGTGCTGTGGTGAGAGGAAGGGAGCTGTGGAGGAGGAGAGTGCCCATTGGCCAAAATAAGACTCCTCTTGTGGTGTTTTACAGGCTATCAGTCTTGGGAATATGTGAGGGATCACCAATGGGTGTAGATAAACTTTAGGGTGATTTGAGACACCTAGAAAAACTCTTCTCTGGCAAGCAGATTCTACCAAGGACTGGAAACAACAGAACTGGGACTTGTCTGAGATTACTTCAAGGACTAGAGGGTCCCGTGAGCAGGTGTTGTAAAGAATGATTTCACAGTGCTGCCTCCCTTCTGATGGGCCATAGGTTAGAGACTTCAGGAAAATTCTAGACACCAAGGATGCATGCATTTATATGGAAAATAACCCTTCTCAGGACATTAACTGGGCAGCACTGTTTTTTTTTTTTTTTTGCTTTCAGCACTGCAATGTGTATGTTATCTCCCCTGTGATCTGTTCCTCATACACAGAGAAAACTACTCGTTCTCATTATTCAATTTCAAATAAGAAAAGAAACCCCCTCCTTTAGGATTTTCCTTTATGTAGTGTTATTTAATGAAGATCAGACCATTTCAGAATGTTTGTAGTGAATCTCATGGCAAAGAAGGAGAGGGGTGTTTGCGAGGGGCTACAGGATAGGTGGGATTTGGGAGGGGGATGGAAGTGAGGTGGTGGAAAAATGCTTTTAAACAATAAAATGTATTTTACTTTCAAGCCTTGAACTGTCAGCCTTCATTCCAAATAATGTATCCTGACAGTTCATAGCTACTCTTAAAAACTGGGTGAAGCTTTTGCAGTTGCAAACTAGTGTGATAAAACATGAAAATACTTTATTCAGGTAAAGTGGAAATAGCTGTTCAGCCCGGTTAAGTTACACAGAAACCTTTTCCTCTCTAAATTAATGTACTGTGCAAATATCTTGCCTGTGACACCCTAACTGTCCACTTAATAAAAGCCCTTCCAGTGAAAACTGTGTCTTAGTGCATCAAAGCATTACTGAGTTTTCCAAACCTAAAGCCAGATAAACTTGTACATTCAAAACAAGCTTGCAAGAAAGTGAATCTTAGAGTTGCCAATCATAAGTGGAAAAATGCAAAGAACACATATTTATTCAGTCTCTACTCTTGGCCTGGGAGAAGGCAAAGACTGTTGTTTTATTTTCTGTACACTTTTCCATTCATTAGTTCCATGATCGCTCAAGAAGGCAAAAGGCAGCTCTAGGGCATCCTCATTTGGATGCCACAGAGTGTCAAAGTAACAAAAAGAAAAAAATAAAAAAGAGGAAAACTAGAAAGAATGATGTTATTTTTTTGATTGAGCCTCAGTGTAGGCCCCAGTATTAGATTGCTGCCAAAATAGATAAAGGGTTCAATTAACAGATGTATAGAGTCTAGAATCTAGGAGAAGATATTACTGCTCAGACCATATCTGGATTATTTTGCTCAAATCTGAGCCTCAGAGACTCAAGCAAACTAGCTATTATTTACAGAAGAGTAAAAGTAGTCGTGATAAAATAATGAAATTACACTTAATGAGAAGCAGTTGAGGGAATGGGAGAAATGCGTCATTAAGAGAGATTAAGTTCTAACAGAAGATGTATGATCACTTGATGATTTTGTGGAGGCTTTACAGTAGTGTATTTTTCCTTCTTCACTGAATAACAATAGTAGAGTAATAGTAATCATAATCATCATACATGACACTTGTTTAGTACACTCAAGTTTACAAACTTCTTACAAATGTCATCT
Source organism: Enhydra lutris kenyoni (assembly GCF_002288905.1). Classification (NCBI taxonomy): domain Eukaryota; kingdom Metazoa; phylum Chordata; class Mammalia; order Carnivora; family Mustelidae; genus Enhydra; species Enhydra lutris. The sequence goes on along the minus strand of NW_019154099.1, from coordinate 33,627,460 downwards.
TATTTGGTCCACCCAATATCTTGGGGGGAAATTACTATGATCCGTGTTTCACAGATGAGCAAATGGACTCAGTAGCTAAGTTACTTGCTCACAGGGGCACAGATAAAGGGAAAGTTTCCGAATGCCAGGTCCATTGACTCCAAATCACCATGGGCAGCTAGACCAGCTTATCTAGATGATTCTTTTTAATCCTCAGTTTTTATGATTTTAATAAACTTAGAGGCTTGGAAAAATGCTTTTCTTATTCACCATTTTACTCAGGCAAACGCTTATTACTAAGTGTCAAAAACTGGGCAGTTTCTGAGAATAGTATTATGAGTAAGGTATGGTCAGTTCCATTAAGAATTTTGCCCAATGAAGGGGAACCAAAGAAGTAGATAATTAGAATTAATCACAGGAGTCATGAAGGAGTGCTGTGAGGCCTTAAAAAGGGCAATTAAGTCTGTGATTGGAAGGGCAGGCAGATAGGAAGTACATACAGAGAAAATTAGAGTTGAGTTATGTCATGAAGGTTAAAAGAGGAAGAGGAAGAGGAGAGGGTGGGGAGGCTGGAAGACATTTGGGGCAGAATTCTTTGGAAGTTCTTGATATTTGTATTCAGTGTATTTACTTGTGACCCTGTAGGGTGACCAATACCTTCTAGTTTGCCCAGGACTCTTGGGGTTATAGCGATTACAGTCTCGAATCCCATGGAACTTCTCAATCCCAGGAAAACCAGGGTGATTGATCATCGTACTTTACGAGGTTAGTACTGGACACAATGGAGTTACAAAGCATACAGAGGACTCCAAATAGACACAAGCTTTGTTAGTATTAAGGACAGGACATGACCACAGTATGTTTGCTATTGCTTAAAAAATCATTTCAGTTTAATTTTTTCTTTGTTGTCAAAGAAAAATGCTAAATCCTAGGTGATTTCTAAATACTCAGTTGGTCCCAACATGCAAAAAAAGAAAAACAAAGCCCTGATTGATCTTAGGATGGTTAGTGTTATAGCACTAGCCAAATTTGACTCTTTTCACTTAATTTCTAAGAACTTTAGATACCTAACTATGTAAAACTAAAATTCTATTAATATATATGAATTACAATAATATTATTAGAAAATAAATGTAGATAATATGCACATTGCTACAATAAAATATATCTATAACTTGGGATTATAGAAAATGGATACCTCCTAAGAATTTTCGTAGTAAGAAAACAACAGAAAGTGTTCATGGATATTTGTAGAAGTATCTTGCCCTAAAAGATTCATATTAACATGTGAGATTTGGGAAATATGCAAGTTCTATCAAGATGACTACAAAGTATATTCGGGTCTGTAATGTAGGCTTGCTGAAACATAACAGGTTAACTAAGAATCAGGTATGAGCATGAAACTCAGAGAGATGAATACTAACATGTCATTATGTCTCTGGGATCCTCAGCGGAGAGGGTGCATGGTTCAATTAATTGACAATCCTAGCGGACAGCATTTACCAACTACTAACAACTTAGCTCTGATTTTACTTTCCATGAACATTCTCCAAAAGAAATTCACAGCTGGCATAGTAGACCATATGTCTTATTTAACTTTCTTTTCTTCTTATGGTTCTTCCCTTTTATGTTTGGTTAACATCATTCAGCTTTGAGTAATTGGGGATCTTGAGTTTGGAGTACTGTGGACCAGGGTGTTATGGGCTGAATTGTATCCTCTCCCAAATTCACATGTTTAAGTCCTAACACCTAGTACCTCAAAATGTGACTGTATTTGGAGATAAGGTCTTTGAAAAGGTAACTGAGTTAAAATGAGATCATTGGGGTGGGCGGTAATCCAATATGACTGGCATCCTTTAAGAAGAAGAGATTAGGACACAGATCTGCACAGAGGGAAGGTCATGTGAAGACACAGGGAGAAGGCAGAGGAAAGAGGCCTCAAAAGAAACAACTTGATCTCTGCCAACAACTTGATCTTTGACTTTTAGTCTCCAGAAGTGGGAGAAAATAAAGTTCTGTTGCACAAGTCACCCAGTGCATAGTACTTCGTTATGACAGTCTTAGCAAACATACACAGAATGAGCTGCCTATCTGGAAGGAAGTGCCACCTGTCCTCTTTCCTTGACATATTTGTCAGTCACACAGCAAATGAGTCATGATAGCTGTGAGAAGAAGGTTGAAAGAAGGCAGAAGTAGTATTTTTCAGATAACCACACTGAAGCTCAAATTGGTTAGAAATTTAAATTAATTTCAATTTTAAGTGAGCAACCTGTTTGGTTCTATTGTCTTTTGGAAGTCTATTCTTTAGAAAATTTTATCCTGGGAGATGAGTGGAAAAAGAACTCTATGATCAAATATGTCTGGAACTACCACATGCTGTTTCTTCCTCTTAGCTATTCACATAGCCTGCTAACATATTAAAGACCTAGGTGATACTGTATTTAAAGAAAAATGTTTTTTAAGACAATTATCATATGATCCCACTTGTATGTAGAATTTAAGAAACAAAATAGATCATTATCAAATCATTATGTTATACTCCTAAAATGAATACAATGTTATATGTCAATTACATCCCAGTTTAAAAAAAAGAAAGAAAATAATAATAATGAATGATAGATTGAAAAATTCCATTTTGCAATAAAACATTTCAAAGGAAAAATAAATTCTATTTTGGTAATAAAGCAATAAAAATGTCATCAGTCCATGAGAACATAGGTCTAAGTGTCTCTGGAATAAACTGAGGACATATGCTGTTTTCCTTTAGCCAGATTGCCCTACCATACATGTTCCCCCTTGGTCATATTTCAAAACCCTTCTCAAGTTTCACCTTCTTTTGCAGTCTTTCCTGATCCATTCACCTTCCACCACTCACCACAGGCTATAATTGATTACACTCTTTTCTGGGTTGTATTCTGGTACATGGAATTAGTGTCATTTTGAAATGTACTTATTTGGTTACATTTTTTATTTCTCTTCCTAGACTAGGAGATTCTCAGGGGCAAGAAGTGTGTCACACTCATCTTTCTGTCTTTGGCACAGAACAGAGTGTCTGACATGGTGAATGCTCAGTGAAGGACAGAACAATGTACCATGTCCTCGTTTTGTACCCAGTCCTTTGATGCTATATTCCCTGACCACATTACCTGGCCTATTTCTTCAATCATATTAAATTCATACCATAAAAGTTTCTTCTCAATAGAATGTTCTAGAAAAGAGGACCAATACCTTTAAAAATATTAAAATCAGGAAGGATCAGCTAGAGCTGATTACATTTTGAGTAATAGTAGCTCCCATTTATTATACATGTACTATGAGCCCAGTCTGTGGTAAATGCTTTGCACACACTATTTCTGTGTAATAATGACTGCTGTTGGTTCTCTGTTGCCTTCATTTCCAAACAAAAGCACAAACACTATTGAAAACACAAGCTGAGCTGAGAGTTCTTGTGTGGGGGAATTGTGAAGAAATGGGTGGTGAGAAAGAATGGTTCTCCTCTCCTATCTATATTTGAGACTTCCCAAGTGAGCAAGAGGTACACAGCATGTGGTATCCCCCAAGATAGAAAAATTTGGCTTATGTATCATTTGCTGCATAATTGCCTGAAGAGAAGAAAGATACACATCTCTGGGAGATAGGAGTAAATCTTTCTCATTAATTTATATCCTCATTAACTCATGTTCTCCATTATTATATGAAGATGATTAAGATGTAATCCTTATTCCCTGGGAACTCAGCCAACTGGGAAAGATAGACATTACCTATCTTTTACCTATCTATTACCGCCTTCTTTCCAAGAAGACATCTTGGAAAAATGGACTTCATGCTGTACGAGCCCAGAGGAGAGAGGCCTTGGGAATGTGTGTTGCCTAAGCTATTTTTTTTAGCTCCAAAGTAACTTCCTGTCATAACCTTATTGAGGCTATTGTAATCTTCAGTTCCTTTTTTTCTCTCATTCCCAGCATCCAACCTATCAGTGAGTCTTATCATTTCTATCCCCCAAATAACCCAAATTAACCTATTACAGTCTATCTCTACTACCACCATCCTAGGCCAAGTTGCCTGGGCCAGCACTGACTTTTGTATATACATCCCATCTTGTCCCCCTGCAGCCCATTTTCTATCCAATAGCTTCTTTGCTTAAAAACTCTCCACTTGTTTACTGTCACACTTAGAATAAAATTCATATACTTTATTAAAGCCTACGAAGGACCTTTTGATCTGTTTCCTACCAAAATCTCGGATCTTATTTGTATGTTGTTCATTTTTGTCTTTGTTCCTTGAACAAGCTTGTTCTTGCCTCAGGGCTTTAGTGTTTATAGTTCTTTCTGCCTGGAAATCTCTTTCTCGGGTTCTTTGCCCTGCTGGTTCCTCCTCAGATGTAACCTCCACAGACAGGTTTTACTGAAATCAGTCTTCTCTAGTCAACCCCCTCCATTTCTCCTTGATATAGACATCATTATACTCACCAGTATCTGAAGCTATTTATTGGTTTTCTTGTTTCTTTTATGTCTTCCTCGGCTAGTAGGCGTGATCCATGACTAGTGCAGGGAACTTACTAACTTATGAATTACATTATCCCCAGTTTCTCGCATAGTGTCTAAAACATGGTCTATGCAAATCAAATAATTTCTGAAGGCATGAAAGAATGGAGAACATCTTCATGATTTTCTGCAGATACTGGCCAGCACAAAGAATACAGTGGTGGTATTCACTTCTAGAACAAAGGGCCAAACAATATTTGAAATCCACTTCCTAAATTTTCCCCAAGTCAAGAGTCACTGAGTATTGAAATGATAATTTATAGACTGTTCAACAAATGACAATTATAGTCAAGGAAAAGTTTTAGTTTGGGGGCTTTCCATGTGTTGAGATTGCATTAGAAGAGAAAATGGTTTCTCAGTAATGCCTTTGGGCACTTCAGAAATGAGATCCTCTTGGGTATCATTCAAAGGAGTCAAAATTTGGAAGGTACTCTCTCCTGGGATTAACAACAATGGAATGAGGTCCTAGTGGCATTGAATGGAAAAACGCTGGACTCAGGGGTGAAAAGAAGTTAGAGAGAACAGGAGACAGAGCCCAGGAAAACACGTCAGTGGCAAAAGAGGTAAAATGTCAGTTCTTGTACATTACTTGTGACCTGACCTCTCTGGGAAACTTGAATCCCCTCGGGGATACATGTCTGGTGTCAGCTTTATATGACAGAATCATCCTCCCACTGTATTCAATGGGAAAATCATGTCAACGTGTTATTTATTTATTTATTTTAATGTTCCAGAACTAGATATGACCACATGCTGCCACTGATCCATTGTAGACCTTCATGACAGAGGATGTAGTTGGGAGACCCAGCACATTCTATGATAAAATGTGAAGGGCATACATAAGATTCTGGGTTTGAGGGGCGCCTGGGTGGCTCAGTGGGTTAAGCCGCTGCCTTCGGCTCGGGTCATGATCTCAGGGTCCTGGGATCGAGCCCCATCGGGCTCTCTGCTCAGCAGGGAGCCTGCTTCCTCCTCTCTCTCTCTGCCTGCCTCTCTGCCTGCTTGTGATCTCTCTCTGTCAAATAAATAAATAAAATCTTTAAAAAAAAAAAAAAGATTCTGGGTTAGAAAGCATTTAAAACAATTTTGGCATTGAGTATATGTTTACCTTATTTTCTCCCCTACCTTCCTCCATTCTTTTCCTTCCAATTGCTGCATGGAGTGTAAGAATGACAACATTCAACAGAATGTGTGTGTTACCATTTATTGATAAAAATTATTTCTTCTGAAATTGGTATGGGCAAAATGGAGATTTTCTTTGCAATAATTTTCAAATAGAATATATTTGAACATGCTCAAAGTTAATATCCTTTTACTTTGTGATAGAAAATAATTGATTTTATAATAAAACAACAATCATGATTATAATGGATGGCCTATCATGATCCCACATATACAATAACTGTAAGAGCTGCAGTATCTCCGGTGTCTAGAACAATGCTTGGCGCATCATAGGTGCTAATTGAATATTTTGTGGAAGGCATAAAAGGACAAAGAGCTTCCTCTTTATTCTTGGCAGAATCTGGCTGGTGGAGATATGGAGTGATCATCACTGGAAGGAGGAAGAGAAGAATGCCTGAAATCCATCCCTGCATCATTAGGGCACTATTATTATTACTTCTTTAAATACTCTGCATTCCCTCAGCAAATTCTACTTTTGGAAATACTTTTATATACAATATCTGTAATCTTCACAGCACCTTTGTGAGGCAGGAAGGAGTTCCTCTCTTTCTTACTGCTAGAAAAATTACAACACAAGGTATTTGAATAACTTGACTCTCCCTCCACCAATTTGTGGCAGACTCAAGATTAAAGCTGAGATCTCCTGACGCTAATCAAGTGGGCCACCTAAGGGTAACATATACGTTTCAAAGAGAGGACAAATAGGCAGTGAAAGTTGAGATTTTTGGAGAAAAATAAAAAAGCTGGTGCTATGATTTTTAAATAGTGCTGATGAAGAAGAGCAATAAATTCTGGAATTATTATCTCCAGAGAAATGAAGGCTGAGGTGAAAGCTTAATGGTGGTATAAAAGGACGATCTGTGATTATTATAACAGTATGATGGGTCATAAAGAAAAAGGAAGATGTTCCCATCTTTGCTGGGTACAGATTAGAAGGAAACAGCTCCAGTCAAAGGCTATGGATCTTTAAATCAGTAATTCTGGCTGGAGCTACACAGGGGAGGAGAACGTGTCCCAGGGAAGATGACAAGGCCAGTTTGGGAGCCGATGTGGTGTTGCTGGCACTGCCTTGAGATCCCCTGAAAGCCCCTCAATCCATCCTTCTTATGGCCCCAACCCAGCAGAAACACTGCCTGGTTAGTTTCTCTACTCCCCAGTCAAGGGGTAGCTACCATGAAGTCCAGATTTATCAGAGATTTGACAGTGTACTAACTCAGAAATTGCTTCTTGTCTCCGTTGGTGCTTACCACTGGGTATTGAAGTCACAAAGTACAATGACAGGAAATGGGAAGGGACAAGTCATCTGTGTGCCTCATAAAATGAAGACCCAGGCTGAATTATCTTGGCATTAAGTAAATATTCATTTGTCTACACTAGCTGCTGGCCATTTGGATTCTATACATTTAATAGGGCTAAGCTTTCTCCTGCTCCCTACACTATCATACCAAAGTCTTAATAACACTTTCTTTTTTATTTTTCTGATAAAAATTAGAAAGTTTTTAATACCCAAATCTTCTGAAAAATATCTAATTAATAAATTGGGCAAGTCAAAATAGTTTTGTTATAAAAATTAACCCATTTATTTTAACCCCAAAATGTTTCATATAGTGGAGCTTCTTCTAGCCTTCAAGTCCCTCAGTCATCTGATGTCAGACTTTACTGCGACTACAGAAGTGCTGCTTGTAAGTCCGTGCCCCACCAGCTATGGTTTTCACACAGGAACCACAGAGCCAGACCGCCATGCCTCCTCTTTTCATCTTGGTTTCTTGGTTTTGTCACAGAAGAAGCAAGTGTACTTGACACACTCGCTTACTTCAGTCTTCTCCAGCATTTTCCTGAGGAAGATATCATAATGGATCCTGTATTTACTGATGGTTCTGACTATGGTGCATTTAGCCATGTCGCCACAAGCTAGGTTCAAGCCCAGAAAGCTGAGACACTTGCACTCGGTGCTCTTGACAGAGTGACTTTCCCAAGACACATGGCTGATACTGCCATTTCCCATGTCAGGGAGTGGGACAGAGTTACAGAAAATGGACAACAGGACTCAGGTTTCTTGCTTGACATTTATGGTCCTTAGGAATCTGGATTGAATCCCTTCTGGACACCTCAAGTTTTGCAGTGTTGGAAAGAATTGGCGCAGAAACCAAGTTGGATTCACTTGACTGCTGCTGTGCCTCATTCAGGCTCTGACACAAGATTGGCGTTCAATGTGTGTTCACTGAAGGAACGGATAAGTAAGAGGTGCAGGCCAGTGACATGGCCATGTCTTTCCCCAATATCTCCCTTGTGTTGCTAATGCAGCACTCTCCACCTGGAAAGTCTTTCCCTGTCATTTCCATTTTCTTTTTCTTTTCTTCTCTTTTTATAAAAGATTTGATTTAATTATTTGAGAGGAAGAGAAAGAAGAGAGCACACAGGGAGAAGAAGAGGGAGAAGGAGACTCACCACTGAGCGGATAGCCTGATGCTGGTCTGAGATCATGACCTGAGCTTAAGGCAGATGCATAAGTGACTGAGCCACCCAGGTACCCCTCCAGTTTAATTTTCATCTTCTATAGTCCTATCTGTCCATGGTCCAGGTCAAAAGACTGCTCCTAATGAGACTTTCCTCCATGTTAGAATTTGTCTCTCTCCTCTTTTCTGAATCTTCCTTATGGATATTACATTTCTAGTATTTCATTATGCCCTAGATTACAGTTTCTGCTGTGAATATCTACTTCTGTCCCGTAGAGTGTAAATCCCAGGAGACAGGGGTGATATTTCACTGCACTTTGCATCATCCATAATACTTTGGGCATTATAGGGTCTAAGTAAATTTTATTTAGCTAGACTCCCCGCTTCCTGCATTTACCTTCTGCATTCCCCCAACTGCTCACTTCCACTTTTCATTTTCCTGAATTCACAAGTTGCTGTCTTGTTTTGGACAGTATCCCCTACTCAGGTCTCACATGTTTCTCCTGTCTCCTCAGCAAACCTTTTATCCCATAGCTTCAGCTCAGGCCCTCCTCAGTCTTCTTGGGCAGCAATTTCTCTGCACTTTCTCTTCTTACCAGGCATCTGAGCTGTTAAAGTGACTGTTTTGGAGTTCTAGGAAAGAGTGAGGCATTGATACAAAGCTCATGGCCCCTTGGCCCTTAGGATAGAGGACAAAGGAAATATACATATGTGAAGGAAGACTGTGTCTCTCCAAGGATGTCTGCTGTCTACTTGGCTTCTGTTGACATTGCCGAGCAGACTTTTTTTGAAGGAGGTCCTCACAAATCTTCTCTCTCCCCAGCTCTGCCCTAAAGTCTCCAGGTATCTCCACATGATAAATTGGGAAGAAATAGTTGATTAGTCAGGGGATGCCCAAGAACTGGCTAAAGCAGGAGTGATGTGCAGCAAGGTGTGGACAGCAGGACAGAGTTGAGGCTTAGTTTAGGCAGAAGGGGGTTATGAGGCAGGCAGGACACCAAAGGCAGGCAGGGGAGGGCCTGGGATGCTCCCTACTCTTCTTTTCATTGGGAAGCTATAAAGAAGAGATGTTGAAGGTGACAGAAGTTCATTTAGAACCATATTGTTCCATCCTGGTGAGTTTGATTTCCTTTTCTCCTCACCATACCCATCATCTTCTCCTTTCTTAAACTCTTGCTTATATATTCTTCTTCTTTTTTTTTAATCATAACTTAGCCACCTCTCAGGACCTAGGTTTCTCAACTTCTTTTGGTCTAAGTCTATCTGAACCATACATCTGTCTGAATAGAATTTATATCCTCAACTGTAAGTTAAGGTCCCAGGACCCCTCTAATCACAAACCTTCTCTGGGATCTTATTCCACTTTCTACACTATCTAAAGGAAGACACCACCAGGAATGGCATTTCCCAGTGTTCGGTCCCCATTCCTGGAAAAAGCAGACTAGTGACCTCTCAGAAACTAGCTACAGCCATAAAGGTAAAAAGATAGAGACAGAAAAAGAGAAGTCAGCCACAGAAATGGAATCAAGGACAGTGGCACGTTTGTGGTCTTAAAGCTGAGGCACAGGATGGAAAAGAATCCTTATGAGTAGACAAGAGTATAAATATGAAGTTTTTTTGATACCACATTGGAATGCTGTAGTTCTTCTTTCAGTAGTCCTCTATTAACCGAGCCAACAACAACAACAACAACAACAACAAAATGTTTCTTCAGAGGCAGGCATGTGAGCAGTCCAGTTAGCTATTTGGAAAAAATCTATCAGAATCCCTTAATTTTTCATTCCTTGAACTCACTAATTAGTCAACTTCTATGACTTCATGTAACTAAGATGTTCCGGGAAAACCATATTGCCCTGAGTCTGAGAATGGGGGCTGTTTGAGAACGGGGATGAGTCATGCTAATTTATACAAATATTTGCAGATATCAAAAGAGGATGAGATCCTAGGTGTTAAATTATTCTGTACTTCCAAAAAAAGAGCTTATTTTGCAGAAATAAGAGGACCATATAATTGCTAGTTCACCAAATGCCTATAAGTTAAGGGCCATTTGAAAGGAAAGATGCATTTTTCCCAAATTTTATATAATTAGAAAGGCTTCACGGTCAAGCTGAGCTTTCAGGGAGAGGTACTTCTGTGGACTATTGCTGAAGGCTGACATAATGAAATTTTACTGTCTGGGCCACAGGATAGCTAAGGATTGAGTATCAGCTTCAGTAGGTCTTCTGTATATATTACTCTTTTCTGTTCCTCCATGCAAATCCATCTTGGATTTGTACATGAAAAATTGGCAAGAATTAATAAGCAAAAATGGACAGCTATATGTGTCCTGGCACTTTCTGCAAAGCTGACTGGAGAGCCATAGGAGTCAGAAGTTGTTCTCTTAGATCAGGAAGACTTCTCACTATCCAGCACTTTATCTATGTCTTACCCATCCCTCAAATTCAGCTCTCTCTCCCTTGTTCTGAGGGACCTCTCTTGCTGGTGGTGCTCATGGTGGCCCCTCCCTTTTCTGAGTCTGCCCTGTTCACTTGGGTGGCCCTCATTAATACTTCTTTTTTTAAGTTTTCATTTAAGTTCTTGTTAGTTAACATATGGTGTAATACCAGTTTCAGGTCTACAATTTAGTGATTCATTCATTAATACTCTTAATAATCCTGGTTACACTTCATTATTTGGCCACAATGTGTTGCTTTCTAGGTGCTTCCTAAGGGGAATTTCCTTGTCCTTAACTGGACTGTCTGTTTCTTGAAAACAACATCTATGACTCCTTGTTTTATGTCACCCACTTTGAGGAAGTTACAGTTGGAAATCAGTTAACATGTAACCAGTTAAATTCTTTAATGAGATGGATATCTCACAGAGACATTTTTCTTTTTCAGCTAGTATTTTATTTTTTAAAAGATTTTATTTATTTATTTGACAGAGAGAGAGACAGTGAGAGAGAGAACACAAGCAGGGGGAGTGGGAGAGGGAGAAGCAGGCTCCCTGCTAAGCAGGGAGCGTGATGTTGGGATCAATCTCAGGACCCTGGGATCATGACCTGAGCAGAAGGCAGATGCTTAACAACTGAGCCACCCACATGCCCCTCAGCTAGTAGTAAGTAGAGCTTTTTGATTAAATATACTTATAAAGATCCCAGTGAAATATTAAAAGTATCTGAAGACTTCATTTTAGCTTTCAAAGTAAAGAAATGAGATACGTTTTAGTATTGACTTGGAACACTTTGATCCTCATTTGCCTTTTCTTGTTGACATGAGGTTGAAGAGTGGAACAGTATGGCTCTGTACTAGATAACCTTCATTTACGGCTGGTGCTACTATGCCAAATGTGCTATGTGTGTTTTCTCCCCATTAGTTCTTTGGAATGAGTACTGTTGTCATGTCCATTAGACAGATGAAGAATTTTGAATTTAAGGAGGTGACATGATGTCACTTATCCACTTATTAAGAGGAAGAACTGAGTTTTGAACCAAATCTATCTGAAGTCACATCACAACTCTTAATCATTGATCTTTATAGCCTTTGTTCTGCACTAGCTAAAGTCTTACGTATATTTCTCTTGTAAAAAAAAAGTTGATCCTCTTCATACACTACAAATGGATGCTAAGTCCTAGGACAGCATTATTTACCTTGGATCTGTCACCTTGCAGTGCACTGTGACAGTAAGTTTTCATTCAGTTTTGTGGCCATATCCACATCTGATCCTTCTAGGATTTGTGATTTATGGAATAGGCCAAGTTGTAGTTCACAGGGCTATATACTATGTTAAGATATGCTAAAATGGAGACCTAGACAGTTAATGGCATATTTAAAAAAATTTGGATACATGCAGCCATAAACTATACATTATGTGGAGAGAACATAGAGACAAACAGTTGATTTCCTTTTAGCTTTGACCACTGGGGACTCAGGGAATTGTCATCTGAGGGGATCTGTAATATGATACAGAGTCTTTCATCTCTGGGTCATTAGCACTAAATCCAATCCAGGATAATTATGGACACTGTTATTCTGTGGCTATCTAATGCTTTATAGGAAATAAATCTATATTTTGGTGAATTCCAGGAATACATCTACAGAACACTGTAACATCTATGACTTATTAGAAGGATTTTTTTTAAAAAGTAGATTAATAAGAGTTGATAGTTATATCAGAAATGATTTTCTAAAGTCTGCACTAGAAATATGAAGAAAGCTTGAGTTCTCTCTGCAGACATGGAAATCGGCCCCTCTAATTATAATATCTGGAGATAGTGCTTAATTCACTTGGCAAAACACTATGTGGATGGGACCACATATATGTCCTATACCCCACATGGACAGCTTGGGAAATAGACCTTTGTCTCTATGGACTTTCTAGAATTGCTCCAGAAAGACTAACTGATCAAGTGATGTAAGAACCACCTGAATTCAACAAGAGGACAGTTTAGCTCTTGGATAACTGGTATAGCAGTCTCCCCTTATCTGTGGGGGATATGTTCCAAGACCGCTATTAGATGCTTGAAACCACAGATAGTGCTGAACCCTCTATACACTGTTTTATCCTATATGTACATCCATACTGACGATAATATTTTTAAATTAGGCACAGTAAGAGGTTAACAAGTGTAAGTAATTATAAAATAGAACAATTTAACAATATACTTAAATAAAAGTTATGTGAATGTAGTCTCTCTAAATCTTATTGTGTGTACTCACATTTCTTCTTCTCATGAAGATATGAGATAATAAAATGCCTACGTGATGAGATGAAGTGAGTTGAATGATGTAGGTGTTTTGACCTAGTGTTAGGCTGCTATTGTCCTTCTGATGTATGTCAGAAAGAGAAACACCTGCTTCTGGACAGGGGTCGATCATGGGTACCCAAAACCACAGAAAACAAACTCTCAGGTAAGTAGGGGACTACTATATAGTGTAAGAGTTACCCTGCAATTGCACTACTGGGTATTTACCCCAAAGATACAGATGTAGTGAAAAGGGCCATCTGTACCCCAATGTTCATAGCAGCAATGGCCACAGTCGCCAAACTGTGGAAGAACCAAGATGCCCTTCAACAGACGAATGGATAAGGGAGATGTGGTCCATATACACTATGGAGTATTATGCCTCCATCAGAAAGGATGAATACCCAACTTTTCTATCAACATGGATGGGACTGGAAGAGATTATGCTGAGTGAAATAAGTCAAGCAGAAAGAGTCAATTATCATATGGTTTCATTTACTTGTGGAGCATAAGGAGTAACATGGAGGACATTGGGAGGTGGAGAGGAGATCTGAGTTGGGGGAAATCAGAGGGGGAGACAAACCATGAAAGACTGTGGACTCTGAAAAACAATCTGAGGGTTTTGAAGGGGCGGGGGTTGGGAGGTTGGGGGAGCCTGGTGGTGGGTATTATGGAGGGCACGTATTGCATGGAGCACTGGGTGTGGTGACTAAACAATGAATTCTGTTACATTGAAACTAAATTAAATTAAAAAAAAAAAAAGAGTTAAGAGCAGGAACTCTAGAGCCAGATGACTGAGCCCATTGCATGTACCAGCTGGGTGACCTTGGGCAAGGTACTCAGTCCCTCTGCATTTCAATCCCTTGCCTTTAAAATATGTGTCATAATAGTACCTACCTCACAGAGTTGTCATGAGGATTCAATGAGTTCTTATAGATGAGGTACTGAGGGGAGCACCTGGTGTATACAAGCCCTGGCTGTTATTAACAGAGTGAGATACAGAGACCAATACTGCTATTGTTCATGATAAATGTAAAGAAGCTCTTGAATCTCTGTGGTTTTTTACATCTCTTGAATGAACTAGAGAATCTTCTACATCTGTTTGACATTGTCTGGGTTGCCAGGCACCCAGTGAGTTGCCAGAGATACAAATGTGAAAAAATCATAGTCTTCACCCTTGAAAAAGGCAGAGAGGCACACCGAAGATGCTTAATCCTTAAGTTAAGCACATGAGTGGAAATGTCAAGCCGTTAGGAGCATGCAGAGGGAGGACTGAGTACTTCTCCTTGGGAGAGCTGCTTAAGCAGGTGATGTTCAGCTGGGTTTTGAAGGATGAGTGGAAGTAAGTCCACCAACAATTAGTACCTGGTGATTGATCTTTTTTTGTGGAAGATGTGGCATGAGCCTTGGGCTAGAACATTGGGTAGACTTTATCACCAAATGGCAGCAGTATTTGCAAATCAGCTATGATGTGATAGGTCTCGCTCCTGGATTGTTTACAAGAAGGTGGAGAGAAAAAGGCATTGAAAGACAAAAAAAAGAAAAGATGAAGAGAGAGAATTCGAAAGAGGAAAAGGAAATAACATAATTTTCCCAAAGGTAAAGTTAGACACACGAAGATACGGGCTTTCCTGTGTAATATCCTCTTCAATGGGAATCCTGTCTCTGTGGCTTATTTTAGTAAATTAATCAGATGCACTGAAGCCAAGGAAGGAGGCCTTTCACTGTTAGGAGTGAAAGAACTTTATTCAGAGATGGTCCCTCTAAGGAAATAATGCTATTTTAACTGATTTTTGTGTGACATCCGGATTTGTCCCTCAATAGGTAATATACAGACATTTAAACTGCAGTTTGCCCAGTTCTGCTTCACTGGCCATTGGGGAAATTCATCTAAAGCTGCAAAAAGGACTAGAAATGTTTGCCTCATATTAATAAACGGGAAACCGAGGAAGCTGCCAACTGGCATCGGAGTGTGTTTTCGTGGTTTGATAAGGCTACTAAAGAGTTTACGATGTGACAGATGTTTCACTACACTATTGTGAAATGAATAGATTATGAGAAGTAATTAGATGTACATTGGAATCAATGCTGTTATCATCGAGGCCTTCGGGCGATGCAGTAGATGAGAGTCTTGGCAGCGGGTGGTCCAATGGCTTGGAGACAGGAAGACACACCGCGGGAGACTGAGTGACAGGTTTCACAGATCCAGGGGGTGAGAGATCTGAGCTGGGGCTTGCATTTGTAATCTTTACTCATGTATAAATAATAACAACTCCACCATTGACTTCGTATGCTATGTCATAGCCTCTGTTACCCTCACACACATGTAGAAGAGCGCTGGTTTCAACCGCTCAAAGATATTTGTGGTCTCCCTATTTTCAAGTATGCATATGTATGTTTGATTGTAACTGACAGCTCTATCATTTTTTGAGGGAAGACTTTTAGGGCTAATCATCTGATGATTACATTTATTTTTAATGCTTGGCATTGAGCCGCCATTGTACAAAACTTCCTATAGGTTGCAGATCAGAGGCTGAAAAGTACTTCAACTGCCTTTCATCAGGAAGGCAGTCTCTTCTTTCTGGCTCAATGACTAACATTTAAAGGGACACGTTTGTCTCTCTGCTCTGTAAAATCCCTTTGCAGGGGACTTGGCAGGGTCACCCTCCGTGCTTGAAGCAACCATATGGAGCCTGCTGCTTTCAAGAGAAGGTTTTGGTTTCTGCCAGTTTCCAGGGTCAGCTATTAGCACACTGGGGAATGTGGAAGTTTCCAAGCACAGAATGAAGAGGGAGGGAAGAAATGGGTGATTAGGGGAATTAAGTAACTGATTCTTTGCGTACATCTGCTACCCCTGTAGGAAGACAAAATATCCGGTAGAATCATTTATTAGCCTCTCTCTGCTTAAAAACAGCAATGGTATTTATGTAAAAGAACATGGGAGTGTTTTATTGGATGATCTCAAAATAGTATGTCGTTCTGATAATTAAAGAGATCTTAGAAAATTTGTAGCATATGGCTGTATACTCACATGTGTATGAGTTTTAAATACTCTAACTTATATATACATCTAATTAAGTAATTAACCAACTCTTCTAGTCATTCTTTTAATACAGCTTCATTAAACCCTACTTACCATACCTCCATTACTTGCTACCGTGAATATAAACCTAAGTGACTATGTCAGGTAAAGCTCAATTGTCTCTTTGGAGGTCTGTGTGTCTGTGTGTGCATGTGTGTGTTTGTGTTTCTGTACGCATGCACTCTTTACTCCCTAAGTGTCTTCCATAGGAAGCTAGATGTTTTGTTGGGGAGATTCATTTTAGGTACTTTTTTTTTTTTTTTGAGGCTATAATGTACCATGTATCAAACTTAATAGAACAGAGAGTGGAAACTAGAATGATTTAATAAAATAATATGAAGCTATAATATGCAAAAAGAAGGAGGGAGGGACACTGGTTAGTGTTCTTAACTAATTCATGGATATTTTGGCATAACTAGTGGCTAAGAAGATGGGATTTTCTTCCAGTTTAATAATCTTCTTAGTAAAAGTTTAGGAACAAATGATGTATTGCACAAGCCACATGTTAAACTAAGAATGATAAAGATCTAAAGGCACTAAACACAAAGCTTTTGCTTTTCAAAAGTCTGCTGTATCACCTGTGTCTGGGGTTCTCTAATGTGAACTACTAGCAACTCTGATTTTGATAGACCTCAGGGCTGCTCAATCAGGACTGTCTGGGAGGGAGATAAAGCTTAAGCCTTCATAGATCATAGGACCTTGTCAAACAACCTGAAGAGGAAAGCTCTGGGCAATTGATCTATCCCCAAAGGAGTATGAACTTTCAATGAACTTTCAGCAATAATAGCAAGCACTTATGGAATACTCTCCTAAGTGCTTTCCGAACATTATCTCATTTAATCTTCACAACAGCCTTAGAAGGTAGATTCTGTGAATATCCACATTTGATAGGTAAGATGGTAAAGTTTGGGTAGGTTAAGAAAATTGCCCAAATTTGCCCAGGAAGGGGTAAAACTTAGATTTAAAATCAGTTTTTTGATTCCAAAGCCCATGTGTTTTATCATCATCCTTTAGGCCAAATGGTATTCTTCAAGCCCTCTCTGCCTCCTATGGGATTTAAGGTCTGAAAAGTTTTACATAAAGGGGAAAGTTATTCACAAGGAAATTAATCTAACCCTATTGCCTAGTGAAACAACAACAAAAAGCACAAATGCACAAAACAGGGCTTAAAATATGTATGTGTATATTTGTTAAGATTCCTGCCATATTGACTTTGCTCCCAGTATTAACTATGGGGCTTTGGGTAGATTGTGCCCATGAGTTCCAGTGATTGGGGAATTCTCCCATCTCTGCCATGGTGATGGAATTAAACAATATCTTCAGGTGATAAAATAAAAGATCTTCTGGAGGTTTGTACACATATTAAAGTTTGAGAAACACTAGCCCCATCTGTCAATATTTGACC
The DNA here is from genome assembly GCF_002288905.1 of Enhydra lutris kenyoni. NCBI lineage: Eukaryota > Metazoa > Chordata > Mammalia > Carnivora > Mustelidae > Enhydra > Enhydra lutris. The sequence goes on along the minus strand of NW_019154099.1, from coordinate 33,610,089 downwards.
ATCTCTAACCAATAGAAATGTTGAGCATTATGTCTTTGGATAGACCTGACTTAAACATTTGAGCTAAACTTTGTCTACCAGTAGTCTTCATACTTAGATGAAAGTCCTATGTTGGAGCTTTTCACAGTGGACCTAGACAAGTTGCTACTAAAGACTATATAGAATAACAAACACGGTATAATGCTCAGAAAGGCACTGAGAAAGAACAACTGCCACACAGAAACATATACTCTATAAAATTCTGCAATTAATCATCACACTGACAAATGAGAAGATAAGCAGACAAAGCCCAGAATTAGACTCAAGTATATAAGTATACTTTGTATAAAATAAAGGTAGTAGCTCAAGTGACTTGGGAAAAGATAAACTTTTTAAGAATGACACTAAGTAGCCATTTAGATATAAGTAAAATTAGAGGCATTCCTCATACCTCATGCAAGAATAAACTCTAATTCTATCAAAATGTGAAAAATAAAGCTATATAAGTACTAAATAAATTCATGGTTGAATTTCTTTTTAACTGAGGTGCAGGAAAATGTTTTTTGAACTATGACTCAAAATCTGAAAGTCAAAAAGAAAAGATTAATAAATTTGGCTGCCTATACTTTTTCTATAGCAAAAACACCATCAGCAAAATCAGAGGACAACATACACTGGAAGAACATGTTTGCAACATGTAACACAAAGAGCTGGTGTCTGGAACATATCAAGAACTCTTATAAATTGAGGGATAAAGGATCAAAACCTCAACAGAAAAAAAAGGAAGACATAAGCAGATAATCCACCATAATGTTATAAACTGGCTTTTAAGATAAGATGTTCAAACTCATGCATAATTAGGTAAGTGCAAATTACCACAGCACTGGGATGTTAGTTCTCATGTATCAGACTTCATGAAATTACAAAGTATGACAACACATTCTGTTGGTAAGGCTGTGGGAAAATATGCCTAGGAATGCAAACTAAGGCAACTTGCCTGAAAAGGAACTTGGTGATGTTTAACAAATCTACTTCAAGACACAGAAAGAGCACTTAAAGAATTCACCTTGTAGTCACACCTCTGATAATACAAAGATTCTTTGCACAAGATTATTAATTGCATCATTGCTTGGAGTTATAAAATTTGCAAAACCACCTACATGTGTACACCTAAGAGAGCGCTTGAATAAACTATGGTGCATCTGCAAGATGGAATACAAGGCAGTTGTAGAAAAGCATGAATGAAGAGCTCTATGAGCTGATGTGGAATGCTTTCAAGGATATACTGAAAAGTGAAGAAAATGAAAAGTGTAGGAGAATATCTATAGTAGCTATCTTTTTTTGATAAGCATAAAGGGAAGGTGAAAATATATATGCATCTGCTCATTTATGCAAAAAACAAAAACAAACACAGAAATGAATGAGATGGGTGCCCGCAGGGCTGTAAGGAGGAGGAAAGAATGGAGCAATGGGAATGGGGTAACAAGGTTCCAGGAGAATGACAGTTCTTGGAGAATATTGTAGCTTTGGGTGGAATTCTGAGTCTTAGAACCAATTTAATGTTTCATATGCATTAAAAAATATTAAAATCACTAGGCAGAAGGAGAGACCCTAAATGTGATCTACACAGTAATCAATTAGCTGAACTGCATTATAATGAACAAAACCACAGTAAAGGGGATAGGGAATTAAAAAAACAAACAACAAAAAAAACTGACCTAAGTCAGTTTAGAAAATAGTTTGATTAAACACACTGTAAACACACTAAAAATAAATTTGATTATGTAGACTAAGGTAAAAAGCCAAAAAACCCCAAAACACAGATATTATACACTAATAATTAAATTTGCTTTTACATGAATATAAGCAGTGATTCTGAAACTACTTTCTGTGTGATCAGGGATTAAATGAATGTGTCTATATATTATTGCTAATGAGAGCTCGGTGTCTCATTGTCGGAGAAGGAGTTACAAATAAAGGGAAAGGACAAGGTTAGAATCAGCCCTGTGGGGTTAGACTGGAAATAGAAGTATCAGTACAAACTCATAGTTTTGAAAATATTTGCAGATAGATACAGAAATTGATATGTGTGTGTGTGTGTGTGTGTGTGCGCGTGCGCGGGCGCGCACGCGCACGTCTGTGTATGTGCGGATTTATACAAAATATACAAATTTATATTTTCTCACTTCCTTTTGCTAAGAGAGCCTAGAAGAAATGACACATCAATAGCAAGGAACTCACCTAGCACCCAGATCTTGGTTTTTAAATGGCAATAACCAGTAAAAGGAGCTAGGATTATTCAGGGAAATAGCTGATTCCTCGACTGAGACAACAAAACAAAAACAAAAACAAAGCTGGAATGTCTTGTGGTACCAGAAATCAAGCAAATGCTTGAAAAGTGATGAGTACATGTTGAATGAATGTTGAAAGGACACTGGGTCCAGTCTGAAATAATTCCCATGGCCCAATTCAGACAAAATAGTTAAAACTGAGAATAAAATAAATATCCATGAGTTCTCTATTGATATAAAAATAATCGAACCAGTGATTAAGTAGGTGAGAAGGGGAAATTCTTTCTTACAGTGGGATTTTAATTAATTAAAGCAGAAGGAATGATGCAACTAGAATCATCATAGGAATTTGACAGACATCATAATTGTTACAAACAGAAAGCACTAATAGATGTTCAATTAGTGGGTGAAAATGTAATGACACACCAGATATTTACATACTTTCAACATCTCCACATAAGATACTTACTAACTGCAAAGAAGTAATAACTTTACCACAGAAAGACCTGGCAGACATCACATTTAACAGGTGTTTGAACTTAACCCCACCAGGAATAAGGCATATTGATGACAAGTACCTCTCGATATGAAGGGCACAGCATCACTTTTATAGAATTCTTGATAAAATGTATAAACTAAAGTTAATCAGAAGGAAATTTCAGACAAGCCCAAATTGAGGGATAATCTAAAACACATCTGGCCAGTATTCATCATACGTTTCTCTCTTTTTTAGCTTTATTGAGATATAACTAACAAAATTGTGATATTTAAAGTGTGTAACATGATGATTTGATATATGCATACATTGTGAAAAATTATTGCCCTTTGAGTTGATTAACACATCTATTACCTCACATATTTACCTTGCGTATGTGTGTGTGAGAGAGAACATTTAAGTTCTACTTTGTAATATGCAATGTGGAAATGACAGTCTCTTCAATAAATGATGATGGAAAAACTGGATAGCTACATGCAGAAGAGTGAAACTGGACCCCTATTTTACACCATACATGAAAATCAGCCAAAAATGGATTGAAGATATAAATGTAAGACATAAAACCATAAAACTTCTAGAAGAAAACATAGGGGTTGAGCTCCTTGACATTGGTCTTGGCAATAATTTTTTTTTTTTTACACTAAAAGCAAAGACAACAAAAGCAAATATAAACAAGTGGGTCCCTATCAAACTCTTTGCACAACAATGGAAACCATCAACAAAATAAAAAGACACCATTAAATAGGAAAAAATACTCGCAAGCCATATATCAGAAAAGGGATTAATATCTAAAATATGCAAGAAATTCATACAACTCAATAGCCAAAACAAATAACCCAATTAAAAAAATGGGCAGAGAACCTATATAGAGATTTTCCTAAAGAAGACAAGCAAATAGCAAACAAGCACATGAAAAGTTTCAAGGTCTTGAAAAGCAAAGAATAACTGCTCCAGATTGGAAAAGGCAAGATATAAACACCCTTAGTCCTTTCTTAACTGGCTGGACTTTAAGCTTACTCACTTTCTGTTTACTCTCTTCCTAATAAGCTCTGGTTTGTCAAATTTCTCTTAAAGGAAGTGTCTAGGATCAAAAACCTTATTCTAAGTGTTCTCTTAAAAGTGTTAGGTGAGGGGCGCCTGGGTAGCTCAGTGGGTTAAGCCTCTGCCTTCGGCTCAGGTCATGGTCTTGGGGTCCTGGGAGCGAACCCTGCATCGAGCCCTGCTTTGGGCTCTCTGCTCAGCAGGGAGCCTGTTTTCCCTTCTCTTTCTGCCTTCTTGTGATCTCTCTCTCTGTCAAATAAATAAATAAAATCTTTAAAAAAAAAGTGTAAGGTGAAATTGTCATCTCTTTTGCTTCGAATGCTTCACTCTGGTAAGTAGAGGCCACATTTTATAAAATGTCAGAAGAGTTATATGATATTGTTATTACAGATTGAGGTGTTGTCCTTAACTAAGGCAGTGGGGTGACTGCCAAGCCATTGTTATATCTTTAGCTGCCACACTGTTCTTGTATCTATAGTTGAGGTGTTATGATCCTCAGTATAGAATCTTATATTCATTTTCATTAAATTTTATTTTGCTAGATTTTCGACCATGGGTGTAATCTTTTGAGACCTTTTTAGATTCTGAAGCTGTCATCAAATATGCAAGCCATTGTGCCATCTCTAAATTTGTTGAGTAAGACTTCTGTACCATCATCCAAGTTACAGATGAAAACATTGAACCAAATCGAGTTCCCTCTAGATTCCTATCAATTATTTAAGCAGAATACCTTTCCTTGTACAAATTATTACTCACCCAACTCACACAAAATATTCTTTTTTTCTTCTAAGTTTTTTGAAGATTTTATTTATATACTTGACAGAGAAAGACAAAGTGAGAGAGGGAACACAAACAGGAGGAGTGGGAGAGGGAGAAGCAGGCTTCTCGCCGAGCGGGGAGCCTGAAGCAGGGCTCGACCCCAGGACCGGGAATCATAATGTGAGCCAAAGGCAGAGGCTTAACAACTGAGCCACCCAGGCGCTCCATACACAAGCTATTCTATGTATTCAGTCGGTTGTGCTCCATTTTGCTTACTATGGTACAAGAAAGAAATTGTCAAACGAATTTTGAAGTTTAGACCCTTATGAATCAGTGTCCTACATTTGTTGTTTGGCTGAGAAAGGGGGCTCTCATGGTGTCTAGTATCACACAAGTCAATTGAAGTCTGTCGAAAGTCTGGCTTCATTTCTGCTCTGAGTTACTCAGGACTGATCGCTGAAAACTGCCAACATGTCTGTCACTCCAGATGGCATCCAGAGAAAGCAAAGACACGGACAAGCCAACAAGGTATTTTCTGTCATAACTTCTCTCCAGAAACCAAAGGGGTGAGATGAAGTGGGTGCATAATTTATAATGTAGGCAACTCATGTGGTTCCTAGCCAAGAAAACTTAAGTTTTTATTAAGATAATTCTTTGAACAGGGACGCCTGGGTGGCTCAGTTGGTTAAGCAGCTGCCTTCGGCTCAGGTCATGATCCCAGCGTCCTGGGATCAAGTCCCACATCGGGTTCCTTGCTCAGCAGGGAGCCTGCTTCTCCCTCTGCCTCTGCCTGCCATTCTGTCTGCCTGTGCTCGCTCTCTCTCCCTCTCTCTCTCTCTGACAAATAAATAAATTAAAAAAAAAAAAGATAATTCTTTGAACACTGTTTCAATGAACATTCCATGTTTTTAGTCCAAAGAAAAGATGAGAGATAGTCATACCTACAGTGTATCCTGCTCAGGGATTTCAGTTCATATGCTAACTCTAGTCAATCTAAAAGTAGCCTCTATTACAAAAAGTTTATGAAGACTCTCATCTTACTCAGGGACATAAAAAAAAACACAACAGAGTGTTTCCAGTACCTTACAAAAGGAATGGGAAAAGGCAGGTATATTAATTTCTTTAAAATGATTTAAAATACCTTCCTTCCATGAAGACATATGTGCTCTAACCCACACCATCTAATTTTGACTGCTGACCAGTGTATTCTTATGTTTAGAAGCAGTATATTGCTATAGCAGCCCCTCTATAGCTCATAGTACAAGCACTGGGGACATTTAGAGCTATTTAGGTCTATGGCTTGATTTTGAAGCATGACTCTCTAAGCTCAAATTAAAAAGAAAAATAAACTGATGGGAGCAAGCACAATAAACAAGATGTGTAGATTCAACTCTATTAAAGTCTTTACTTTAAAAATATTGTATACTATAATCAAAGAAAAATAAAAGAAAAATATTGATGTCAAATACTATAAAGTGTTAATATTTCAAATATATAGTGATACACAAGTGGATTAAAAATGTGAAGATTCAAATAAGTCATTTGAAAAAAAAACCAATGAAGTTGAAATTCACAAAATCAGAATATAAATAATTATATTTTAAAGTGTGTAAAAAATAAAATCTCATAGGTATAATTTTCGCTTTCCTTATTAGCTTATTTAATGAGAACATTCTTTGCTGGTGGGAATATGAACTGGTACACTCTTTCTAAAGGACAAATCTGAGAACATGTATGAAATGCTAAAAGTGGTTATACTTTTGACTTCAAATTCTGTTTCTGGTACCTATTTTAGGAAAATAATACTTGAAATAATAAGACAAAATGGTAAGAAAAAATAATACTAAAGATCTTAGAAACAGCATCATTTATAACCAGGAAAATAGATGAACAAGCAAAGTATTCAACAGTAGTTGAATTATGGAAAATTAGACTAAATGTTACAAAAACCTTATATTTACAATGTTAATATAAAAACCAGGATACTAATTTTATATACAGAATAGTCTTATTTATGAAATACTGTACATAGGAAGAAAAAAATTACACCTCCTATAACAGGATTGTGTGCTTTTAATTTCCTTTTAAAACTTCTGTACATCCTAAACTTTGTTCTGTGAGTCCTAATTGTTATGTGACCAGAAGAAAATGATTCAAAATATCAATTAAAAATTTTTAAATGTGTTTATCTTATCTACTGCCAGAATATATTTTAGGTTCAGTGTTTAGTTGAGTTTTTCTGATTGATAGTATCTTTTCTCATGTATTTCAAGGTGGTGATCAGGCGGGGGGATATGGAATACCACCAGCTAGTCTCAGCCTGCGTCTTCAGAACAGTTGCAGGTTTTCTTCCTGGATTTGTTCTGGGATATCCTATGAGTTCTTTCGGGGGGGCATCAGGAACTCTTTGGGCATTGTAATCCTACTGGTCATCTCCATCGTACCACAGATACGCAATTGCAATCATTCTTTATCTGTGCTGCTATAGCATCTATGTTTCTCTGTTACCAATAAAGACAGTGCCTTATAGGATATGATTATGCTGAGTGCCTCTGCTAACCTCTGAATTCCTTAAGGACAAAGAGCCACATTTTTTTGTTTGTTTTCATACGGTCGTCACCGCTTAACAGAGTAACTGACCTATCGTAAGTCCTTGAAAGAGGCTTCAGTGGGTAAATGAATGAATGAATCAATAGCAACAACTTTACCATGTACCATATCAGTTGCATCTCCAAGTAGGGTAACTGACCTCTTCAAACCATCATTTACTTTTCCCTAAAATTAATGCAGGTTTACAGAGCTTACCAGAAAGGACTCATAAGAAAGAAGCAAAATCACATAAGTGAAGACTCTTTGTAAACTGTAAATTATTACAAAACTATGCCAATATTTTTACTGGATAAGTTCTTTTACTAAGTGTCTGTAAATTATTGTAGAAGAGATGTAGAGCTTAAGTCACTGACCATGAGAAAATATATGTGAAAGCATTTTAAACACAAAAATAATTTCTTACTAATATTAGTGATAGTAATAATAATAAAATGATAATACTTAATATCAGCAGTAGTATGTTTCACCCTATAAAATAATCTAGCTTCAGAAAGAATCTGAGGTATAGATGAGTCCCCAGGGAATAATGTACCATTTATTTAAATAGGAAAAACTCTCTCAAAAAATGCTGAATGCACTTCATTTATTGCTGTGTCTCTAGCATTAATGGTGATGTAGGGTCCTTACAAATTTCTCTGTCTCCCCAAGTACCCAACTCACTATTAGCAGACTTCTCTTCCCTCTCTCTCTCCTCCCTCCTTTTCTCATTTCTGATGGCTAACCGTTTGCCATGGGAATGTTTTATAGAAACCTAAATTGAATGGACAAGGTATTATGCACATTTAATGTGTTACTATGTTTAACTGAGTATCAGTTAACAGTGAACCTGATAGCAATGCACTTCGCTAAGATATGGCTGCTTTTTAATTGGGTATGAAGAACTCATGCTTCATTGGTAATTATAAGACAATGATATATGCAACCTGTCATTTGCCTTTAATAAAATTGTATTTAATAATTGCATACTAATTTAGCAGTTGTATAAACTTTTTTTGTTGTTGTTACTCTGTGGTTAAATTCTATTATCCTTAAAGCTGCAATGACCAAATTTGGGCTGAATATTTTTGGCAATACCTTAGAATATGAAGAAAAATTTTGCTAAGCATAGTGTAAACAAAATGACTTGACACAGTTTTAGCCACCTCCAAAGCAAGCAATTATATACAAGTAAGTATATGAACTTTCTGTAGTATAGTCTCAGCAAAAGCTCTTCTTGCAATACTTCTGTAGTGTTTAAGTCAACTTTTATTAAGCACTAGGTGCAATGTAACTACATTTGTTTTAAAGTATTTTATAATTCAAACTTATTCATGAATCAGCTCAAGTTATCCAAATACATATCCAATACAAAATAATTCAAACTTATTCATGAATCAGTTCAAGTTATCCAAACACATATCCAATACAAAAAAAGTGATGCATTCTAATAGAAAAATGGGTAACACACACAGAATTCTCAAGAGAAGAAACACAAAGATCCATTAAACATGACTAGATATTCAGGAAATGCAAGTAAAAATGAAACACATTTTTGCCTTTCACATTTGCAAAGATATGGTAAGAATAATAAATTCAGTAGCCTGACAAAGTTGCACACACCAGGATTATTTGTGTTACTAAATAAAGGTAACTGCTTATCAGTAACAGAGTGGTAAAATAAATTATAGTATGTTATACAATGGGACACTTTATGGCCAATAAAGAAGGTGAGGTTACTCATGTTTGTGTTTTGTTGTAAATTCTCAAGACTACCCTTAGTTTCAGTGACTTTCTAGGACTCACTGGCCTCAAAACAGCTCTTCTACTCATACTTACAGTTGATTATCACAAGAGCATTCAGATTAAATCAGCAGAGGGAAAGGGTGCATAGAGTAGATCTGAAGAAACCAGGCACAAGTTGCCAGTTGTTCTCTCCCAGACGAGTCACCTGGACAGGGCTTCATCTCCTAGCAGTGGTGTGACAACATTGTGAAGTGTTGCCAACCCAGAGAAGCTCACCCAAACCTTGATACCCATGGCTTTTCTGCAGGTAAGTCACATGGAGCACCATTAAGATTACCTTAGCTACTTAGTCTCCAGCTTCCTCGAGGCCAAACTGATACCACCCAATTCTTAGGCATGCAAATACAGAGATTCACCATAAATCATGTCATTAACCTAAACTGTCTAGCATGGCCCATGCATGGTCTCAGGTATACAACGATATATTTGTCAGGCAGGAAATTCCAAGGCTCAGAGGTTATATCCTAGGAGTCAATCAAGGGCCAGTCCTAAAGACTTAAAATGGGGCAACTCCTATGTGCTAAGTTAATTCTTTATTGCACAGCCTTAGTTTCTTTTTTGGTCTGCTAAAATATACCAAAGGACACAGCACACTCTCATCAATACCAGTGATTGACCATGGCAGAAATCGGCAATAATTGTCATGAAGTGAGCTGTGTATGCTCTTGGTGGGGGGGGGGGTGTTGAAATGAAGTGGGTCCACATTCTTGTAAATATTATCTCTGCATCATTGGATGTAGAGGTATTTGGTTTGTAAAAGTTTCCTGGCCCATCCCTGACTTGGATGTGTCTCAAAACTCTATTTTGACTGCAATCTACAGTATGAGATGTATTTTCCTCTGTGATGGTACATGCCCCCACTAAGCAAATACAAACGACTGAAGCAAATTTTGTGAAAAAGACACACCTTTACTACATGCATGCACTCTGATATTTCCCATACTATTCCAGTCCACTTTATCTTACATTATTTATAAAATGCTAGATAAATTTTACCAAATTGATTTCATGACTCCATAATAAGTCATAGCCTTCAGTTTGAGAAATATGCCCACCTACTTCTAAAAATTGTGGGCATTCACTTTTGACATAGAAAGATTTCATGAAATATTATGGATAAAAAAAGCAAGTTAGAAAGTAACATAAATATCCTAATATGATTCATTTTATATAAATTATTATAAATAAATATATGTATATATATGTAGATGTATGTGTATATATATGTGTGTGTGTGTGTGTGTGTGTACATATATACATACAAACATACAGAGAGAGAGAGAGAGGTGCCAAAAAAGCTTCCATCAAAATATTAATCAATGCCATGAAAGTAACCTTTAGTTAATTTGGAAATAACTCAAGGATGTGGAATTTTGAGTATTGTAGTTGCTATTGAACTTTTTCTATTTCTGAATTTGGTTTTTGGAACAAGCATTTTTTTTCCTTTACAAAAATTAGAAAACTCTTTTTAAAAATAAAATAAATATTGGGGCACCTGGGTAGAGTAGTCAGTTAAGTATCTGACTCTTGGCTCTGGTCATGATCTCTGGGTCATGAGATGGAGTTCGACCAGGTGTTGGGCTCCACACTTTGCAATGAGTCTGCTTAGGACTCTCTCTCACTCTCTCTGTCCCTCCCCTTGCATATACACTCTCCTCTCTCTCACACACACATAAATAAGTCTTTAAAATAAAATAAATATAAGTTATCAAAGATAAAAAAGGTAGGAGAAAATCCTCATGCATGCTAATTCTCTATTTACTAGATTGATCAGACAGAATTACCAAGATCTAAGATCAGTAGCATTTTCCAAATATTTCACATCTTTACTTCAGAAAATGTATTGAGGATAAGTGAGAAGCAAGTTGGGTGTTTTGTTTTTGTTTTTGTTTTTACCATCAAACCTTAAAAAAGTTCTACTTTTATATTCTAAGGAGTTATGATTCTTGTCATAGTATTAATGATCTTTAAAACCTAGATAAATAATTTGATATGATTAAATAAATATATAAAGCTAGTAATCTTAAAAAAGATACATAACTAAGTCAACCTTCTTTCTTTGTTACTTGACAAAGAGAACTTTTTAAAAAAATTTTATTAATTTGACAGAGATCACAAGTACGCAGAGAGGCAGAGAGAGAGGGGGAAGCAGGTTCCCTGCTGAGCAGAGAGCCTGATGTGGGGCTCGATCCCAGGACCGTGAGATCATGACCTGAGCATAAGGCAGAGGCTTTAACCCATTGAGCCCACCCAGGCGCCCCAACAGAGGGAATTTCTTATTAGTGAGAAACAATAAACTCTGGGGGGCTAATTTATCGGTGCTATAATTCCCAAATATTGTAAGAGTCTTAATTCCTTCATGTGTCAGGCATTGCTGTTAAAAAATGCAGTCCACTCTTGTGGAACTCAAAGAATATAATTTCAAATTATAGTATTATTATATTTGGGATCATTTAGTGTGGAGTACATTGTATTCTGTAAAAGACTGAAATTCATATATGGTCTAAATTGTCTAATTTTCTATTAGTTTAACTGAAACAAGTCATTTTGTATCCAGAACAGAGCTTGGGCACAAGCAGAGGAGCACATCTCTTTCAGAGCAAATGAGTATCTCTGCAACTGACAGATGGCCTCCCCGATCTCCTCCCATCAGACACCGGCCTGGGCGATACTTATGAAACTGACTGATTAAACAATTATCAGGTCTTCCTGGAGAAATAATTTCTGATCATACTATGATCAAATTCACATTCCTAGAAAACTTTTCCACTTTTTCCTGGTCCATTGTCAGAGATGTCTGGATGGGTGAGGACATGCTAAAGGAACTTTAAACTTTGATTTGTACAGCTACTTTCTACCAAGATTATTCTCTTCTTAAAACACAGTGCAGTGGAGACAGAAAAACAAGCAAACAAACAAACAAAAAAACCCCATATCCCTGTGTAAAATTTCCCCTTTTGTCATTTCTCTTCCCATTAACCTTCCGTGTCTGAAAAAGTATCTATGATTGTTAGATCTGGGTCCACACTCATTTGTGTGGCTTCAAAGACCAATATACACTCAAAAAATATTTGAATTTCTCTTCATCTTGTGAGGATCTTCTTTTGTTGTGTAATTAAGGCGGCCTATAGCCAAACAAACATCTAACTGAATCTCATGGGAATTAATAAGCATGATTTTCCAATGACTTGGGATTAGTGGTAGTTTCTAAAGAATTGGTCTTAAGCTTAATAATGAAAATGTTGGAGTGTAACTGGATTACAATTTTAAATGACCCAAGAGAATTAAGAAAGACCACATAACCCTAAGCGATATGCCACTTAAGGGTTATGATACCTACCATGTAAAATATAAAAATTGCATCATAATTTTCATGATAAAATGAATTTTAGTGAGTTGGTAACATTAATGCAGAATTTTTTACTTCATCTTTGCACTTAATACAGCAGAATCCAATGGGGCATATCTCAAAGATTTGTTAGACTATAATGCAAGGATTTCAAATAATATTGTGAGGACAGGTTGTATAATTTTACCTGAAGTTCACTTCAAAACATCACTTCTCCATTGCTTTTTCAGCTATAAAATGTTGTAAAAATGTATACAACAAATCTACTAGTATATGTGTATGTATTCTATAATTAATTCTGAATATTTAATGATCTACTCATAAGTCTGCTATTTATGGAGGAAAATGTAATAAACACATGTTTTAAAAACTATAGATTAGCCCTGCCAAAGAAGAGTATTTTTAAAAGTATAATCAAAGCTCTAAAAATGATAATAAAGTTATGAGCCATATGCCTGGAACAAATGGATTTTTTCTCACCTTTGACTTCAAACAAAAAAATAAAAAGAGAGAGAAAGGAGGTTTCAGTCACACAGTATATAATCCAATTTGCTTTGGGTTTAATCTCCAAAACAAGGCTGGTCTGCTAATTCCCAATTATAATGGCACATGTAATCAGAGTCCTCATTAACAAAGAGTGACTATATTGTCTATTAGGAATGAAAATTTGAAATGCAAATTCAGCAAATCAAAACGTTAAATGAGCTCCTACCCAGGATGCTTAGAGCTCCCGCCAGGGCAGACCACGCTGGCCGACACCTGCCCTGGATTTTCCCTCCAGCTGAATGTTTCCTTCGGTTCCAGTCTTTGCCTCCTAATTGACCTGCTTATGATCTCTGCTACAATTAACATATGCTTATTAGTAATGGCTGGTTAAAGATTTCAACTGCTGCAGTTTACAAAGTCTAATAGAGATGGCACACCACGGGAAAGATGATACCACTATTCTCCACATCAGCAAAGTCACCACAGTTACAGTGCCTGTGGTAGATTTTTCACTGTCTGGTGGACAGGAATTGTTACTAATTGATACTGGAAATCAATGCATACTGAATCCGGGCCACATATACACTGATAAAGATACAAGTACTTGGCGAGTCCTTTTCCCCTTGGAGCAAGTAATTTCTAATTTGATTTCAGGAAGAAGAAAAAGTAAAAGAACTTCTCTAACTGGATGACTGGATGAAATTATACATAAACTATTAAGACATAAGAAAGAATTTTGTCAAGTGCAAAATTTCCCATTCCATTGTATGGCATTGCTCTGCAGAGCAAAAGTTATGATTTCAAATTCCAAATAAACCCAAGGCTATTAGCCATTCATCCAGTTAGAAAAGTTCTCTCACTTTCTCTTTGTCCTGAAACCAAATTGGAAATTACGTAAACAATGGATCTTGGAACACTACATCAAAAACTAATGAGGTACTGAATGGCGACTAGCATAACACACACACACGCAAAGAGTAAAAAGAAAGTCTTAATAAAAGACTTTCAGAAGATTTTGTTTAGAGTTTATATTCTGATCCCTAAGTGCCCCTTCTTAGTGTCTAACTAATATCACCAGATTTGAGGGCACTGGGATGTTAGAGGAGGTTCTTTTCTTGTTTCTAGTCATGTAATTTGATGGAAGAGATATTTCCTATCCTCTGAGATAGTTTCTTATTCAGAATTAATTTTTGACCAATCCCAAACAGTGATGAGGTAATAGTAATATGGCTCTGCAGCTACACCTTGGTTACATGCCTTAGTGCTGGTTGATCGAATTCATTCTTGAATCACTGTCTCTCATGATCAGCATTGTCTCCCACAGGAGGCAAAAGACTTTGTCCTGAGTCTCAGGAGGCCTTGGACTATTCGTCATTAACAATAGAATCTTTGACAACCTATTCTTTCTCTATTGCTAGGTAACAAAATACCATAAACCCAGCAGTTTAAAGCAACACGGAACTTAAGAGCTTATGGTTTCGGAAGAGGGTGAGTGGAAGTCTAGGGATGGTATAGCTGCACTTTCTGCTGAAATCAAGATGGCAGCAAGGGTCACAGTGCTCCTCTGGGGCTTGGGGTTTTCTTCCAAACTCACTGGTTATAGGCAGAATACATTCCCTTTTAGCTATAAGATAGAGGTTCCTGTTTCCTTGATAGTGTCAGTAGGGGTCTGGCCTGCTCTCCACCCCTGGCCCATGCCCCCACCCTCTGCCTCACGTGATTAGAGGCTCCCCACATCCCTGGCCACATGGCTCCCTCCTTCTTCCAGCCAGCAATGGCTCACTGAATCCTTCTCCTTCAAGTCTATGACTTCCTTTTTTTCAAGAGAACTTTGGTTTTAAAGGGCTTAGATGATTAGGTCATACCCACCCAGATAATCTCTCTAAAACTTAAGGCCAACTGAACCATATAATACAGTCTAATCATGAAAGCAAAATCCATCATATTGACAGTTCTGGGGATTATGCAGGTTTTGTACATGAGTGAGGTGAAAAATCTTGGTAGTCTGCCTATCACTGCAAATCACTTAGCTTCTTTTGGCCTTGCTTTCATGATGCAAAATGAAAAGTTTGGGCTAGTCTTTTTTCCCCCATACCTTCATGTCCAGGACCAAATTATTAGAAACACATGAGTCACAGAAACAAACCACCAGTTAATTGTTATACACTCAGCTGGACTATTTTATGTGGTCAGTCTGTGGTTTTTTATTAAATTAAATGGTGATAAGACACCTTCCATTACTAGGATTTCTAGGTAAAATAGAAAAGAATGATACATGCTCTCTAATTTTAATAAAATCACAGTGGCCCTAGAGACAAAAACTTATACACAAAGAGCAATTATGGGACAAATAATATATTTGTTCAGAGATGAAAGCTCAGTATTGGCTAGTGGTAAAGAAAATGTTGCTTGAAGCAATGGCCACAGTCGCCAAACTGTGGAAAGAACCAAGATGTCCTTCAACAGATGAATAGATAAAGAAGATATGGTCCATATATACAATGGAGTATTATGTCTCCATCAGAAAGGAGGGATACCTAACTTTTGTGTCAACATGGATAGGAGTGGAAGAGATTATGCGAGTGAAATAAGTCAAGCAGAGAAAGTCAATTATCATATGGTTTCACTTACTTGTGGAGCATAAGGAATAACATGGAGGACATTGGGAGATGGGAGAAGTGAGTTGGGGGAAATCGGAGGGGAAGACAAACCATGAGAGACTGTGGATTCCGAGAAACAAACTGAGGGTTTTGGAGGGGAGGGCGGTGTTGCGTGAGCCTGGTGGTGGGTATTATGGAGGGCATGTATTGCACGGAGCACTAGGTGAGGTGCATAAACAATGAATTTTGGAACACACATACACAAATAAAATTAGATTAAATTTAAAAAAAAGAAATAGCAAGTGTTGATGAGGATGTAATGAAAATATGGAAAAATTGCCATCATTGTACATTGCTGGTGGGAGTATCAAATAGTACAGTCACTTTAGAAAACCACAAGTTCCTCAAAAAGTTAAACATGGCTTTATAATGTTATTGAGTAATGCCACTCCTAAGATATGTATCCAAGAGAATTAGAAATATGTATCTGCCCCAAAACTTATACATAGCAGCATTATTCCTAATAACCAATAAATGGAAACAACTCATTAAAAAAAAAAAAAGAAAGAAAGAAAATGTTGCTTGAACCTTTTTTGTTCATCTTGTTCGGTCCAAACAATAGAGCTCTGAACAAGGCAACACCCATGGATTATTTTTAAAGGATTTTATTTATTTATTTGACAGAAAGAGATAGTGAGAGAGGGAAACAAGCACAGGTTGCTGGAGAGGGAGAAGCTGACTCCCTACTGAGCAGCAAGTCTGTTGTGGGGCTGGATCCCAGGACCAGGAGGCTGGGATCATGACCTGAGCCGAAGGCAGATGCCCAATGACTGAGCTACCCAGGTGCCCCGCCCATGGATTTTTGATGAAGTTCTTTCCCAGAGTTTTTCTGATAGGCTTCAAAATTTATTAAATTTCCCAACAAAGATCCATTTGTCCAAAAATCCTGTTAAGAACATTTCTCAACACTTGCGTAACCCTAAGGAAAGCACTCACCCTTTAATACAGTGAGTTTTCTAAGAAGCAAGACCGACTTCCAGATGCCCTATAATCCAACTTTAAAACTTGAGAGACACATGCCTTCTTTGGCATTTTTAAATTAAATTTTGTATAAGCTCTTTCTTTCTGCTTTGGAGCAGTATTCATTGCATCAGCAGTGCTCAACACTGTTGTCTCAGAGCAAGGTGAGAGGAGGGTGTGTGATTGGAGTCCAGATGCTTGCATATGTTTTATTTTGAAACACAAAGACAATCACAAAGAAGAAAACACAATTTTCTTTTTTCTAGGCCCTGGGATTAAGTCAAGAAAAAATGAGAGTACTAAAAAGTTTGAGAAGTACTTTGCTTGGTGATGAATTACTTGAAATAATTTGTGTTAATTTAAGATTTGGGCATTGCAACTTTATGCTTTTGAGACTCATAATGTCTCAGAAAAAAAGTGCTACATTTTGGGTATACAGGAGCAAGAGAGAGGAAGATACAGTCTTACTTTTGTTTTGGGAATATAGCTTTTTTCTAGTTGACATAATGAACAAAATCACTTTGGTCAAAAATGCAATTGCAAAGAACTACAGTGAAAACACCTTTGAAGTGAGTTTATATTCATGATAAAATTCTTAGGTACTGACTGCATATCTCTATCACATATATTGGACATATATTAGACTCTAAAAATATGTTAAGTACAGGTGAGCATTTGGTTTCCTTTAACTTTTCTCTGAGTGTTTAACGTTAAGTATATTTACATTAACATTCCTTTTATAAACAGCCCACTGTGGTCTTTTGTTTCATTTGAAATTTAGTCTCCTGAGATTCAATTACAATGCATGGGAGATTAGTAGAGTTGGAGGATGATGCACTATAGTAATAAAATGATGCAATATGGTAATAAAAATTACTATTTTAAAGTAGTCAAAACAGTATGGCATTGGCCCCAAAATAGACAAGTCCAGAAACAAACCCATGATTATATGGTCAATTAATCTTCAATAAAAAAGGCAAGAATATGCAGTGGGAAAAAGGCAGTCTCTTCAACAACAAATGGTGTTGGGAAAGCTGGATAGCTACATGCAAAAGAATGAAGCTGGACCACGTTTTTACACCAACTATAAAAACAAACTCAAAATGGATTAAAGACCTAAATGTGAGACCTGAAACCATAAAAATCCTAGAAGAGAGCACAGGTAGTAATTTCTCTGATGTCAGCCATAGCAACATTTTTCTAGATGTATCTCCTGGGGTAAGAGGAATAAAAGCAAAAATCAACTTGGGACAATATCAAAATAAAAAGCTTTTGTACAGGAAAAGAAGTGATCAACAAAACTAAAAGACAACCTACAGAATGGGAGAAGATAGTTGCAAATGACATATCTGATAAAGGGTTAATATCCAAAATATATAAGGAATTTCTCCAACTCAACACCCAAAATCCCCAAATAATTCAACGAAAACATGGACAGAAGACATGAACACGCACATCTCCAAAGAAGACAAACAGATAGCTAACACACACACGAAAAGATGCTTAACATCACTCATCATCAGGGAAATGCAAATGAAAACCACAATGAGATATCACCTCACACCTGTCAGAAACTGTTGGTGAGAATGCAAACTGTTGCAGCCACTGTGGAAACCAGTATAGAGGTTCCTCAAAATAATTAAAAATAGAACTACCTTATGATCCAGTGATTGCACTACTAGGTACTTACCCAAGGAATACAAAAGCACTAATCTGAGAGGATATATGTACCCCTTTGTTTATTGCAGTGTTATTTCCAATAACCAAATTATGGAAGCAGCCCAAATGTCCATTGATGGATGTATGGATAAAGAAGATTTGTACACACACACACACACACACACACACACACACACCCCACTGGAATAGTATTCAACCTTAAAAAAAGAATGAAATCTTGCCATTTGCAATGACACGGATGGAATAAGAGAGCATAATGCTAAGTGAAATAAATCAGAGGAAGACAAATACCATAAGATTTCACTCAGATGTGGAATTTAAGAAACAAAACAAATGAACAAAGGGAAAAAAAAGAGAGAGATAAACCAAGAAACAGACTCTTCACTACAGAGAACAAACTAATGGTTACCAGAGAGGAGTTGGAGTGGGATGGATGAGATAGGTGATGGGATTAAGGAGTGCATTTGTCATGATAAGTACTGAGCAGTGTATAGAATTGTTGAGTCAGTGTACTATACATCATAATGAATATAATAACACTGTATGTTAACTATATTGGAATTAAAATTAGGACGTTAATAAGGAAAGAAAAAATATTACTTTAAAATAACTATATTCTGGGGCACTTGGGTGGCTCAGTGGGTTAAAGCCTCTGCCTTCAGCTCAGGTCATGATCCCAGGGTTCTGGGATCGAGCCCCACATCGGGCTCTCTGCTCAGCAGGGAGACTGCTTCCTCTTCTCTCTGTGCCTGCCTCTCTGCTTACTTGTGATCTCTGTCTGTCAAAATAAAAAATAAAAAAAAACAAAACAAAACTATATTCTGCTTTCAGTGAAATTATTCTAGGAATCTCCACAATCAAATGTATTTATCGGCTTTTCTTTCTTTGATTGCTGTTAGTAAAATGAAATCTAGTTATATAGACCTAGCCACGCTTGCATAACACTGGCTTTGAACCTCCTCTATGAAAATAACCCATGAACTATTTAAGAGATTATAGTGATGTCTGTCCTTTCATGTTTTTAAAGATTTTATAACCAAGAGTCAGATGCTTAACTGGTTGAGCCACCCAAGTTCCCCTGTCTTTCTATTTTTTTTTTAAAGAAAAAATCCAGACCCCTCGAATATCTCCATGATGGAGAATAGGGCTCTAGCTCTGAACCATGAAATTCTGCCTATTCTTCTAAATTTTGGAGTCTCTGGAATCAGACTAGGGAAAACATCCCTAATATAAGACATACTTGCTTTTCTCTTATAAGACAGAGATAATTATAGTATGCATCCTAATACATTGCTGTGGGAATTGAATGAGTTAGTGCTAGTTAAACACCTAACATGGCGCTTGACTCACCTTCAGTAACTATTGTTACGATTGTACTCTTCATCTCTGAATTCAACTTGGTTGTAATTCTAGTTCAACTCAATAGTACAGTAATTTCACATTTTTAAAAATAGTTTAAGTAGTCAATATTATGTTTAATTTACCAGCTCCAATGAACATTCCCATACCCTGGAAACTGAGGATTAAATGGGTAATATAAGCAAAGAGACCAGAATTTGCCTGGAACAGAACTCAAGAAGTGCTCAGCAATTTTATTCTTAGAATTGCCCAGTGATACCACCCACTCACAGTTAATCATATCACCAGTTGGAAGTATTTTTTCCAGCTTATTTTCTGTACATAATCAGGTGTGCATTATATGTTTATTCCATCATTCTATGAGTAGTCACTCACCATAAAATATAAATAAGTAACGATCACTTTCAGAGGCAAAATAAAAGCCCTAATTATAGTTGGTAGGATTATACATATTTCCTCTGTCTCTATGCCCATGTCTCTTACCATGTATCCATCATTGTCTCTTTTACTTTATTATCTCTAACGCTTATGGCCAAACTTCACTCTCTTTCCCCTTCTTCCTCTTCCATTGCTAGGCTCTACTGCAAGCTGCTATCACCTCTCACCTGACCTACAGTAAACCAGCCTCCATACTGATATTTCAATACCCACTTTTCCCCTTCTTTAATTCATTCAAATAAAACCCAAAGAACATGTAATCCTTCCCTTAGCTTAAGATCTCCTATTCTGTTATTGAATTACAAAGTGGCAGAGAGAGGGAGAAAGAGAGAAGAAGAAGGAGGAGGAGGAAGAAGAAGGAGAAGAGGAAGAGGAAGAAGGGGAAGGAGAAAAAGGAGAAGAAAGAAAAAGAAGAAGGGGGAAATGGAGGAGGAGGGGGGAGGAGGAAGAGGGAGGTAAAGGAGGAGGAGAGGCAGGGGAGGGAAAGGAGAATGGAGGGGGGAAGGAGAAGAGGAAGAAAAGAAAGAATTCAACTTTAATAAACATCCATATTCTTGCAATCAAATACTTCCAGCATACCCTCAAATTATGTGATATGTTGGAAAATAAACTTTATTTATTTTGGGGAAGGCATCATGATCTTTCCAGTTCTTACAGATGTTCAACATCTTAATTTGGTGCTGTTTCAAAGGTTTCCGAAGATTTTTTTTTTTGGTGGGGGGAGCCTCACATCTTCCACAAATCCAGCCACAGCCACTGGACTGTCCCTCAGGGCAAATTGTTGATGGGTCACCATCTCTCTCTGTTCTTTTCTTTTCTGTGATATCATAGGACATAAACTTTCAGGTTAAACTCAGGATTTGCTCTGATTCCATCCCATCCCCCATACTTATACCCCTCAGCCCAAGAGGAGTGAGTGGGGCACTGTTGTGAAGGCATTTCCCTATACAAAGACCTGATTCATCCTAAGACTTTGGCTTGTTTTCTCTCCCTTAGTCTGTGAAGTGAGGACATCTCTGACATAAGGTCAGCACAGCCGGACACCTTCCTGTCACTGCAAAGTTAAGCAGCAAACATTTCCTTTGCTTGAGGGTGTATGCAGCTCAGGTTTGTGCCACTCAGAAATTCACCCACTTCACCTCAGCAAATAATACATACTCGAAACTCAAACCTGCACTTGATTATCACAATATTGTTTATATTTTTGGTTCTAGAGGCTTTAACTAATTTAGACATAGTCTGATGATGATCTAACACAGAGGTTCTCAACCTTGGCTGTCCAGTGGAAATACCTGGGGGCCTTTGGAAACTAGTGACGTCTGGGTCCCCCTTGCAAAGATTCTGATAGAGTGGGTCTGGGATGAGGTGTTGTTCATGATCAGAATCAGGTGATTCTGACTGCAGCCAAGGTTGAGATCCGCCAACGTAAAGAGAGTCTAAATATACAGATAATGAAATCAGGGGCAGCCAGACCCAGAGAGATTTTTCTGGGCTTTCCTCCAGTTCTGCTGACCCATGCCCCTGACTGCCTGCCCTTCAGCCATTCTGGATTTCTTAGTTCTTCTAACACCTCTTCCTCTTCTTGCTTCAACTCCTTTCCACAGTCAGTTCCTTCTACCTGAGTCAGCATACCCTCCCCTGCCTGCATCGATGCCTAGCTCATTCTCATTCAGCCCTTAGATCTCACTCCAATTGTAATTCTCCTGTGAAGATCTTCCTCCATCTCCCTTACACCAGGTGTCCCCTCACAGCAGCGTGTACCTCCTATTCCCGCACATCCCACTAGACAGCACAAAACCAAGGGGCTCAGCACCTACACCTGGGCCCACGTCCTGACAGCATCACATCCTGGCTGTTGGACTTGAACAAGTTACTTACCTTCCCTGAGCCTCAGTTTCCATATCTTTAAATGGACATAACAACTATACTCACGGCATTAGGTTGGTAGGGGAGTGACAGGGACCGTACACAAAGAATATTTACAACAGTGATTAGCACACAATAAGCACTGTGAAGTCCTCCTGTTTAATTTTAAATCACTCATTGTTTAATGTTTATTTCTCTCCCAAGAATGCAGGCTTCATGAAGACAGGTCCACCTGTGTCCGCTGCTTCTTTTCTTTATTCTTAATGTTATTCATATATTAGAACTATACTGAATATATGTTGAATAAATAAATGAATATATAATGCAAATAAGTATAGACATGTTGCCCATAGTCTTTCTTATATTACCTTGTAAATATTCTCTCATCATTCAGTGTTGCCCAAAGATATGACTTTTAAAGCCTGAATAACTGCAAATGAATAATTTCCCAGTGTGGGGGTTGTTTCCGAGTTTTAATAGAGCTTCCAGAATACAATGATGTGATTTTTCTTCCAACACTTTTTTCCCTTGAAGAGCCAAAATTTAGAATGAAATAAATGACCAAAGGTTTAATTGTAGAATTGGGCAGCCTACATAATTCAAAAACTGGGTAATTGGGCCTCAACTCAACAGGAATTGATGGTACCTTGTTAGTGTGTAAGAAATATTAAATAATAATAACATGAGTATAAAGTTTTGTATTTTTTTATGTATTTCATGAAACTAATAAACCATTGAACATCTACCTGAGGGCTACTGCCACTTACCTCTTAATTTAAATTGATTTTATGTTTAATTTATGATTGCTCAAAAATATTGTGAAATGTAAAGAAGAAATGCAACCTCATAAATCAATGTGGTCTGGATTGCCAGTTTAATTTCCATATTGATTTAATGCCCAGACTGGTGGTATCTACAGGAAGGTATAAAACATAGAGGGCATCACTGGGTAAAGGGTCAGGTCAATTATATAAGAGATAGAATTCTCTCATTAATCTCTACAGTAGGATAAATAAGCATATTGACAAACTAAATTTTTGATTTGGGTTTATATCTCATTCTTATAGCCACTTATATTAATAGAATCTTCCACCTTTATCACATCTGCTGGCTTAGAGAGCAAGTAGTAAATTTGGCCTATGTATAAATATAACACCTGTGAATTTCAAGCATTTCTGTGTAACTATAAATAAGCTTTCTGATTGTAGACCCTTTTGTGGTCACTAGATTTGGGGCTTCTCATTGAGCAAGAAACTTCATACACAAATATATTGAAATGTATTGAAAGGACATATTTTTATTGGTAGCATGAATTTGTTTCTAACGTATGTAATCTTACTGTGTTCAATGTATCCTTGCAAGCCAAATTTTAAATTGCTTTTGGAAAAAAAATTCACTTTTTGAAAAGGAGTAATGTAAATGAACTAACAAATAGCACAAATTCTGGAATCAAAATGGTTGGATTTCTCAATAGCCTGGTGATACTGGTCAAGTTATGAGATGAAATAATGCACATAAAGTGCTTCTCCTGCTACTGGCATAGAGTATATATTCAATAAATGTTAGCTCTACTCACATAATGACAGCAATGATAATGATAATAATAACAACAAAATACATTGTGACATAGTTTCAAACCGTTATAAACAGTAGCATTTATTTTTTATTTTTTACTTTTTTTCCTTTTAAGTTTTGAATGCTTATTATGTACCATACATGTTTTTAAGAATTTTCCATATATTGAGAATTTGTTACAAATATCCATTACAGTAGGTGTTAAGGTAGTTTTCATTTTATAGATGAAGAGAGGGAATCATGAGGAGGAAGTGGCCAGACCAAGGTCCCAGAGTTTATAATACAGAAGCCCTCTTCATTTGTCTTTACTTAGCCCTCTCAGTGGGTTAATCCACATTCCCCCTTCCACTGTTAAATATCCTGACTGGTCGCCCCTACAAACTGAATGCTCAATCTGGCAAGATACTCTCTCTCTCTGCTTGTACCCTGCTGCACTGACTAGCTGCAGAACAAGCTTTCCAACCATCAGATGGTTTGTTCCCAAATCTATTAATGTGGTGTACTTGTCAAGTTAACACATAAATTAGCCATTACTTAAATACTACACAAATCAATAAAATTGTGTGAACAAAGGTAGAGAAAAAATTGTGTGTGAACAAAGGTAGAGAATTGTTTCTAGGAAAACCAAATTGAATTCTTTTTCTTTTTCAAGTAGGCTCCACCCAACATGGAGCCTAAGTTGGGGCTTGAATTCATGACCCTGAGATTAAGACCTGAGCTGAGATCCAGAGTTGGATGCTGAACAAACTGAGCCACTCAGGTGCCCCCAAACTGAATTCTTTATGAACAAATATTCAGATTACATGTGGATAAGAAAATGTTTGGGAAAAACATCAGAAAACTCTGGTAGGAGTCTATATTCAGATCACCTCTGAATTTTCAGCTGCTTTAAAGAACCCAACGAGAAAGTGGACATGTCTTGTGGGGGTGGTGTAGGCAAGACCAGAGAAGTTCTCATCAGCAGATCCATTAAACACAGAAATAGGCTCTATGCTCAAAAAGGATGAATTAAACCACATACAGTACTTTATATGCGATTTTATTATTTCTTACCTTAAACTTTTCTAACTCATAAACCAACCACAAGTCCTAAATGTGTCAGGTGCAAGTTCTACTGCACATTACAAGACTATAGAAAACTAGAAATAATTATCAGAAGAGAAATACTAAGTTGTAAAAATAAACAGCCAGAGAGTATTTTATATATAAATATATATGTATATATGTATGTACATCTATATATATATACATATATATATATATATATAAATTTTTAAAACCTATTAAGTCAACAATAATAAAGACAATATATAAGAATTAAAATATGGGGGGCACCTGGGTGGCTCAGTGGGTTAAGCCTCTGCCTTCAGCTCAGGTCATGATCTCAGGATCCTGGGATCGAGTTCCGCATCGGGCTCTCTGCTCAGCGGGGAGCCTGCTTCCCCCCTCTCTCTGCCTGCCTCTCTGCCTCCTTGTGATCTCTCTCTCTCTCTCTCTCTCTCTCTCTCTGTGTCAAATAAATAAATAAAATCTTTAAAAAAAAAAAGAAAAAAAGAATTAAAATATGGTGGGATAAAACATTTAAATTAAGTATAAAAAGAATTAAGGTGAAGAAGAGACAAGAAATGACAGATGCTAAAGAAGATGTGGAGAAAAAGCACCCTTGTACACTGTTGGTGGGAATGTAAATTGGTGTAGTCACTGTAGAAAATTTTATGGAGTTTCCTCAAAAAAAAAAAAAAAATAGGACTACCCTGTGATCCAGCAAATCCACTTCTGAGTATTTACCCAAAAGAAATGAAATCACCATCTTGAAGAGATATTATACTCTCATGTCCATTGCAGTTAGTACTCACAATAGCTAAGGTATGGAAACAACCTAAGGGTCCATTGACAATGAATGGATCAAGAGAATGCACACACACACACACACACACACACACACACACACAACTCCATACAGAGCATTATTTAGCTAAAAAAGAAGAAAATCTTGTCATTGTGACCACATGGATGAACCCGGGTGGCTAAGTGAAATATGACAAACAGAGAAAGACAAATACTGCATATAGTATCGTATACATGTGGAATCTAAAAAAAAAAAAAAAATCAAACCTATAGAAAGAAAGCAGACAAATGGTTGACAGGGGATGGGGGAGGTGGGAGGGGAGAACCAGGAGTGCACAAGCTTTCCGTTTGAAAGATGAATAAGGTCTGAAGACCAAGGGTAAAACATGAAGACTATAATTGATAACACTGTATTATAGAATTGAAATTTGCTTAGAGTAGAACTTAAATGTTCTCACCAAAGAAGAAGAAGAAGAAGAAGAAGAAGAAGAAGAAGAAGAAGAAAGGAAGGAAGGAAAGAAGGGAGGGGGAGGCAGAGAGGGAGGGAGAGAGAGGGAAGAAAGAAAGAA
>NW_019154099.1:33547524-33584331 GCF_002288905.1 Enhydra lutris kenyoni | reverse complement strand
AAAGAAAGAAAGAAAGAAAGAAAGAAAGAAAGAAAGAAAGAAAGAAAGAAAGAAGAAAGAAAGAAAAAAGAAAAGAAAAAGGAAAAGAAAAGAAAGCAGGGAGACAAGGAAAAAAAAGAAATATGTAAGGTGTTGAAGGTGTCAATTAACTTGATGGGGGGAATCCTTTCCCAATGTATAGGCAAATCAAATCATCACATTGTACATTTTAAATATCTCACAATTTTACTCCCATTCCTTGATATGGCCCCATCCATCTTTAAGGCAGAAACAACACGTAAAATCCTTCCTGTGCTCTGAATCTCTGACTTCTTTGGCTGACATTCAGAGAAAACTCTGCTTTTTAAGAGCTCATGGGATTAGGTCAGGCCCACCTAGATAACCTCTTTCTTAACGTCAAGTATGTCATAAAACATAGCCTAATCCCAGGAGTAAAATCCATCAAATTCAGGGATTATGAAATACATAAGCCCAGAGGTACAGCGTGGGAGGTAGGAAATTGTGACTCTTGGAGCACATTTGTGCATTACACTGACTAATTCTGCTTGAATTTATGTAGTTCATGCTCATAGATTGTCTGTACCATGTTTTCTTCACTTCCCTATTACCTATATTCCAGACCAATAAAAGTGTACTGTGGACATTTTAGGAAGGTGATTCTGGCATTAGGAAATGGGATGCATTGTAGGAGGTGGTGTTTCCGCAGAGACAGGAAATCTCATTGAAAAGTACATAGTTAACCAGTTGGACTGGGGACTGGAACCAAGGATGATGCTCAGATTTCTGGTCTTAGTAACTGGGCAAGTAGTGGAACCTTTCATTGATGATAAAGAATAAAAGAGAGAAATAATTTGGGTCAGGACAGGGACAAGTTACTTCTAATTCCATTTTGGGACCACTGAGTTTGAGTTGTTCATAATACATCGCTGGGAGGTGGCTAGTAGATATTTGGATACAAGGGTCTTGGGTCAGAAGAAAAGTGTGGGATTCATAGACTGGAGGAGTGGTGTAACTCCAAGAAGGGTGAACATGTCTCATTATAAATATTAGCATAAGAAGAGAAGTGGGCCTAGAACCGAACAGAGGAGGACTTTAGAATTTAACGTAGGAGCCGCCGGAGAAGGGGAATAAAAAGAGGAACAAAAATGCACAGGAAGAAATCTCAGATAAACCCTAGGGAGGAAAGATTTTTTTTTTAAGATTTTATTTATTTATTTGACGGATAAGAGATCACAAGTAGGCAGAGAGACAGGCAGAGAGAGAGGAGGAAGCAGATTCCCCGCAGAGCAGAGAGCCCGATGCAGGGCTCGATCCCAGGACCCTGGGATCATGATCTGAGCCAAAGGCAGAGGCTTTAGCCCACTGAGCCACCCAGGTGCCCTGGGAGGAAAGAATTTAAAGAGGAGTTTGTCGACTTTATCAAATGTAGTGGAGATTTTGATAATGACAGTGATGATAATGTTAGATAACAACAAATTTGTGGAGTACTCAGAAAGTAGAAGATATGTTGCCACCATGTTAAAAACAGGTTATGATCTTCCAACATTTCTGAATGGTAGGTGTTATCATTCCTGTTTTCTATATATTAGTAAAATAAGACCCAGGGAGCCTAAGTCACTGGCATAGGTTAGAGACAGCCACAAATCCAAGCTCTGCTGGTATTTAAACTGAGAGAAGTCTGATACTGAAACACACAATTTTTTAAATATAACGTACTACCTCCTTACAGTTAAGTCAAATGAGAACTAAAAATAGTGTATTTCACTCACAACTATAAGATTACTTTTTAGGGAATAAAGATAATTTTATTGCCCCAGAGCCAATACATTTACGTGCATATGTGTGTTGGTTTTGCTTCAAAATCTCAACATTAGTGTGGCTGGAATGTAAATGGAAGATAAATAATTTGAAAATATGAACTGTATTTGCAAGCAGTTTAGCTATAAAGGGTAGCTATCAAGGGTATAGAAGTAGTAAAGAAAGGAGGGGTAACATTAAGAGAAAATAATGTTTTAGTTATTATTTGTCATGGTGTATTATTATAACTTCACATACCATACTAAGGTCCTATTTTTGAAAGCCCTCAGGGTTTGGACTTATGTATAACTTAATGCTGACCCAGTCCTAGCATTTGTATGGCTTTTTGTAAATCTTTTCAGACTGTACTTCCTCCTGCAGTAGGGGTAATAACAACTTTCCCTACCCTACAGAGCTCCTGGAAGACTTACATAAGACTGCTTAGGTAAAGTGTCAAACACAGGGCTCATAATCACTTCAGGGTGCACCCAAGTATAAACATGAAGAGAGTGGTATTATTTATTTTTCTGTTCTTCCAGCCCCAAACAGAACAGGTACCCAATGAATGGTTGGATGATATGTGGCAAGTATTTGCTCACTTACACATCTCTTCTTTTTATGGTGAGGGATGATGTCTTATCCTCCTCAAAATAGTTTTTCCAAGTCCTATACTGCTAAGCACGGAATAGGAACTCTATAAAGGTTTCCTGATTGACCTAATGAAAAGCTAAGAGTAAGATTAATGTCAAAAATTGAGTATCAGTCATATGTAATGGGTTTATCATTGTGCCAGGAATTAGTTATTTATGCTATAAATAAATGAAATAGATACCCAGAATATAATAATAGGTCTTCATCAGGGTGTAATAGTTTTTAGTTGATGATATGAACATGTAAACAGAGAAGAAGAGAGCTACCATTATTGATTTTCTATTGTTGGCTTTATAGGTAGAAATTTAGCTGAAAATATATCTTTATGGTCATGATCAAATCAGGAGCAGGCAGTGTACTTGGAAGTTCTAATTTAATCCATCCACATAAGCAGCAGCTGTGGGATGCCCTGTGCAACCTTCCCATATCACACATGGGGCCCAATTATTGAGCCACAGGGAATTGGATTCATCAGATCTTAGGGTCAAGTTCAATTAAACCACACATAGGAAGATATGGCTGACTTTGTGAAGGACAGACTAGATGAAAAGCAGTAGAATATTCTGTCAGACCTAATGCCACACATGTACACACATATCAACAGTCTCGTCTCATCTTTGAAAACTGATACATAAATACAACTAAAACTGATGCTTCTGGAAAACTAAAATTTCCTTTGGACCTTCATGTTTTCTATTTTATTTCATTTCATCTCATTTCATTGTTTACCTATACAAGAACGTACTTCTTTCTTGATTTGCTAGTACCTACTGTTTAAATCACCCAAAAGCTGTTTGTCAAGGTATTACCTTTCATAACTCTAGGAACTTCTGGGATCTTCCTTTTCCTTCACTCCTACCTTCAATTTGGAATCAGGTCGTTTTACTTGAATCTCTTGAAGATTTTTTACATCTATCTCTGAGTGGTCTTTTAGTATATTTTCAAGGTCAGTCCTATGCTACAATATTCCCTGTACTTGGCATAACCTCCCAGTACCTAGTAGACACCCAATACATGTCTGTTGAATGTCTGAATCATCCCTTTTTCCAAAGGCTTTCTGCCACTTTGTCCTTATTATAGCTTATTTAGACCAGTGCAATAATGCAAATACTGTGCCCCCAGCCCTGCTGTAGCCAGGTCATCTTTCATATTGAGGCCATAATGATCTTCTTCAAATACTAGCTTGATCCTATCATCCTTAAGGGGATCTATTAAGAATCCTGTTCAGGATGAAAATTCTTCAATAGATTGCCATTATCCATAGGAGAAAATCCAAACTTTAAGGTTTTCTATGACTGAGTTCTGGGCCATTTCTGTTTATTTCTTACCATTTCTCTTTTTTTCCCCTTTCTTCCTTGCTCCCGTCCCTTCCATCTCATCCAGAATATGGGTTTCAGCCACACTGAAAAAAGTGAAGATCCAGCATAGTCATGCCTCTCCGAATATGGTGGATCTCATCTGATCTCAGAAGATAATTAAAGGTTCAGTACTTCCCATGGTTTCCATGGTCCACATCCCTTTGTTTATGACTCTTAATCTTCCTGAACCTCATGGCCCTTATTGGACAGTCTAAAGACCATGTGTGTTCTTCTCAAAACTTAACTCAAACCTCATTTCTTCTTTGAAGGAGATCCTCATCCTCAATCCCCAGGAAGCTATTACACCTTCTGTATTTCTTGTTTAATCTTCTGTCAGAGCACTTATAATATTAATTTCCTCTTTACTTTTATTAATGTTTTACTTGCTGATAGCAATTTTTAAAATTTCTTTACATTCTGCTTCCCCTTACTACTACTGTGACCACAGTCCCTGTCAGATTTGTTTTGGCATTCGTAGTGGTTGATACAGAAACTAGGTATATAGGGGCTACTCAATAAAAGTGTTAAATAATTGAAAAAGTTTATCATTATTTATTGCTAAGTTATGACTATTTTGTTGAGCTAAAATTTAACTTGCAATCAGGAATCATGCCTTATATTATTCGAGAATTCTCAGACTTAACATTATTTTGGCCCACAGTAAGTGCTTAATATTGTTTATCACTGATGATGTTGATTTTCTATAAACTCCTGAAAATGTGACATGTGTATTTTCCCAAAAGGCACAGCTAAATTCAGGATGAGAATCTGCGATCTTGTGATCAAGAATTTTGGCATAATTCTAGTACCTAGGAGAATAGCTGCCTAATTAATATTTGCGACGTAATTAAACACCAGGGGATGACCCCACATAAGAATGAATGGGTATTGTCAATGAATTGGAATTTCGTTGGTTCTTGCTACTGGTTTTCTCCAGTGCCAATGATAAAAGTTCACAGACAAAAGTTCCTGTTCACAGTCTAACAGAGAAACACTTGGCTAAAACAGAAACACCTACACATTTTGGAAGATTAAATTTGGCTTTATATTCCTTGCAATTTCTCCCATAAAGAGGTAGAATCTGTTTTCCTAACCTTTATAGTCTGGGCTGGTCTTATTAGTGGCACACTTTGAACCATGGTATCAGGTGGAATGTGTATTGTCGGAGCTCAGGAATCAAGGCCTCCACACCTTGTATTTTGCCCTGTTGGAATGCTGCCCAGGACGACCACGTGGAGAATTAGGGAATAAATAACCACACGGAAAGAATCCAGCAATCACCCAGCAATCCCAGCTGAGCTCAACCTCAGCTGACCCATTAGGTGATGGCAACAAAATTTTTCAGCCCAGGTGACACCACCAGAGGGAATTACCTAGTCAACCTATAGAATAGTGAGAAATAATATAGCAGCATTGCTTTAAGACACTAAGTGTTAGGGTGGTTTGTTATGCAGCAAGAGATAACTGGTAGAGGTATGAAAACAAATGGCAGCTTCTGGAGCCCTTCTCCTAACAGTTAAAGTGGAGGTATAAACAACCACAGTGTCTTTTTAGTGGCTCCAGAGATCTTGAATAGAGGAAGGTTATTCAGTGAGGTTAGGAAAGCATTTCCAGCTCATTATGACAAATGACAGAAATAGAAAAGCCTTGAGTGAGCACATGTCCACACACATTGATTCTGTAAATCTTCAATTCCTGGCAAACAAGAATGAAATATAAGAGTAGCTAAGCCAAAATAAGAATCATCTGTTATAATGCTTCAACATTAAAACTGAAAATTTGGTTAAAAAAAGGCTTTAAAGCAAGCAAAAAGAGCCTAGAATTTTGAAGAAGAAATGTTGTGAAACAAAAATCCATTAATATTCAATCATCTCCCCTCAGCCTCTCCAACTGTGAAGAAGTCAGTAATGGGGTCAGTTCTTCACTTGAGCCAGAATTCTGCTTCATTCAGAAGCCAGAAACAATTAAACAAACAAAAAACTAAAAACACTTGAAGCTAAAGAGACTCTTAATTTAGGATTAACTAGAAAACTCTTAGAAAATCTATTTGTCACATTTTCTTCATATGTAACACTTGCACAAATAAAGATCTCAAAATTCTCCTAGGTTCTGTATTAAGCATTGTCTTTCCCTAATTACTTAGAATTGATCATAAAATGCTTTCAAAAAGCACACACATATTTGTAGATGTGTACTGAAATGTTTACAATTGACATAGGTCCAGGGCACAACAACTTACAAAGCACTAGAGCACTCCTGATTTTACACAGCATCATGAGCTGGGGGATTATCTCCTCATGCAGGTATAGGAAAAAATGGAGCTCAGAGAGTTAATTATTTGTGTAAATTTGAAGGTGGTTTAGCAGCTTAAAAATAAGATTAGCATTCAGACTTTTTTTTTTTAATTCCCGAGAAATGAATTACATAATAATGATATACCCGATAGCTGATACTTACAACCCTTATATTCCAGGCACTGCTACACTGTTCCTGTATGTGTTAACAAATTCAGTCCTCATACAACAATCCTGGAGGTAAATACCATAAATACCTAGTTTACAGATAAGAAAGCTGAAACACACAGAGAGAGAGGGGTAGATTAATTTGTCCATGATTATAAAGCTGGTGATGACAGAATCGGGATTTAATCCCTTATAGTTCATCTTAGAATATGTGTTCTTAACCATTGTGTTATAATTCTTCTCCTTAAAAATAAGTGATATTTATTTTTAAAATTATAATGACAATAATTTTAGAATTTTTCTGGACCCATAGATCTACTTTAGCATTTTAGTAGCTCCAACAGTCCCTCATTAGTTGAACAGGGACTGACCATGGGCAGACTATAGTTATATCCAAAGGGAAAACAAAGTGCGGGGGGGAGTAGATGCTTTTTCAAGTGCATTATGAAAAAGGGGGCTATTGATATCATGATGCCGCTACGTTCGTCAGAATCTCAACTCGAATTCCAGGGATCCCAAAAGGCCGAGTGAAATGGCTAAAGATGTATTTATTGATTGCTAAGGAGCAATTACCAAGACACTAACACTATAGCTTCCCACCTTTGTAACTGAATTGGTTTTTTCTCTTAGAAATGCTGTCTTGGAAAAGGGGGTCTGTCTCAAGAATGACATGAGAAATAACTGGTCATGTTGTGGCCTGCATGAGCCTATTTTGGCACTCAGCAGATAAAATGTGTATTTGTGATTGATTTTCTTATCTGATTTCCCATAAGCTTTAAAAAGACAATTCATGAGAGAAGAAACGATTTTAAAATATGGTTGCCTTTTTGATCACTCTACATCACCCGGCAGGTGAAGTGATAGCCTGAAATTTCATTTCTCAGAGATTTTTTAGAATTTTGAGGGTCAAGAGCTCTTTTGAGCGTCTGTTAAAAATCACCTACCAAAATGCATATACACAAAATCTTTGTGTCTTCTTCAGTGTCTTCCAAGGGGTGATGAAACCTTAAAAATCTGTTGACAAATCTCCAAATTTAATAGCTCATTTTATCCTCATATTTCTTAATTTATCAAATAGGGCTGACAAGATTTATAAATAATACAAGTACTATAGAGTCATGCCAACAATGATAATATTGCAGCAATGATATTAGTAATATCTACCATTTATTAGATATTTAATATACCTAGTGGTCACATGATACATGTACTAATATTATCATCATTTTATATATCAGAAAACTGAGACATGGAAAGGTTAATTTCCTCCAGGTGAGCAAGGGTTACTTTGTTCAGCAAACAAGGGTTTGAAACTGGGAAGTCTGATTTCATAGATCTCTATCAAGAATATTAGCATATTGTAAGTGCTCAATAAACATTAGCTTTGGTTACTACTAGTAGGATTATTTGGAAATAAAGATGGAACTGATAGAAAAATACAAAACACATAGGCAAAATTTTTTTTCTTGAATAAGTGAAAAGATTTTTTTCTTTGATTTAATAATTGTCTCCTTTTCCTCTAGGTTCTAATAGTTAGATAATGGATCTTGTCAACCATTATACGTCTTCACCTTCAGCTGGGGACACATAACTTTTATTGTGGTCCATTATCTGGCCATTAGAGGCCGCAAGTGTGTCCCCTGACCTTGTACCTCACATTATGCTGAGGAAAAGGAGTCAAAAATGTGGAGGCAGCAGCTTTTCTAGCCTCAGATGTAAAAGGAGCTATACAACCTCCTATATTGAGACCATTCATTTTCTCCCTGCTGTAAAATCCATCATACAAGTCCTGTGGATAAGATGGGGTCTATTTCCCGATCCAACTTCCTAGCCTTTCCTTCTTGCTCCCTCACTCCATGAAGGCAAATCCAGTGACAGCCAAACCCTACTCAGAATGCGCAGATATTCTTTTTAACAGAGGAGAACTGAAACTGCTCCCAGGTTTTCATATATATGTTCGGCTTTGAGGTTTTATATTCTTATCACACAAGCAGCTGATCACCAAACTCAAAGCATTCATGTAATTTCGTGTCAGTCTCTTCAAGGACTTCTATGGCATATTTTTGTTTCCTAAATGAAAGAGGACCATAATTAATTTTGATTGGAGATTTTTAAGGTAAATTTGAAATAATTGCAATCATGGTGGGGTGCTATGCCACAGAAGTGGAGACTATTAAAGAAAACCAGAGTGTTACAAAACTTGAAAGAGGTGAGAACAGATTTTATTCAGGAACTCCTACAATAAGGGAAAGTGACCTCAGTGTAGAACAGGGGTCACTTCAGAATACAGCAAGAACAAATGGGGATTTACAGCCAATGAGCAGAGTGAGGGGGTTCAGTGGATGGAGAATTATTAAGACGTGACATCAAGGGGTAGGGGAATTCTTACAAACTCACTTAACAGGATTCTTACTGAAGACAGACCAGGGTGATCAGATTTCGAGGGTAGGGAATAAAGAATTTGATTAGATGTAAAGGATAGTCAGTTATCAAAGGTTAGATATTCTTGTTAAATTGAGTTACCAGGATTCTTGCTAAAATTTGGGCTATGCAGGCCCAGTAAGGATGGGGGCCAAGGTCAAGGTCTGGTCAAGAAAAGGGGCTCAGAGAGGCCTGACTAAAGTTTGGTCAAGAAGAGAGTTGGGGTGTCTGAGTAGCTGAATTAGTCAAACGTCTGATCTTGGTTTCAACCCGGGTCATGATCTTGGGGTCATGGGATTGGGTCGCAGCGGAGTTGTGCAGCAGAAGTGTGCTGGGCCCATGGGATTGGGTCGCTTGATGGACTCGGCACTCAGCACAGTCTGTTTGTCCCTCTCCCTCTGCTCCTGCCTCCCATCTCCACTCGAGCTCTCTATCTCTTAAAAAATAAATAAATAAATAAATAAATAAATAAACACAATCCTTTTTTTCTTAAAAAAAGAAAGGAATCCTTGTCAGAATCACCAATAGGCATTTGCTGACAGAATCTATGTAAATCAATAGGATTGTCCTGATTCTCACCAGGAGAAGAAGGAAGGTAACACAAAACATGAGTCAGGTGATCTTTTCCTGTTTTAGAATATTGCAAGAGAATTCTTGGCTTTGTGCTCTGAGTCTTCCTTTTTATGATGGTTGTCAAAGTGAATGAAATCTAAAGACACTAGTCCTGTTGTCCTCAGGTGCATCATGTGTTTTCTGTGAAAGCCCGTCTAGCTCCTCTGCCAGCATTGGTATGCACTAATCCCATTGCTTGTCTTTTGGTGTATCCACTTATGGCAAAGTTATGAAGAGATTTAAATCTCTATTTGTATTTTCTATTTTTGTTTGCCTTCTTTTTTATTAGAATAGATGTTTTTTGGAGGCTAAGATCCTGTATTCCAGTTCGTGGTATAGAAACTTTTTCCACTGATGAGTATTTTAGAAATCCTAAAGTAGTGAACTTTATCCTCTCTCTCCCCCCATTTTCTACCTGCCTACTCTCCTCCTCCAATCCCTCCTCTCCACACCACGTTCCAACTCTTCCTGAAAGTTGGTAGAGATTAATGCAATTTTTGTTTTATGTCAGACCCACATACTTTGACAACAGAAACATCAGTGGAAAGTTGTGTTAAGGTTATTACTTTTGGGACTTTGACAGCTTAAAGAGACCATAGTGAGTTGGTAGAGCTGATGGCATGCTCCTTGTGAATCATAGTTACAGACATTAACCATTAAAGGTCACTGGAAGCCCTGCCTAATAAGTTGTCATATGACATGATTGAGAAATCTTCATGTTTACTTTCCAGACCCCATGAGACCTTACCTTTCAAACCAAGCTGCAAGATGATGGTTGAAAATACATGTAAAAACAAGACAACTTTCTGTTCCCCTGACCAAGATAAAAGGGGACATAGAGAAGGTAATCTTTTGAGGAAGAGAAAATTAAGGGTTTTCCAATGAGCCTGCCAGGTCCTATGGGAACATTAATGTTGCCTCATGAAACTACAAAAAGACCAGAGAACTAGGACCTGGCATTTGAGTGACACTGGAAGTTCTTAGGAGGATGAGGATAAATATCCTATGTGACCTAAAAGAAATGAGGTTCCCATATCATTGAGAGAGTTATAGAGTTAGTTAGTAGGTTGTTGTTTGGAGGATACAAGTTCTAGATCTATTCCCAGACACCAAAAAGGCAACTTTTTTCCCCAATTACATTTTTTCCCATTTGAGGCCCAAATTATGATCTTGAATGCCAGAAGATAGGCTTGGATCTGTGGGCAATGCAATGTCAAAAATGGATTTTAAGCAGGCATCGCCATGAGCAGATGTTTGTTTAAGGAAGATTGATCTGATAAATGCACAAAATGAGTTGAGAAAAGGAAAGGCTCAAGATGAGAAGGTTGATCAGAAGGACTTTACACACTTGCCAGAGAGACATGGTAGAAATCAGAAGTCTAGTAGTGGAAAAGTGGATGGAGAGGGAGCAGCAATGGTGAGCAACACAATAAAAGTAGAATAGACAATGTTGGCCCCAGATGTGCAAGAAGGAAGGAGTCACTGCTCATCCTGAGATTAAGACACACCAAAAGAGACCAGATTTGAGGAAAGGGAATGAAGTCAGCTTTGAAAATATTTGACTTTGAAGTACCAGTGGAATGTCCAGGAATAGAGAGATCAGAGCAACTAGAAATGTGTGCCAGAAGTTTGGGAAGTTGATCAAATCTGAAAGCAGAATCCTGGAATGTATGGTTAAGAAGGAACGGTGTACAAAGAAACAACGAAGGCCAAGAACAGATGGTTGGGCAGCATCAGTATTTAGGAAAAAAACAACATCAACAACAAGAGCGATCCAGAGAATACAAGGAAGAGATGGTCAGAGGGCTAGAAGGAAAGCAGAGATGCTCCAGAGAAGCCCAGGAAGAATGGACTCTTAAAGTATTTCCATAGCATTCTTTTGTTTATAAAATGAAAATGAAGGATAACAAATCATTTTTTGAAATTTATTTTTTTAGATATTTGAGATGGTTGAGATTGCTGAAAGTAACATCTGGCCGTCCAGGGAAAAACAGAAGGTTAAGGATTGTGAAAAAGGCTATTGGATTTGGCACATTATGGTGACCCTTGGAGAGTAATTTTTGGAACATGATGATGACAGGAACCAGACTGCCAGGGAACAAGAACTGAATAGGAAGTAAGGGCTTGGGATATAGACTTTTTTCTTCCTTAAAAATTATCTGTTGGTGGTTTGGTAGTGGCTGGGAGGTGAAGAGAGAATGATTGCTTAAAAGGGTAACTGGGAGAAAGATGTTTACTTACTTGCTTATTTACAATAGGATGGGAAAGCTTGAATAAGTAGAGTCACAAGATCACTCACTGGATGGGAGAGAATGTATATGAGAAGAGAGATGCTTGAGGGAGCAGGTTCTAAGGACGAATGGCAGAAAGTGGGCCAGGCTACAGAGAACCATAGAGAGGATGTTGTCTGTAACATCAGTGCGAAGGAGAGAAGGCTGCTCATCAATTAATATTAATTGCCCACTTACCATGTGTCAGGCATTGTTGTCTCCAGTAAGGATATAGCCCAAAACACAAATATCCCTGTAGGAGAGGAGACTAGAGAGGTAATGGGGAGGAGATTTGAGATTATATAGGAAATCATAGGCTATGTTAAGGACTTTAGCCTTTATTTTGAGTGAGATAAAAAAGCATAGGACATTTTGAACAGAGGAATGGCTTGATATTTTAGCAGGTTCCTTTGGATATATTGGGATATATATTCCTTGTCCTTGGAGGACAAGGCCAGTAAGGAGGCTACTGCAACAATCCTGGTGGGACATGATCTGATATGCTTAGACTCCTCATAGCAGTGGAAGTGGTAAGAATTGATCAGATTTGGGATAAATAGTGAAAGTAGAACTGACAGGAGGTAATAATAGACCAGGTATAAGGAAGAGAAGCCAAGGATGATTCCAATATTTTTGACCTGAGCAACTGGAAAAAGGGAATTCCATTTACTGAGATGGATAAAATGGTTTTTTGAGGGTTTCATGAGGTTTTAATAATAATCTAATAATATTGTTAAACAAAAACAACACATGCATGTCCTTCACTTGCAGAGACACATATGGATGCACGTTCCCTTCCTCTCACATAGACTCTGAGGTAGAAAGTGTACTGCCTAAAGTAGAAAAATACTCAACGGGCTGAGCCATGTGAGGATCTCAGTTTAGGACATGTTAAGATGTTGAGAGCCTATCCAAGTAGTGATGTCAAGGAAGTAGCTGGATATACATGTACGGAGTTCAGGAAAGATATTAACTTAAGAGGTATTAATATTTGGATGATATTTAAAGAGAATGAGTAAATGAGGTCACCAAGAGAATGAGTGTAGATAAAAAAGAGAGGAGGTCTGAAGACCGAACCCCTCAGCAACTTTGAAAAGGAGAACTTTTGAAAGTTTGAAAAGGAGAAATTTAGAAGATTCTTAGAGAACTTTATGTTTTGGGATGAAAAATGGAGAAGCTTAAATATCCTTGATTTCCCTCAGGCTGAATTACTAATTCCTCTAGGAGGACTTCCACATTCCTCCAAGCATGGGTTCTTTAGAAAACCAGGGCTCTATATCCCTGGGTATATATCTGAAAGAACTGAAGGCAAGGTCCTGAGATATGTGCATACCCATGTTCATATCAGCCAAAAAGTGGAATGTCCAAATGTCCATCAATTGATAAACGAACAAACAAAAGGTGGTATATACAGGTGATGGGATGTTATTTAGCTTTAAAAAGGAAGGAAATCCTGTTATAAGATACACCAGAGATAAACACTGAGGACATTACGTTAGGTGAAATAAGCCAGTCACAAAAAGGCTTCATTATTCCACTTATACAAGGTGTCTAAAACAGTCAAATACATAGAAACAGGAAGTAGAACGGTAGTTGCCAAGGTCTGGGGAAGGAGGAAAAGGAGGTTGTTTAACAGGCAGAAAGTTCTAATTTGCAAGGTGAAAAAATCCTGGATATCTGTTTCACAGTATGAATGTGAATATCCATTACACTACTGACTTGTATATATAAACGTGGTTAAGATGGAAAATTTATGTTACATGGATCTTTTAACCACTTGTGAAAGAAATCCCAAAAACCTAGCTCACATTCAAAGTTCTACCTTCTGAAAGGAATGTAAATAATTTGTAGGTGTGTTTTCAAGCCACTAAAACATATCTTTTGTTTTGTTTTGATTTCAAGAATATTCTAGAAATATGTGCTAACCCTCCTTAAAACTGGAAGGCAAAAAGAAAAAGTTTAAATTTTCTAGCTTTTTAAAAACAAATCATTTGACTTCAAAACAATTAACTTAAAGAGCAACTTTTTATAGTTAACAAAAGTAAAATTTAAGTGTTAATAAATTTTTAAATGTTTTCATTGAAATTAAAGAGAAGAGACTTAATTCAGATCTGTTTTTTAACCCAATAGATATATCTTTAAATTAATTTAATCTTGTTTAAAGCCTTAAGTAAAATTGCTTTAGATATTTCAGGAAATCACACATACATTTTAATTGGATTTGTCAAAAATAAGGTGGAGGAGTTGCTGAAGATAGAAGCAAAATCATGCTACTGCGGAGTGGAGTGGGGAGGGGTATGATGGTGGCAGAAGCAGTTGTAATAAGGGTCAGGGAAGTTGGCTTTGGGAGTGGGTGTTGGGCAGTATATGTGTAAGACAGGGGACCCGTTCAGTGTCATGAAAGGCATGAAATCGAGATGTGAAGCAGATGAGGCAGTAGGTTAACTGTGGAGACAAGGTTCCGGTCTGAAGACACAGGCAATCTTTAGGTTAACCATCTTGGTCTTGTTTCAGTTGGCTGGTCTCATTCTTATTTTTAAGACTTTATTATTTATTTATTTATTTATTTGAGAGAGACAGAAAGAGAGCACTTTGGTTTGGGGGAGTTGGAGAGAGAGAGAGAGAAAGAGAATGAGCACATTGGTGTGGGGAAGGGCAAAAGGGGAGGGAGTAGGAGAGAAGCGGAGTCCATGCTGAGTTTGGAGTCTGATGCAGGGACTGACCTCAGGACCCTGAGATCATGACCTGAGCCAAAACCAACTGTTGGATGCTCAATTGACTGAGTCCCCCAGGTGCCCTCAGTTGACTGACTTCTCACATTCTTCCACGACCAATCAAGCTCTGACTCTTCTTCATTCAGTCAGTCAGCAGATTTCTTTTTGAGCATTTAGTTTGTACTAGACATTACGTTAGACCCTGCAGACACAATGCTAAACCAAAGGAACTCAACCCCTCAAGTAGTTTACAGTTTTGTGGAAGGGGCAGAAACAGTATTCTGTGTTTAGTGCTGCGAGAAATTACATAGAGGGTATTATGTGATACATAGTTAGCAAAACCTAACTCCTTTACCTGTGTTCAAAAAAAGAAACTGTATATGAAGTTAAAGGGAGACTTGACATAACATGTCTATGCTAAAAGAATAGGGAAGGGATTTTGATATGAGATAACCAGGGGAGGTAGCCACTGAAAAGTGAATACAAATTTGAGCTCTACTAAGAAGAGTGTAGAATTTGGACTAGAAGAGGAAGAAGCACACTTTATCCCATACCCACATCAAGCTATTTTGCCATCATTTCTATTTACCTATGCTCCACCTTCACAGAAATGTGGAACAACTGCATTGCATGTTGAGAATGAGTGGCCAAGCCTTGTTAAGAAGAATTAATTTTAATCTGTAGAAGAGATATAATTGAATATACAATTACTTTAATATTCTAAATTAGACAGTTTATTGGGTAAAAGATCAAATTTGTTGTGTGTTGCTTCAAAGGTTTCAAGCAGGACCAACAGTCTATATGATTATAGGAAGTGATATTTTAGTTCACATATGAAAGAGCTTTGTAATCATGAAAGTTCTTCCATGAGCTCCTTATCCCTGGTCATGTTACGGCAAGTGCGAGATGAGCCCCTGCCAGGGCTGCTTGAATGAGACCAGACCAAGAGAGCAAGTTTCCCTTTATCTCTCTGAGTTTATGTGAAGTTTTTGTTGGTGTTCAACTCATGAAAAAAGCTCTTTGCAGACTTGAAGAAAGATAGACTTTGGAGAGATTAGCTAGCACTCCACAATGATAAATGATCCCCAAATGATTATACCTAGTCCTTTTGAATATAACTAGTCCTTTTGGGTTTTAATTTAAAATGCAGAATTGTGGAAATACCAACTTGCATAACAGTAAACCACTTGACTGGAAAGGCAACTGGAGGTTATTATTAATTTTAAAAAAACATTCCTCTTTTTTTCTGAGAATTTAATCTCTCTGTGTTCTGTTTATAAAATATGCTAAGTTCAACTCATTGGTCAAGTAAGAACAAATGCAGCACTTTTTTCCCAAAATGACCCTTTCATATTTGTGAAATTATTTTTTAAAATAAAGTGTTGTTATTTGAGAGTTGAAGTTAGCAGACAAGAGCTCAATATTTTTAAAAGGAATTTTCAATATTTTTTATTTTCAGAGACCTTTAGCCTGAAAGAACCTGGAAATCCACAGAGCATCCCATGATCTGATTAGTAAAGTAAAATTTTTTTGGTTGGAACTAATGGTGGTGAGAAGTAGTAAGCTGATTTACAGCTCCACTTCTGATTTAGAAAAAGCCCAAGAGCCAGTGCTACAGCCAAAGTTTCATATTGCAGAATACAGGGTTTATCCTGGGATCATCTTTAAAGCATAAACGCTCTCCTATCTCTGATTCTATAGTCAATCCACCAGGCTCCCCTCCTCTTCCTATTTCCCTACTATTTCTAGAATTATCTTCTGGATTTATCAGCATTTTTCTGCTCCAGCCCATGGAAATGTTGTCTTTTTTCCAAGCTTGGTGGGGTCTTTGGACACGGTATTCTATCCCAGAGGTGTTTCCTGGGTATAATATAATACTACAAGGACTCTTTCCCTCCACTTGTTTTAGCTTAGTAGACAGCTATTTATTGCATTTTAGATATAATCACATACAATTCCTCCAAAGCTGCAGGAAATTATAAACAAATTTTCACTAAGCTTCTAATTTTACTGTCTTACTGTCATTCTGATAATGTGCAGTACCAGGTCAGTAGGTTCCTGGCTGTTTGAAATTGGAGGGTGTTCCTGCTGGCCATGTTCTCTGCGAGCTGGTGTCCGGGCAGAGAGAGGATGGGCCATGTTGGCAAGGGAGAGACAGCAGTGAGTTTGCATTCTCTGTCTGGGTGTAATGCAAGAAAGGATTTCTGCTCAGGGCCTAGA
This sequence comes from Enhydra lutris kenyoni, assembly GCF_002288905.1. Lineage (NCBI taxonomy): Eukaryota > Metazoa > Chordata > Mammalia > Carnivora > Mustelidae > Enhydra > Enhydra lutris. The sequence goes on along the minus strand of NW_019154099.1, from coordinate 33,567,826 downwards.
GCCCAACCAGAGCATCTCAGCCAGGAAACAACACAAAAGAGGACACAATACCAGTTCTCATACCCTGAAGTCAAAGTTTGCAAGCTTGCTCATCAGGACTAACCAACTTATTCTCTTTGTTTTTTTCATTTATTCCCAGGCTCTGGACAGTTCTTCCACAGAAATAATGCGCCTAAAGTATTCTTTGGCTTAAAGGTAGGTGCGTAGGCAGTACTTTGGAAGGTATTGCTAAAGGAAAGGGGAGAAGATAATTTCTTTACTTGGGACAGTTTTTTCCTAAGAGCCTTGGTGTGAGTCCCATCACCTAGATTCTCCTGCAGAATGTTATGTCCTGAAGCCTTGTCTTTTTCCAAATACCTTCTGTCTCAAGATTAAGATGAGGCTGAGAAAGGTGACGAGCTCCCAGAGGTTCTTCTTACACACCATTTGGGCAATGGCCAGCTGGTTTTCATGACAGAGTTGTTGGATGCATACTTCAGCCTGTAGCAGAGAAAAATTTTTCAAAGCCCCTCTGAATGAATCAGGTTCAAGTTTCAAGACTGCATAGGCCAGAACCTCAGGATATTCACACTAGGCAAACAGAAGACAGAAAGACATTCCCAGACCAGGCAGACCAAGGTGGATTCCAAGAGCTTTGCACAAAATGAGACAGCTATGTGCTGCATCCTAAGCAGGTAGAGTCCAGGAAGATGGATATTTTTCAAAAATAACATTAGAAGGGTGGTGACCTCTAGTCTAAGAGAGACCATGTGAAAGAGAATGTAAAAGCAACTCAACCAGGAGGCAGAAAACAAAGTTAGGAGTCTGTGATCTTGGATAAGCCACAACAAAAATGGAACATAATTCCCTCCCGTCTTTGCTCAGGCAGTTACTCTGAGGATTTGAAGAAACAACTCAAGAGCAATGATAAATCATGCTACAGATCTCAGCTAGCCCAGGGTTTGGTCTTTACTACTCTTGCATTCAAAAACCACTGTAAATCACACTATGTCCAACGCCTAACTATGTGTTACATACCATAGAGAAATTTTTCTTTTCTGTATATAGCCTACAGAGTAGTCCAAAAACTTTAGATTTGGATAGTGGTCAGAGGCTAGTCAGAGGCCTATGGATGCACTGAATCAAGAACAGAATTTTCTCCCACTTCTTTGGAGTCTGTAGAGCACTTTCTTCTGCGATTTTCATTCACTTGTATGTTCTATGACTCTCCCAGCCCCCCAACCCCAGTACGTCTCTTTCTTTATCTAATAACAGTCGTTCTGAATCTTAATGAGACATTAAACTATCTCCACATTTTCCCAACCACAAATTTTGGAACAATGAATTCACTTTTTGAAAGGTTGACATACATTTTCTGTGGTTAATTTACGTCATGAGCAATATGTCAGCTGCAAGGCAAGGAGCAAGAACTTCAGTTCTGGCAGTGGGATGTCACTCTACTAATACTAAACTAGTTCACTAAATCAGAACTATTCCAAAATGGACAGCTCAACAGGTTTAGAGATATGTCCAGAACAGTGGCATAAATTAACTTCCCAACTCCAGTCTGCACACTTCATTATAACATTCGAAAACCTTGCGTTCAAAAACCATTGTGAACCCTCTATGCCCAAGGTTTCGTACTAGGTACTGTACAGAAAACAAAGATAAATAAAAGAAACTCGAATTCCTCATCACCTATGCTCATTAGCATGAGTTAATTTCAACAGCCGGCTCTTAGAGCCATTTTGTTTTCTGACCTTTGCCCAGAACATTCTGATGATTGCCATAGTCACATATCAGGACTTCTTCCTGACTTCTTCTTTTTCTTCTTCTTCTTCTTTTTTTTTTTTTTTTTTGGTAGTGTGTGAATGCATCGTGCATTTTTTTTTTTTAATAATAATGTAAAGTCAAGTTCAATCAACCATACTAAAATTGAGAGTCAACAATTTGCCTTAAATTAAGGTTTAGTTATATGTATTCGTAATGATGTTTCTGTGTATGCCCATATGCCTGCATATTCTGTTGGTATCATACTAAGAGCTCTCCTCTTCCACTGTTGAACACTGACATGCAGTAAAGATAATTCACTCATTGTAGTTGCAAAGGATATCAAAAGACCAGTGCAACAAAAATATTTGTGAAGCAAATAAAGATTGTAAGTGTTCTATTTTAGTTATGTGTTGATTTCACGTATGTATTAATGTTACAAAGTTTGATATTTCTTAAAAGAAAGCAGACTGTTTTGGATAGCTTTTGAAGTGACCAGTGCTTCTCAGATATCGCTGTCCCCACCTCTTTATTTGTTACCTTTTTATTCCCTTGGATAAAACTCCTTTGATCTGAATGTGATTTTTGCCTAAGGCTTAATAAAATTCAATAGCTGTTAAACTTTACTTTCTTCCTTATATGCATTCTGAAATTATTGAAGATTTCATTTTATATTAAAAGTAATCAGGGTTTTTGATATATCAATCAGTGCCTTGAATCTTAATATGAATGATAATTATGAAACAAGTGAATAAAATTTGTCCTTTGTATCTGTTCACTTTTCTTTGGTAAAATTGAGGGATGTGGGGATTTTTTGGTTATTGTTTAAAGGAATTTAGTTTTATTTATTAAGTCATCAATTTTTCCTATGAGTAAAGCAGTATGTTAATGTTATAGGATAAAAAGTTAGCATTTTTCCTTGTCTTCATGATCAAGAGGCATGAATGGGTAGATTCATATACAAATAATTCAAAATTGTGAGGGTAAAGGCAAGGACAGGACAGATGAGAGAAAGGGAACAAGGGAAAAGAAACAAAGATGAATCAGACAGTGTGGAGTGTGCAGGGGAAGAATCCTGGCATCAATGTCATCCTGCCTATGAAACTCCCAACTCATTTCCAAAAGGATGCACTGGTCATAGACTATGGGAATACTTTCCATCACCGATCAATAAAAATAGCTCACATTTTCTAAGAACTCACTGTGTCCCAGGTATTATCTCATTTCACTCACATTAGCCACTCTAAGAGATAGGTATATTAGTGCTATTTATTGAGGTAAGTGAGCCCAAAGAGATAGATCAACCTGTGCATGATCATATAACTAACAAGTGGAGGAACAGGAATGAAATCTTTGTCAGTTTAGTGCTGGAACACATGTCCTGAACTTACCCCCTCGTACTTAGTGGTGGCAAGTAGGTAGAAATGTCTTCTGCATTTGAGATAGACAACAGACTGTCTCAACAGACTGTCCTACGAAGAGGGTTCCTATGTCTAGAACAAGTGGATAAGTTGGGCTAACATAGTACCATTTCATAATACATTTCCTCTCACGAGAAACAAGCAAAGCTCATGATAAAGAAAATGTTAAAGAAAATGTTTGTAATATTCTTTTTCTTAAAGATTTTATTTATTTATTTATTTATTTATTTATTTATTTATACCGCAAGCTGTGGGAGGGGCAGATGAAGGGGGAGAGAAAGAATCTCACCAGACGCCTCTCTGAGCATGCAGCCGGAGGAGGGCTTGATCTCAGGACTTTGAGATCATGACCTCAGCCAAAATCAAAAGTGGGAGGCTAACCGACTAAGCCACCCAGGCACCCCTATTTTGTAACATTCTTAACTAAATATTACATTCTTATCTTTTTGTTCTCAACTAAGTATGGAAATTGGACGGGGGTGACTTTTGGATTGACAAACCAGATTGACAAACTACTTGAACTCTTTTAACGTCTCTTCTTCAGGAGTGAAATGGGGAAAAACCACCTGAAACGTTTTTCAGATATTTGATCAGATTATGTAGGTTGCGTAATAGGTTGTTTTTAAGGCAATTGTGCCAGCAAAGTACCTAAGGAAGCTAATAGTAGGTACCCAAGCTATTCAATCTATAAAGGGCTGTTATTAACAATTGGTATTATTCTTACACATATTTGTGGTTCCTGAATTTATACTTTTGCTCTTGTTTCTGGTGATATTGGATGAAATTGGGAATTTTCAATGAATTTTGAACTTTAGGCATTGCATGGAGAAAGACAACTAATTTCCTGACCACTTATCACATCAATCTCCCTAAATTCAGGCCAACATAGCTCTGGCTCTGTTTACAGCCATATCACATTAAACACAGATCTAATTTGCAAATTATTATCACCCCTAGACTCCAGATTTCTTTTATTCCCCTGCCTGGGAAAAAAAAATTCATACCATTTCTTCCATATTCAGTCATTTACATTTTTGAAGGCCAAGTTTCTTTTTATGTAGACAGTTCTAACTTCTTTGGATTATATTTCTGGTGTCCCTGGTGTTTGGTTCTCCTCCCAAGCTAGGATCATCTTAAAATTTTATGAATACGTTTTGAGATCTGCATCTTCCCTCAACACATTAATAAAAATATTGAATTAGAAAGAACCTTGCACATATCCCTATAGTAACTCACCACAGCTCACCAGTTCAACAAGATTTCCAAAAAAATTTACTCAATTGCTTCAAAACACAACTGTGAGGGCTTTCTGTATGTCAGGAGCTGGAGGTAAAAAATTGGATAAGCCTGCGTTCCCAGTTTTCAAAGACTTCACATGTGAATTATCATGTGAAACCATTTCGTGTCTGAGAAACATCATATAACTTATTGATCATTGCAATGGTGGGAGATCCAGCACCATTTAAAAAGGTAAAGAATCACTGTTAGTTCACCATTAATGGTGCTTATTGGGGAATTATTAGGTAACTGTTGTGTATGATTTGCAGACTAATTCAGAGTCAAAGAAGCAAACAATTTTTGAAACAGGGTTAAAAGACTACAGAGAACTATTCATCTGGTATCTCAAAAGCTCAGCAAGACGGCTACTGTCTGAACATGATCACAAAGTGAGTTAGCCAAAAAACCAGCAGTGCTGCATCAGCTCCTCCCACTGCTCTGCACTGCCTTGCAAATTATATCTGTGTTATGCACGTCATCTTCCTCTGGAAGGTAAGTTCCTCAAGGACAGGGTTTCTATCCCGAGTAGATTTGGGGTAAGTCTTATCATAGTTTCAGTCTTACATATGAATTGACAAGATAATCACCATTTGATATTTAACAGTAAATATCATTACTCCTATCCATGCTCTTGAGGTTACTTATGTCTATGGCATCTGTTGGTGCAAATACTATACAATGCTGTCCTACCACACATCTCTTCCCAACTCTGTGGTGAGGGATACCACATTGGCAGGTTGAAATAAGCCATGGTGGGAGCATTTATACCATGGGTGTGGGCAAGATAGGGCTTTTCCTTTCCATTCCCTCCCACCCCATGCCCTGGAGAGCTGGTTGTTACCATACTTGCCAGCACATCCTCACTGTGTGCACACATTGGTTGTACAGGTTGCTAAGACAAAACATCAGGTATTTTCAGATCATGGACCCCAGTTGTATTCACTGCCTCACTAAGACTACACAAAGAGGAAAGAGATGATGCCCAAAATGCAATCAGAGTAGTATTAGGAAGGGTGAAATGAGTGGTTCACACACAAAAAAAGTTCCCTGGCCCAAATCTAAGCTATACTGAGCTCCAGACTCATATGTCCAAGCCACATCCTTTTCTTACCCACCTGAATATCTAATAGGAATCTCAAACTTAATATTAACTTCATATTTTAAAAATTAGTATGTTCTTGGGGCACCTGGGTGGCTCAGTGGGTTAAAGCCTCTGCCTTCGGCTCGGGTCATGATCCCAGGGTCTGGGATCGAGCCCCACATCGGGCTTTCTGTTCAGCAGGGAGCCTGCTTCCTCCTCTCTCTCTCTCTCTGCCTGCCTCTCTGCCTACTTGTGATCTCTATCTGTTAAATAAATAAATAAAATCTTTAAAAAAAAAATCAGTATGTTCTTGCCATTTCCCTTTTCCTCTCCTGGACTTTCCCATCATCATAAAATGGAATGATTTGTTTAAACTGAAAACAAGAGAATCATTCATTATTTTTCTTTTTCTCTCCCAGATTCCCAAACTTTCCACATTCAACCAAGTTGCAAGTTCTGTTGGTCCCACCTAGGAGTTCACATCTAGAATTTTTCTACTTCCCTCCATCTCTGCTTCCATCAACCTGGACCAAGTCTGCAGCATTGCCAGTTCAGCCTACATCAACAGACTGGAAATGTGTGTCTGTTTTCCATAATTACTGCGTGAATAAGCAACAAGAACTTTCAATGGGGCATTGGCAATTACTCAGTACTGTGAAATTCACATCAACACTCATTTTTGTGTCTAAAATAATACATTTACTTTTTTCCAACCTTTTCATACAACCCAGAGTGTACAGGATTAAAAAGAGAACAGTATATTTAAAATCACATGATAATGTAATTTTCCTAGTTCCATAAATATCTTGATCTATTGACCTGTTACGTTTTTATATTTAAAAATAGTTTTTGTACATAGTTTTTGACTGAAGATATTTAAAAAATTATATCAGAACTCTTTTTCATCATTTACATTATAATCTCTGAGACTATGGACAGGTTATTTCATTGCCCACTAATTCCTAATATTAGGAAAGTAAATGAGATGCAAGTCAAATGTCCAGTTCAGTCCTTGGGAAATAGTGAGCACCTAATAAATAATTGTCATTGGTATTCTTTTTTTGTTTGTTTGTTTTCATTTTCTGTATTTCTTGATAATACAATACAAAATGTTCTAATGAAGAGAATGACTCCATTTAGTATTCACATCAGAATGCTTAGAATTTGCTTTTCAAATGTCCATGTAGCTCTTCTGTAAAAGCATTTATATAATGGACAATCTAGTCTACACTATTCTGCAAAAATCAAACCATGAGTAGATTCGTCAGCAAAGTCTCTACCTTGTGAGATCATAGAGGTAGATATTTTCAAAAGACTATTTTTGGGTCACTTTTACAATGGCTGGAGTACTGTCCAAATGAAGAACCAAGCCACAGTCCTCACAGGTCTGATGCTCAAGGCAGCCAAACTGTAGATACAATTGCTAAAGGAGTACCCAAATGCCATTTGGAGTTATGTCCCTGATGAATCATGCACTCTATGTAGCCATAGAATTGTGGACTCATGAGTGCCAGAGGAAATTAGAAGTAAGTAAAAGTTGGGAGGGGAATAAGAGCTATGAGGTGTTCAAATAGCCACCAAGCACCTACCTACAGTTTCTAAAAATTCTGCTCACAGGGATAATAGCTTCGTATTTATGTATGATTTTCATATAGATAAATCTATTCAATTTGACATAAAGTAGGCTTCATTCAGAAACTATGTGCTTCTATACTGTTTTATAAAAGTGATTGCACTGATTTGCTAAAGCTGGCTCACAATTTATAAAGTGCTTCTTAATTTAACATGTCTAGTGTAATTATGGCAAGGTTGAGAAATCTCGCAGTGAGTGTATGTACGTATCAAAAGTTAGAGTGTTCCATGAAGAATAATAAACCAAGCTAGCCTTTCCATATTAACTGAAATCTTTCTCAACTCAAGTTGACTGTCAGCTTTTGACTATTTTCCAAACAAAGCCATTAATGTTTTCTCTTTTGTTGGCAACTAACATTGCAACTTTTATTTCTAGGCTCAGCTTCGTTCCTCTGGATCCTACAATATTTCAGAAAAGTCCATCCATACCCTTAGTCATCTAAGAAGCTACAAACACAATGATTTCACTGTTATTATTACATATTACAACACTGCTTTAGATTTGACTGTTACAGGCTGCAATCCTTCCCCCTCCACGCACGTTTTCTTTCTCTAAGCATGCCATCTGTCATGGGTTCTGGGTTTGCCCTTCATTGCTACCATTTTTCTCTTGGAGTTTCAAGATCCCGTATCATTTATAATGCCAGGTTACCCTTACTATGCACAAGTTTTGTTTGGTATTATGCACTAGCATTTAACGTCTATTTTTTTTCCTCATAAGTGGTTTCAAAGATAGTATATTTGTCTTCTGAAAAAGAACAAACTCAATTCTCTAATGCAGTTACTGCGCCAGCTCCGCGTATCCCGAGGCTGCTCTGGCAAAGGGCTGTAAAAGATCGGTATTGATATTCTGTGGCATTCCAATTGTCAAGCTCCCAACAGGAGGAAGAGCATTCAGACAATCTGGCCATGAGGCAGCTAATTACACTATTATAAACTAAATTTACAACAGGTAACTTGTAGGCTATGAGTTGACAACACCCAAGCTCTTTGATTATTTTCCCATAAATTAAGGGGCGAAAGTAGCCCTCACTACAGGCCACGTTGATGCAGATTTTTAGAACAAATTACAGTCCTACACAGATGTCATGATCCCACCTACAACTACTCGGTGCTTATTTATTTTCATTATTTTCTTTCAACTCATATCTAGTGTACCGCCTGCGTTCTCCTGTAATTTGTGTTTTTATTTGCTTTTCTTTTCTTTTCTTTTTTTTTTTTTACTAATTTTTCAATTTGCATTTAGTCAAACCACAATGTTAGTTAGTTAGTTTCCGGGGCACAAGATCATGATTCGACAAGTTTAAACATGATGCTGAGCTCACCACAACTGTAGGCACCATTTGTCACCCTACAATGCCATTACAATATCTCTTCCATGATTTTTAAGCTGGAGACTCTCTGTAGAGTCATTAGAATACAACAAAGGGGATGGCACAATAACACAACGCTAAAAGACTCGAGGCTTCCTTCGATGGAACTTCCTATACTTCTAAGTGTGGAGCGCAGAACTGGTCTTTAAATCTGAAATGGGTTTTGCATATTTTTGTCCTTTAAAACTTATTAGGCGTCTAGGGAAATGTGTGCTTTATATTCAGGCGTGATCCATGTGTCATTGACGGCAAAGATCCAGCATGCTATGGAAATTTTCTGGTGCGTGTTATAAGCGGTTGTTTGCCATCTTGGCTAGATAATCCTGCCTCATTTATTGGAGGGCCGTTTCAGCTGCACTGTCAACAGCAGAGGAGTATCAGGTCACCTTTGCCTAGAATATTATGTAAAAGCTGTCAAATGGTTCAGGATTATAGGCACATTAAATGTTCCGAAAGACTTTCGGCATATCAATATTAGTGAAGAATTAATGTCAAGTTTGTCATCATTTGCCTGAGATTTCTTCACACTCATGCTAAGATCTTGTAATAGTATGACCAAAATTTTATTAGAGCCGGTTCTTTGTGTAAGAGGAACAGATGTTGGCAGGTTTATCTGGTTGCTCTTAAAAATGTTGGAACAAGCACATTTAAAAATAAAAAATGGTGTAATCTGTCTTATTATCTTTCAGAATTAAATACTCACTCCCTTTATTTCCCAGCCATATAATCCTGGTGTATGAACACAGACTTTTCACATTTGGAGAACCATTTTATTAAAAGCCACAATAAATTTAATAGGGAATTTTTCATTATGATACCCATTATAAAAAGCACAGCTCCTGAGCAAACCTACAGCGGCTCATTTTGGAGTGTATTTACTTTTAAGTTATGAACATTTTATTATCACATTAAGGAGACAATTGCTCCTACTTATTATACATTACGAATGCAGTGGTCATGAGCAGACAGATTATTGGCAGCCTCGACACCTTTCAAAGGAACAAATTGTATTTTTGAAAGGCATTTCGAGGCAAGCACATCTCTTCGGTGACTAACGTTGAGTTATTGCTGGAGCAATATGTCCACACCTCTTGGATCGGATCTCACACTTTCACCAGTTTTTCAAAAAGAAAGCAGCTAGGAGGTCGATTTGTAATAAGGAAGTCTTCATGATGAAGGTCGCCCTTCATGTTGCAAGAGGCAGGTGCATCCTTTCTTCCTCATGGCTAGCCCTACAATCTTTTCCTCTGATCCCCCCTACTTCCCTTCCTCAGACCATCCCCTGCATCCTTTCTTTTTTTAAGTTCTCCACTTTAAAAAAAAAAAATTTTTTTTTCAGTGTTCCAAAATTCGTTGTTTATGCACCACACCCAGTGCTCCATGCAACATGCGCCCTCCTTAATACCCACCACCAGCTTGCGTCCTTACAGTCCTCTGCGTTTAGGGCATTGAACTCTTCCTAGTTATAGGGAGTATCCAAGATTGAATCCTGATGATTTTGGACATCGGATCTTTCATAGCCGTACGAAATCCTACATCTTTCCACAGTTCATTCTGTGTTTTGCAGAACAATGTAGATGGAAAAAAAGGATGTCTGGAGTCAAAGCTTATTTTCTTGCTTACATTTCAGGTTTTATTTTTTTTTTTTTTTTTTTTTAAAGATTTTATTCATTCATTTGATAGACAGAGATCACAAGTAGGCAGAGAAGCAGACAGAGAGAGGTGGAAGCAGGCTCCCCGCAGAGCACAGAGCCCGATGCGGGGCTCGATCCCAGGACACTAGGACCATGACCTGAGCCGAAGGCAGAGGCCTCAACCCACTGAGCCACCCAGGCGCCCCCATTTCAGGTTTTAGACTTCAAAGTTTATTAGTTATGTCAATCAACAGTACTGTGTTACAGAATAAGCTAGAGAGATGGTATAATGAATGCACTTGGCTCGGGCAGGAAACTTCCTCAAGTGCAGAAGCAGCTCCAAGCCCGCGGAGGACCTGGGAGACATTCGGAATGCCCGGGTATCGTAAATGTTCAAACAGATCAGTTGTTAAAAACAAAAATATCAACAATCAATTTTTTTAAATATAGGGATATTTTTAATATTTTATTTACCTTTCTAAAATTAATTTGCCTTTTTTTTTTTTTTTAGAGAAACACTTGAACCTTCCTTTTAGAGGCAACTATTTAAGAGATTTGGAATGCATTTCTCCAGATGGAAGCAGAGCCCTGAGGGGATGGTGGCTTGGCTGATGGGAAAGAGGAGAAGGAAGAGATGACTCTGGAGCCTTGTCATGTCTCGGGCATCACAGGTCAGAGGAGGGGCCAAGACAAGAGCAATTAGCAGGCTGGGCCCAGGAAGAAGTGGAAGGATCACAGCATGGCCATAAAACGTATCATCCCATCACACACACGTTCTTCCTTGCTACTCAGTCCTTGTGCTTGGATGTATATTCCCTAACAAGCTCATTAAGCTATGATTTTACTACAATGAGTAAGGGAATAAAAGTGTTTGCTTTTTTCACACTTCATTTTAAGCATCTAAGATTATCCTTTCTTAGATTAGATTTAGGTGTTGTACAAAGAGTGCTGGTCTGGAAGTCAGGAGACCTTTGTCTGTTGCTGTTCTCCTGGGTCTCAGAGAGCTGAGACCTGAGCTCCCTGGCCTTCTGTTGCCTTCCAGGGAGAATGGAGAAAGGCCCTGTCCAGCAGCTGTGATCCATGCTTTGTAGTGTCAGACAGCACGCTCATGAATTAGCACTAAATGTCAATACGTTAAAAAACATTATTTTTCGATTCAAATCTGCCATCTTTTAAAGGATACCGCCACAAATGCTTTTGCTGCAATTTTACCCTGATTTCTTCAAAAAATTCAGTAAACATTTACAGATAGCTAATCAATAAATGGAACATTGGCCCATTCCTGTAAATGGAAGTCTATACCTGGCAGAGACCACTAGAGTCCATAGCTCCCCAATTGCCTAGACTAGGAAATTTTATGCCCCCTTTTTGGAAAATGGAAGCAAGAGAAACCTCAATTACCCTTCCCCTGGAACCCAGGATATGCTGAAGAAAAAATTCCGTGGTAATTTTGATTGTGAAAATTAATAAACCCAGCATGATGACAAGTGCCTTATGGACAATGGAGACAAGTTAGAAGTTCAGGTTTTTCTCCAGTGCAATTACTCTTCATCAGAGGTATTTGGGCCTATAAACTGCTTTTGATATCCACACAGGTGTCTTCTATTTCTGCTGGAATGATGTCAGATATGATAATAAAAATAAGCCTGGACTCCCGAGGCGAGAGGCTTTGGGATTCTTGCTGGCTTGAGAGATATGTGGGGTTTTGAGAGTGTCTTTTTGTAGTTGTTTTTCCACTGCCGGCTGGCAGAGGCTCTCCTGGGAGCTCTGAGGGTCACCTGCCCCTTGGACAGACGGTGGTAACCTCACAAGGTCAGCCTTGTGAAATTCGAAGGGAATGGTTTCCCTGGCAGTGCTGACAGTTCATTGTGGCCATAAAAAGGCTAAGATCAGAAGAAATTCCCCACATCCAAGCCCACTTAACTGCTCAGCAAGAAAGGAATCAGAGCATTCATAGCAGCAAATAAATGCCTGCTTGATTTTAACACAGGGAGAGGAGATTTCGTAGGTAGATTTTTTTCCACAGGTCTTAGTGAACCTTTGTACCTTGTTTTCTCCTTTGGGCTTCAATTTTTCTTGTTCAGATTCACAGTTTCTCTTTCTCTGTTCAAACTCTTTTTCTGGAACTCCTGATAAACACGATGCATGGGACCACTTGGATATCTTCCGTCTCCTTCCCCAACAAAAATTAAAACAGTGGGAGGAAATGTGCCCTGAGAAGGAGAAAGCAAGTGTCTCCAAACTGCAAACTCCTTCTCAGTCTTTTTTTTTGGGGGGGGGGGGTCCTAAATATTATAAGGAAATCAGAAGTTATTTTTGATGTTCCTCATGCTTTCTGCAGAAATAGAAAGTCATGGGGGATTTGGCATTTGTCTTATAAGCTGCTCCTATGGTAATCTTCATATCCAGAACCATAGGAAATGTCCCTTTTCTATGTTGCACCTCATGTCAGGTAATACTGTTGTTTCTGCTGCTGCTGCTGCTGCTGTTGTTATTATTATTAACTAATACATATAGTGCTATATGTGAGGAAGCAATTTAAATGCCTTTACTTATTTAACCCTCACAATACTATGAGGTCAGTAACATACTTATTCTCATTTTACAGATATGAAAACTGAGGTGTAATGAGGTTAAGTGACTTCCCAGAGCTCATAAGCTATTTTATAATAGCATGTTCACTCTTAAGCACTATGCTTAGATTTTACTTGTGTGTTTTCATTTTCTTCCTTCTGAAATACACTAGCCCTTGAGTTGAGCATCTAAAAACAAACAAAAGATCTCAAGGAGTCATTCCTGAACATTTATCATTTAAAATGTAGGCTGGTAACACTATTTGTAGACTGCTAAAAGTAGGGTAACTGGACACCTGTTGGTTTGAAAAAGTCCTATGTTATATCTAATCTCTCAAGCCCTTTTCAGTCTCAAAAGTGTACTGATTCACACAATAAATTATATAGCTATGCTTAATTGAAGCAAAGATTGCATTTGGAAGAACGAAGAGTAAACTAAAGCTTGGATCACTGAACCTAACTGTTTCTAGAAATGGGACTTTTGGGGGCTTTGCCAACGTCTGATTCTGAGTTCAGGTTTGAAACCAGACAAATATCTATCATATGGAATGTGTGTAATCTTAAAAGAATGTTAGATTGCAGGTGATTGCCAAGTTCTCTTTGGGGAGATGGAGGTTTTCTCCATGCTGCTTTTGAGGTAGGGAGGATCACTAAAGGGAGGAAGTATTTTGTGCTTACTGGGTCTTCTTTCTTAAGGAAGGATGAGTTGTTGACTGAGGAGAAGTAAGTGACTCGATGGCAAAGAATAGGAAGCTGCTTCATGATGAACAAGGGAACCAAAGCAAGGAAGACAAGCATCATCATGGAAATACATAGGAGAGGGTGGGGGGGAAACTTGAATCCTCATGTGTGTGATTTGGATATAATATGAAGGACAAGAAGTTCAGAGGAAAATTTGAAGTCCAAGAATGGTTGAAATTGAAGGGCCAGATGGTCAGAAATGTGGACATCTTTAGGAATTTATGTGCTGCTTTTCCACAATTAACTAAATTGTGTTAACAGTCCCTGAATGCATTGCTAAGGCAAAACCTGCATTAAAAATTAAGCTGCAGAATTTGAAGAAAAATGGACATTGATAGTATCCTTAAAAGGTAATAAATAATATGGGCAAAGGGATTAGAGATCATTGACTGGGCTTCTGAGTGAGGATTTAGATGTTATTAAGATCAGTGTGGAGTGATGGTATCTCTAGAGTGATGAACTAATAGACTTGTATTATTTTCTCACTTTTAGATTTTCTGTCTCTCTTGATCAAAGTAGTAATTTATAATGGGTAAAAGACTTCTGAGAGAGAAGTATTAAAAAAAAAAAAGGCTCATTGCATATTTTAAGTAGACCTCACCTCCCTCTGCAATGTTTATTGATCAATACTTTCCACTCCTCCTACCCTACCTCCCTTCATGTAAATCAAGTTGACCACTATTTTAGCCTTGCTTCCCTAAATAGCATAGACTGAGATGAGGCTAAAGTTTTCAATGCTTTTGAGAGGAGTGAAATCCCAAGGCTGCAAGTGTAAGGGAAAAGGGAACAAGTCATGGAAAAGTGGGAGGGTGATACAGGGTGATACAGAACTGTGCTGGCCAGACACTGCTTTGGGATGTTTCTAGACAGGATGCATGGAAAAGTCGTGACTCAGAACAGTCCATTAGAAGGCATTTATCTACAGGATTATTCTCGTGCTGTCTCCCATTGGTCTGTTTGTCTCATGAGGTGTCAACTTCCCACATTTTTGGATTGCATCGCTAGACCCTTTTGGAAGTCATTGAATATGGTGCTTCCTCTAGTCCAGAACTGCTTGGAGGACCCAAAGGTTCTATGTATGTAGATAAACTGCCTTAGGGAACAGAATCTGTGAGCACAGAGGCAGTCTGTGGCTTTGAGGTACGCTCAACTGGGCAGCCATACAAGGTCTAGGTGCCAGACAGCGTTGAGGCAATATGAGGAAGGATTTTGGGTATGTGGATACAACTCATACCTCTGTTCTCCTGCTGTAGATTCTACCTGAGTATCTGTAGTGCTTATGTATTTGCTGCTTCTGGCACAACTATGAGCCCGTGAGAGCAAATACCTTGACGCCCTGTACCTGTAGGTGTTAGCACCACACCTTGCCCATAAAAATAGCTTGTATAATACAAGAATAAAAGAATGAGGTTATGTACTGTCCTTCTCTAAAATCCAAATGCCAAGCCCCCAGATAAGATCTCAAATTCTTATACATTCCAGACATTAGAAATTCACAGCTGAAGAGTAGCCACTAGGTCTCTGTAAATCCTCTGGTAATTTAAGCTCATTAAACAAAACAGAAGAAAACTCAGAACATCTCATATTGATTTTTATAAAAAGTCAATCTAGCTCTAGCTCTAAGTTCTTAAACTTCAGATAGGGACTAAGGCAAGCAACTTTGACATGATATTCTGAAAGAAGTTACCTGATTTTTTTTAACTTCATTACATTAAAATTTGGAGATAATGACTAACCATTATTTTTAAAATGAATTCATTGTTTATAATTACTTTTCACACTGTTTCTTATTTTAAAAAATAAATAAACCAAGGTTAAATAGTTTGCCCAGCAGTGCAAAGGTAGAAATGGAGGAATTGCCATAAAATGTTGATTAATCAGTATCTCTTCTACAAAAGAACATGGCAACTATCAGGAGAAGTTGTACCCCTCCCAAGATCACACCTGTTGCCTGATATCTCAGTACGAATCCACAATGTGCTGTATTAACACATTCATGGCAGATCATACATTTAGCAAGTGGTAATAACAAGGCTGGGGAGAACATAGCTAGAGGGACTAGTTTAAGGGAAAGCTACCACAGCCAGATACATGAAGAAATAATGAAACCCGGGACAGATAGAAGTATTGGGAGCAATACAACCCACATAGCATATCTCAGAATAGAAGCTTTCCATTTCGTCTTTGCAGTTTTTCTACATAAATACTGAACTTAAAATTAATTTGTATGTTTCTGAGGCTACAAATACTCAGACGTGGTAAAACAATTGGTGTGCCCCATAAGATGGAGTCCTGTAATTGATTTTGAAAGAAAATTCTTGATGTGGGTCTGAAATGATATCACGGTGAGCAGATATTCATTTCAGAAATCTCTATACCCCAAACATGGAGAAAGTTAATAATATTAAGATATAAAAAGGGAAATGAAGGCAAATCTTACTCTTTACTCCTGAAAGTACATTCAGAAGCAGCTGTTGCTGGTCAGTATTACTCTATACAGACCAAGATTTTAAGAAAAAGAATGATAGTATTTTAAGGATTCAGTTATAATTTGATATTCCTGCTGTACATATACAGGAATAGATGTTCTTTTTCAGTTCTGAGCAGAACACCTTTATCTAGCTCAGTGATAAAACACATGGTGCCTTGTGGACCAGAAATGTCTGCACTGAGGGCATAGCAACTTCCACGGACCAGTTTCTCTCTTAAATGCACATGAATTCACATGTCATCAGACCCAAAAACTGAGGTGTTCAGAATCTCTGTTCTTTTGTTTTCTTTCTAGTATCATCAAAAGGAAAAAAAAAATCCACTTTAATCTATGAAAGACAAAGAGGTAAAAACACAAATAATTAAAATCTTGCCCAACTTAAGGATAGCTAAACACTGAAGATTCGAATAAAACAACAACTGGCAAGTGAATGAATTTCAAATTTGGGCAAGTTTTTTTGAATTTTAGACTATTAGCATGCAGTCACAGTGACACTTTGTGTTCACTGTTAGGGAATGCAGTCTGGAAAAGAGCTAGATGGATTGGACCATATGGCATTGTACGGGGGAATATTGTTACAAGGCCCATCTTTGGGAAAGCCAAGGAGAAAATGAGAAAGAGAGTGAATGGAAATGAAACACGTAAACTCAGTGTGACTAGAATAACATGAACAGAATGTGTCCTCAACACATGAAGAGTGTGTCTCTCCAAATTCACTAATATACTTTGTGTTGTCTAACAAAATGTTCTCTCTTTCCTTTTTAAGTTGATTGATCTAAAAACCTCTATAAGACTTCTGTTCTACATCATTTGCAGGTTATGTCAATTGTTTGTTAAAACTGCAATGGTTTATGGGACTTATGCTCTGAAATAAAGCCAGACTGAAGTTTATTTGTATTCAAAATGGATTTTTTCCCCCAAAATGACACTGTTTTACTTATATTTGATGAAGTACATGGTAATAAGTTTCAATGACTACTGGTGAAAGAGAGAGCATTTTGACTCTAAATATATAAATGTAATGACACAGGCATTGGTAAAGGATATTTAATTTTTTTAATGTAAAAAGGATATTTTCTTTGGATACTGTCATTACCTTTGTAAGAGTTGTATAATATAGATTTAGAGAAAAAATTAATTTTAAACCAAGTAGTTTGAAAAGAAATGTCAAAATCTTTTAATAATTAAATAATTCATTGCATTGAACTAGGTTTTAATGCAAAGCATTAATACACCTAGACATCAAATACTTAACTAATCTGTGCTGAGAAAGGAACACATAAATTATTTGGGGTGAAAACCCAAAAGCCAAAGGACAGCTAGAGTATCTGAGGCATCACTCCCAAGTGTCTTGCACTATCTTGTCTAAATACAATTTGGAAATATTCAAGAAATAGGAACCATCTAGGTAGCTAACTAGTGACCCTTGATAACTCTTGATAGAAACTTTGAACTCATATACATATATATGTGTGTTTGTATGTGTTTGTGTGTACATATACATATATATACAAATATATTTAAGTACAGTACTTATATATAAAATGGATTTTAAATTAATTTGTATCTGTGTAGATTGAGTCAATTGTGGAGTTGAGCAGAAATGGCGTGTTAGAAACAAAAGAATTTTTATGTAGTGAGATATGTCGATTGACCATTTTATATTCATTAAAATAATTAGTTGACTGCTTTCTCCTTTAGCTTAAATCTACACCAATTTTTAAAAACTGTAATTGAAGCCAGATAATTTAGAAAACTTACCTCCAATCTGGCAGCTGATAAGGGGTAGAGCAGAGATTCAAACCCAGAACCAGTATTGGCATACCCTTTTCCAGGACACTATTATTGGTGCTCTTCCTAATTTACTTAGATTATGTCTAAGAAATTGTATACAATTAATTTTTGTAAACTAAGTATCTCCTTGCCAGTGGTTTCACTTGGATTTGGAATAATCTTCATATAGTCCCCTAAATTGTGTAATTTCCAACCAACCGTAAATATTCACGGATTCACAGTAATTTCCCAAAGAAAGAGATACTTATTATTACATGAATGTGTTCCTTTGCACAAAGTAGTCAGTAAGTTTAAGATTACCGAACAAACATGAAATAATAAGACAAACAAAACAAATGGCTAAAAATCCATTATTGGTAAAACTATATAGTTGTGTCTTCTTGAGCTCAGCAAACATCAACTTCATACTAAGAAGTGAAAAGTTTAGAGGGGGAAGACATGTAAAAATTTATGTTAGCTTCCTGTTAATGACATAACAAATTACCACAAAGTTAATGGCTTATAGCAACACAGATATATTATCTTATAGTTCTGGAGCTCTGAATCTCAAATATGCCAAAAAGACTGTGTTCTTTCAGGGGCTCCAGAGGAGAATCCTTTTCATTGCTTTTTTTGGATTCTAGAGTTTGCCTACAGTCCTTGACTCATGGGCCCCTTCTCTATCTTCAAAGTCAGCAGCACAGCATCTTCTCTCCTCTCTGACCTCTGCTTCCTTCCTTATGTCTTCTCTCTGACTCTAACTCTACTGCCTCCCTCTTATAAGGCTCCTTGTGACTACCCTAGGCCCCCCATGACAGTCCAGGATAATCTCCCCATCTCAAGACCCCTAAGTGACTCACGTCCCAAGTCCGCTTGCCATGTAAGTCAACATATTTGCAGGTTTGGGGAATTAGGACATCTTTTGGAAGGCTATTGTTCAGTCCACCACAGGATCTAAAATAAACTTTCTGTTTCTGTATTTTGTCACTTGCTGGTGGGCATAGCTTTGATTCCATCAGAAAATTGACATAGCAATGGTCCTAATTAATATGGTCATGCCAGAAAAGAAGAAGAAGAAAAACTGAAATTTTAGGAGGATCTATCATTGGTGTAAACTATTGGAGGGCAAAGAGGTTCTATCAATAAGGACATTGCAGCAACTGGACTGAATGGACAGTCCCAGGCAAATTGATCACACTGTCTGTGAGGGCAACTCTAACGATGTAATTTCATTCTGCACATTATTGGATGCAAACAAATCATATTGCATATATTTTCAGAACAAGGCAGAATCCTAGAAGAACAATTGTTGTAATTTTGTGAGTAAAACAGAAACAATCAAGCATAAAACCAAAAAACCCAAGATACTTAAATCTTACATTATAAGAGAAAGGGGCAAAATGAAAATGACAGATGTGTTTTAAAGTATTTTTGTTACTAAGTACAGGAAGGAAGGTCTAAATAACTACGAACAAGCTTAGCAGAAATCAGCCCTATCATCATTGCTACCACTCTTCCCTCACCATCACCTCTACTCCTGAAAACTTAGCACCTGCTAGAAACTGTTATGTGCTTTACAAACATTATCTCATGTAATTGTCAGAAAAAAATATATAATAATCTGCAATGCCCATAGTTACATAAGACGAAACCGAGGTTCAAAAATATTATGTAATTTTCCAATATCAGCTTGGAAATGGCACAATTGAGACTGGAAACTAGGTAATTTTGTTTCTAAAGCTTTTTACTAAAATGTCCAAAGAAAAATAAAAAAATAAATAAGAAATAAAATAAGATAAAATATCCAAAGAAGACAATCTTGAACAGTTGAGTCATGTACTCAATGAATTACTCTTAATGTTATGAAATGTGATATTTGATCTAGATTAAAAGCAGGCAATAGGCTTTAGTAATAAAACCATTAGATGGGAAATCAGAATATAAAAACCTACTTCTTGTCCTTAGACTATTTGTGTGGTGTTAGGCAAATCCCTGGTACTCTCTGGGCTCAGTTTCCTTATCTATAAAATTAGTTAATTCACTCAGTACATATTTATTGAGTCCATTTTGTATACAAGGCCCATTTCTAATATTGTATGGAACCAGAAATGAATGAGATATGACTCCAAGTCTATACTCAAATTACATTTGAAATAGCTGTAACTTCTACATAATTATTTGAGGATTTTTTGATGGATGAAATAACATTTTTTTAAAAAAATCTGTACCCCAATGTTTATAGCGGCAATGGCCACGGTTGCCAAACTGTGGAAAGAACCAAGATGCCCTTCAATGGACGAATGAATAAAGAAGATGTGGTCCATATACACTATGGAGTATTATGCCTCCATCAGAAATGATGAATACCCAACTTTTGTAGCAACATGGAGGGGACTGGAAGAGATTATGCTGAGTGAAATAAATCAAGCGGAGAGACTCAATTATCATATAGTTTCACTTATTTGTGGAGCATAACAAATAGCATGGAGGACATGGGGAGTTAGGAGAAGGCAGTTGGGGGAAATTGGAAGGGGAGGTGAACCATGAGAGACTATG
>NW_019154099.1:33529725-33547424 GCF_002288905.1 Enhydra lutris kenyoni | reverse complement strand
TGAAGGACATGGGGAGTTAGGAGAAGGCAGTTGGGGGAAATTGGAAGGGGAGGTGAACCATGAGAGACTATGGACTCTGAAAAAACAATCTGAAGGGTTTGAAGAGGTTGGGGGGTGGGAGGTTGGGGGGACCAGGTGGTGGGTATTAGAGAGGGCACGGATTGCATGGAGCACTGGGTGTGGTACAAAAACAATGAATACTGTTATGCTGAAAATAAATTAAAAAAATGATTAATAAAGAAAATCTGCAAATTCTGGAAATCAAATCCTAACTTACAGAGTATGAACATTTTTTGAGTTCTTAAAATCTGTCATGTGTCACCTAAGTAAATCATCTTAAATATCCCGTGAGGTAGGTATTATTAGCTCTATCTTATAGATGAGGAAACCAAAGCTCAGAGATTAAATTGTAGTTGACCCTGGAACAACATGGTTTTAAGTGGCACAGGTCCATTTACACGTATGTTTTTCTTGATACAATACGGAACTGTAAATGTGTTTTCGCTTCCTTATGACCTTCTGAATAACATGTTCTTTTCTCTAGCTTACTTTACTATAGGAATATAGTATATAATACAGATAAGATACAAAATATGTGTTAATCAACTCTATATGTTATCAGTAAGACTTCCAGTCAACAGTAAAATTAGGAATCAAATTTAGATCTATTTTAACCCCAAATCTATGTTTTCTATTCATTCATCTATTTGTTTATTAAAACAATATTTGTTAAGTGTGTAATAATGTGCCAAGCATTGTGCTAAAAACTCAGAGAAGAGCTTTCCATCTTTGTCCAGATGCAATTTACAGCTTATTGGACAAATCAAGCATTAAAAAAAGACATATAAAAATAGAGCCATATAAAAGTTAAAAGTCTGTGAAGGAAAATTGCAGAGTATCAAGAGAATAAATAAGAGAGAGAATAACTTAGACTGGGTGGCTGAAATATGAACCACGAGGAAGAACCTAAATTCTGAGATAATCTAGATTTCAGTGCGAGTCTTATTTCAGCCTTATGACCGAGCCAGTTAATTTAAGCAAAGCTCTGTACAGTACAGTCAATTTCATGATATTTGGCCAAGGGTAAGGCTTAAGAAATGCATATGTTTATATTAGTATATGCTCAGCTACCTGTGCAAGGACAGGCAGCCTAATTGATCTGTGAAAGTGCTTTGGATAATCTGGGTGCATGAGGGACAGGGTAGAGAGGAGAAAAGAAGGCATAATTCATGGTGGTCAATCCACTGTTGACATTCCCTGCTCTCTATACCTATAGAGGCAAAAATTGCCATTTTCACCTTGTGTGATGAATTGTTATTTTCCACATGTGGGATTTAGTTTTCTCCTTCTTCTCCCATCATCTTTGCAAATCTGCTTCCCTCTTAGCAGGGTTCTGTGGGTTAATCATTTATTTAGTGTGTAGAAAGTACTTTGGGCATCTCAGAAGAAATATCTTATATAGAGAATAAATAATACAACAATAACAAGCTGGTGAATTGTAGTTATTTTTGCATCTCTCATCTCAAGTCCTGCCTGGACACTACTAGTTATTCATCCATGGGTGGGCAGGGTGAATTACTGAAGTAAAAACACACACATTATTCCTGGCTCAGAGAGTACGTACAATGGATAATGGGAGAAGAGCTCATAAGAGTTGAGCTAAGAAGGGGAAAGATAAAAAGAAAAGCAAGATAATCCAAAAAGTGGATTTTTAACTTTTTTTATTGTTCAAGAAGATCTTTCTAGAAATTTCATAGGCATCGTGCAAGGCTCTATTTCTTTTTTATGGGTTCCGAACCTCCATCCTCAGGGTGACCTACTGAATGCCTTCCAAAAGATAAAATAGAAGCACTTTTCTTCCCAAATGGTTCCACATTGGTGATCCCCAAATACAGATCTGTAGACCAAAGAAACATACTCTGTCTGTGTAGGCAACACAAAACTAACTGATCTCTTCCCCATTACACAGTCATGACAATTGCTACATCCAATCTTTCTTCAGCTGTGAGCAGGAAATCCTGTGGCATGAGCGTATAACTGTACAGAATGTGTAAATCATCCATGGAGACCAATACATGTGAACAAAGTTCAGCGAGAGGATTCAGAAGCCTCTACTCCACTCACAGTCAGCTTTCTGATCCCATCCAGAATCCTCAGAGTCAAAGCCCGTGGTTAGGTCAATTCCTATGGCAATGAAACTAATATGAACCCAGAGTTACTTAGAACCACTCCTCTTGTGGAGATGCCCCTATTAAGCTGTTGATAGTCAGGAAAGGTTGTTCATATTGTTGGACGAGTTAGTGCAGTCATGTGCTTGTTTCTTAACTCTCTTTCAGTTCATCTTCACTGGGAAAGTAGGGACTTTTAGGGAAGAAAGAGGGAGAAAAGGGAAAGGTAATTTTTGAAGCAGGGACAATATGAGAAAGGGACTAGAAGGTCCAGCTTTTTTGAGTGTCCCCTGATATGGATTTACACCAATTTCTAAAAAAAGAATTAGTGTCTGATCCAAACACAACCTAATTATCATCCTTCTCCAGGCAGGGGAGAAGTTATATTGTACATGCTGAAGAGGGCAGGGCAAAGCCTCCAACAGTAGTGGTGCTGGCATTGTAATTGTGTCTAAGATCAACATTGACTTTTCTCAGTAACCCAGACCAAATGGGAGGGCTTTTTAAAAAAGTATTTATTTGATAGAGAGAGAGAGAAAGAACGAGTGGGGGATGGGGAGGAGCAGAGGGAGAGGGAGACAAGCAGAATCCCTGCTGAGTGGTGAGCCTGATGCAGGGCTTGATCTCAGGACCCTGAGATCATGACCTGAGCCGAAACCAAGAGTTGAATACTTAACCAACTGAGCCACCGGGTGCCACCAAAAAGGAGGGATTTACTCAAAACTCTCCACTTCCCTACCTCCAAATAAATAAAAGCTGTTCCACTTCTTCTGC
Source organism: Enhydra lutris kenyoni (assembly GCF_002288905.1). Lineage (NCBI taxonomy): Eukaryota > Metazoa > Chordata > Mammalia > Carnivora > Mustelidae > Enhydra > Enhydra lutris. Next base: position 33,544,482 of record NW_019154099.1, on the reverse strand, counting down.
ACTGAACTTCTCCTTTATTTTTATTCAGCTCTTGCCACACAGCTTAACATGGTCCCTCTAGTGTCCTGCTCTGCAGAAGAACAGAGGAGCATAGGCGTCAGGGAGAGGGGGAGGGACCCACCTTCGGAAGTCCTAGAACCTGAACCTTCTGTGCTCAGAGGAACAAACCAGCTGTCACTATCTGCTTGCTGCCTGCTAACTAGGCCGCTCAGGGGTAAGCTCAACCTTAATGGGAGCAAAGGAGCAATGCCAAGGATTCTGATGCCACTGGGGATTGTGTAGGGATGCTCCTTAGAGGACAGCCAGCCAGGTGGAATCTTGGAGTTATGGCAGAGGACAGTTCTTCTGGAGAACAGAGCTGAGGATACATTTTTAGGGCCAGTCCTCTGGAATGCTTTCGGGGCAGAGGTGGGAAAGAGAGGAAGTGAACCTCACTTCCCTGTGTGCTTGGGAAGGTGACATTGCATATCTCCTGAGCACCAAGAGGCCCTGTTCCCTGCAGAAGGTTGACTGTCACTGGCTAACTCTATTCAGCTATGAGGAGACCATCACCTTCTTGAGCACCCTAAAGACAGGTAGCAGTCAGATGTGTGACAATGTGCTTCTGGAGTCTGTTGTGTGTCTTTCAGGACAACAGCATTCTCCTGGCCCATCCCTCTGGGGCTGGAGTAAGTTCTGCGAGAAGCTTTGCCCAGGCCTGGTGTTCCTCCATCCATCACTTCCAGCTTTTTGAAAGCCCGCTACTTTCTGTGTCTTTTAGCCATCCCTGAAGTCATGGGATCAGATTCTCAGATAGAAAATAAATCAGCTATCTGTTCACTAGATTAAGTAAATATGTATTTGTGGAAAGGGGGATGGTGGATCATAATATTTTCAGTTGAGAAATCAATAATCCAAATATTAGCAGCCTCATCTCCTCTTAATAGCCTTGTGTTCAATACTCCTTACTCCAGAAAAACTTTCATTTCCTTTGGTGAGAAATCTCCATGTGTCAGGAATATAGATCCCAGGCCTGGAGCAAGGGCTTGATGATTCTATAACCTGGACAGTTCACAGATGTATAAAATAATCTGTTTCATTCCCGATAGTAAAAAGTATTGGTTTTTAATAGCACTGTTAATGTTTTACCATCCAACATAGTTGCTTATTTATTCATTGAATCATTTAAAGCGATGGATTGGTGGGTGAGCAACTCATTTTTCAGTACAATGTAATGACTGGCGTTTTCACTCATGTGAATTCCAGCCACATATTGGGAAGGGCACGTCCAGTCAAATCAGATCAAAACTTCACGAAGGTACAACAAGAAAGGACTTAATTCTTGGGTCTGCGGACCTCTCCTTCGAATACCTGAAGCAAATTCAGTGCACGAGCTCTGTAAATCGGTTTCACAAACTGCAGGTGTCATTCTGGTAGTACTCATTGTGAGTTTGCTGTCATTTTCTGTTCCTGGTTTGAGCGACTTGTAGAGAGTAGACCTTAATGCAATCTTGGGTGTTTGCTTTCCTAGATCTAATCTTTGGGGTCTTCAGAAGAACCCTGTTAGGTAAATGGAACATCTCAGCAAAGCAACTACGATCATTCCCATTTTACAGCTGAGCACACTGAGGTCGAGAGATGAGAAGATAGGCAAATCAAAGGAAAGACAAGTCCCACCTCTCCCAAATTCTTCTGAGCGTAATTCAAATGTCTTTTCTTCTTCTCCCTCCCCTTCCTTCTCCTCCCTCCTTTCCTTCTTGTCAGTGGTTAATAGGTACCATTTAAAACAAAGTTTATTTTTGTCGTTATTAAATACAAGACTTTTAAATACCTCTGACCTATTCAGATCCTGGCTTTGACCCATTTCCAGCCCTGCCCTCCCTGGCTGCTCTCTCCTCTCCCCAAGTAACATGATTCTAATCAATTTGTCCTTCGGTTGCTGTCACATGTTCCCTTGTGAGGCATCAACACTCTGACCACAAATTTCAAAATAACTTCAGAAAACAACGGCAAAAATTAGATTTTTCTGCTGTAACTAATAGGTATTTCTGGGCAATTCCTTCCATATTTTTGCACAGCGTATGCTGTTCATAAATAATGTCAGAAGTGGGCCTTCGCTCCTTCAGGAAGGTGGTCATTTAATGTAAGTAAATCCACATTAAATATTGAAGATCAGAAAAAAGCAGCCTCTTCAAAGAGGTCACATTTAAGTGAAGGGAAAAAAAAAAAAAAAAAAAAAAGCCAACGTGTGAGGAGAAGACCAGCCTGGTGCTGGATGGCACAGAGTTAATGGCTCATAGAGAGCATATACATGTTTTTTAAAGATGTTTTATTGCTTACAAAAGGAAGTAGTCTTGAGAGACTGGATACATAAACTGGCTCCAGCCAGCTGCGGCTACGAAAGATCCTGTTCAATTAGTGTTGTAAAAGAAAATACTTTGTAAAGGAAATAAACACGATGCGAGCTAAGATTCATGCTTTCAAATATACACAAGGTTTGAATTTTTAATTAGGGCTGCTAATTACAGTCATCAGAAAGCAGAACAGAATAGATTTTACCTTACATTTAGCAGACAAGCCTTCAACCCCAGTGTATTTTTCAATTTCATTAATATTTTATGAAAATGGCCCTTGCAGCTTCAGCCTATTCTAGTCTCCTACAAAACTGCCCCACATTATGGATGCCAATGCCTTTAAGCCATGTGCATTAGTGTGATGACAAAATGCAAAACAGCATCTTGTCAACCATTGCATCAATTGATTCTATTAGATAGTGTAAAAACAGTTGGGTGTGAGTTATCATCTCAGTGACACTAATGATGAAGCAAGACACTGGCTGAGAACAGCCATTAGCTATAAGCCAGAAATTAATGATTCTAATATTTTTGAACAAATTAACCTTAATGAACTGGTCTTGCAAATACTGTGGTATCTACAGATAAGCCAGTGAGTGGAACAACACTGATGTGTGTATATGTGCGTTTACCAACATATATAAATGTGGACATTCAACACACACAAAATCCATATGGAAGTGTTTCATATGTTTACCCACTTCATGCCTGCTTGTATCTGAGGTAGAATATAGATACAACTAGTCACTCCCCCGATTATAATGCAATTGGTAGTGATTTAATATTTTATAAAATTGCTTGTAACATGGTAGAAGTATAAATAAAATATTCCCCCAAAGTTAGAGGAAAATGGATTGTCAGGATATAAAATTGTTATATGTTATATGCAAAGAACTTTCCAAAGTGTAAAATGAATCCTTCTGTAAAATAATCATTTTTTTCTGTTATTGTGAAGAATATCATCTCTCCTCTGTATTTGTTCATCTGGGTTATTAGGTTTGGAGTTTTGTAAATTACTTTTTCATAAATATGTCACACCTGTGGAACTCCTTAAAATGAAGCATAAATTTACCTTCTATAACTAGTTTGGAAAGATTTATTACAGTGATCTCAAACTATACATTGAAGGGATAGATTGGGAAACTAAAATAAAATAAAGACAGAGCACTTCTGTTAACAATTTCTACACAAGAGAAAAGTGCTGTGTGATACAGTTTGGATCCCTTTTTGCATTCCCTATAATATTCGTGTGCCAAAGTTAATGGAATTCACTTAGCTGTAATAAATTTGACAGCCGACTCAACTGGCATAGACTATCCCAGGATAGTCACTGCCAAATTCAACTGTAGCTTGAAAAAATTGTAGTAGTCTTTTAACAGTAGTTTAGGTCAGATCGTTTGTTGTGTATTTTTTCCACGCAACGCCACTTCTGTCTGCTTTCTTCATCCTAAATGCTGCAGGCAGGCAACACCATTTTTCATCACAAAAGGTCTGTTCCTCCACCCCCCCCCCGCCCCCGCCCCAAGTATTTATTACCAACGCCAATCTGTGGTCCAAAATCCTGGAAACCCATTCGCAAGTACTCTACAAAACTCAAATGGCTAATTTAAAGAAAAGGAAACAAAAGTAAGGCACTTGCCAACAACAGTTTGTTGGTTTAGCTTTGACTTGCTATCCTGGGAAAGAAGAAAACAGAATTTTCAATGTGAACTGTCAGCCCTAGTTATGACAGAAACTCACTAGTGAGAGATCCAGAGTCTCCCTTCCATTGGCAGAGAGAAGCAAAGAAACCTTCCAAACAGAACTCTTTCAAGCTTCCTCTACAACTCCACTTAAATAATTTACTTTTTATTTTTTTCTCAGACTATTCTTTTTAAAGTTGCCTGACATGTGTGTTGACAAGCATGCTTTACTGCACAAGATGACTTGTGTATTTGGAAAGGAAGAAAAAAAACCATGAAAAATTTCCTCCAACTCTGAAAAGAAAAGAACCACTGTCTTTACTTTGGGGAAATACAGTTCATCTGGACTCTGTCTTAAGCTTAGGGGAAGTAGATATAAATTAGTATAAGTAAAATTGTTGCTTTTGAGGAAGGTTGTTTTTACTAATTTAAGACCCAAACCAGTGATTGTGTACCTATGTCAGCAAACAGGCCATACAACTGTTAGATTGAGGCAGAAAGGTCTTAAATGAGCTCATTAGAGCATAATATGTTAAGTTATTTGATCCTTGAAAACATAATTTTAAAATGCATTTTTTTTTAAAGTCCTGACAGTTACTGGAGAGTGTAGTAGTTGAATAAAATGATGTGGAAATAATGGCTTAAGTGTAGCTGCTGGTATTCTGGGTCCTTGGTTTCACACTTCAGTATTTATGATGATGGATAATGACTCAGCAAGAAGGGGGAAAGACAGCAGTCTGTTTGGGTCATTCATATGCATTTGGGTTGTAAATAGAATGAGTGATGTATGCAAGCTCAGACCCTTTACACTGATATAATACAAAAGCCTCTTTCTTACTTATTGTACTGTAAGAGGATTACGATCAACTTCTTTTCAGAGAAAAATATTTTCTGGATTACTAAAAAAAAATGTTTCTGTTTTCTGAATAATAATAAAATATTGTCTCAGTAGAAAATCATTTCTCTCCCTCTACCCCTGACATGCTTTTATATAATACCTTTTGAAATGGTTCATCCAATTCTACCTGGTATGCAATTCTGTATTGTATAAACTGTACTTCGTAAGATAACATATTTTTAAAGATGTTTTTAAATGTCTCCTCCATTCCCCCTTTATAAATCTTTCAGTTGTTACTCAGGGGTGGGGGGTTGGGGGGTGGGAGGGGTGGAAACATGACATAGATGGTGCTTGGCCATAGGTATTTGACATTAACCACTCCTATCCATAATGTCTTCACCATTGGATGGGAGCATAGAACATACTAATTTATTTACTACCAGACATGAAGTTATATTCACATCAGAGTAACAAGCTGCATAATTGCTCTAGAATAAATCACTCTGAAATGTATTTCCAACTTGCAATGAAAAATATTTCTAGAATTGAGATTTTAAAAAAAAAACAACTTAGACAAACCCATATTTTTTCCTGGAAACCTATAAAAGCAACATATTTTCAAATGTATAATTAATAAATATTTTGGAATCTAGGTGGAAACGGTTGGTGGAAAATTCTTCTGATTACCTGGTAATCCAGATAAAAGTCATTTTGAATCACCTATTCAAAATTTGACATAAACTGGTCCTCAACATCTCATCCATCCAACAAACATATCTTTTTAAAAAGAAACTTGGTGGTTTATAATCTCCATTTATACAATAAAGTCAAAGTGATTACTTTTATGTCTACTTCAATATTCATTCATTCATTCATTCATTCATAAATTTCTTCTTTCATGTGTTCTTATCATATACATGAATCGAGCAACTAAATCTATGCTGTTCTATAGCCAGAGGTCTCTTGAGCACCTGACTTGGGACTAGCCTAAATTAAGATGTGCTAGACTGAAAATAAATACCAGACTTCTGATTAATTAAAAATTTAATTTTAAACTGATATGTCAAATGATAATATTTTGGATCTCTTGTGTTAAATAAAATATATTCTTAAAATTATTTTCACCTGTTTCTTTTTTTATATGTGACTACCAGAAAATGTACAGTTATAGACGTGTTACATGTGCTAACCTACAGGGTAGTAAGCAATGTGGCAAGCTCTGGAGAATCTAAGATGAAAACAGCGATGAGTTGGGCTTCATGGAATTCAGTTTAGTGCTAACATGAAAAATCTGTACTAATATTACAACTGTATTATTTTCCTGTAACTTGACATCCAAAGCAAATGCCTTTCTATTGTTCTTTCTGTGGAATCAGTATTCCTAATACATAAAAGTCATTTAATACCTGTAATGGTTTGTAAAACTCCCTGGTTTTGTCATATGACCCAAGCACAGAGTTTGGATAACTGGAATGCTTAAGTCAAGTAGGCCTGTTCTGCCCACCTCTTAATTTAGGAAGACTTTAGTCACTATTTAGGTCATCAGACTCTTGCAGAGGCTGAACCTGCTGTCCAAATCTTGGGCATGCATCTAGAACTGGCTGCCCAGCGATGGTTACTCTTAGAGTTAGCATTTAAGATCCTTACTCTTCTTAGGGTCAACGACAAGACTGTTCAGGGAAAGGGGTCCACTCAGTTGTCTGGTCATAGAGTTTTCCTCTGTGTAAGCCCAATTGTCCTGTTCAGAGATTGTAGCTGTACCTTTGGCCTCATCAGCATTATGATTCCACCATTAATGACCTGGTTAAAAATAACTAATAGTAAAGATTACCAACTTTGGAAAAAAACACATCATATGAAGAGCTCTCATTCCATAAAACCAAGAATACTTCACTCATATCATGGCATTGCTGAACCACTATAATTATTTTCTGAAACCATGAATGGTAATTTAACTTCCTAAGAAACAGTTTTAAACTATTTTTGTCGTAGTCGGGTATTCCCCTTGACCCTACAATGAAACAGTTCAACTATTATAAGTATTTCTTTCCTTTTTCACATTTTCCTCAAAATAGCTTTTATTAAAGTCAACTAATTTATGCAGGTTCATATACAGAACTAAATTTTGAAGAGGGATAAATACATTTTTGATAAGCCAACAATAGCATTGTCTTTATGACAGGTTTTTTTTGGTCATACACTTCGTAGTCATTAAGCCCAGTGCAGTCTTGTTAGGATAGACAAATTCATTTGCTCAGTGTTTTACCCTCTAGTCTATGTTCCCCTGCTTACCACTTGATTTGACAATGGTAGAGATTGACTGACAAGTGTGACAGAGGCCACAGGGCCATCTCTTTGTGATGGAAATTGATGCTCTGTAAATATAGTCCTTCACCTTCAATACCTTTAAATACCCAATGATTAACTTTAAGTAGCTCAGATTTGCTTCCATTCTTACTTATTCCCCATTTACAACTGACTTAGGGCCAAGACAAGAGTACTGATTGCAAACATTTCCACTGTTCAAATGGTCAACTAAAATATTTATTTTCTGCAAACTTTTGATTAAGGATGCTAATCTATTTTTATTGAAATGTAAACTAGGATCTATGACTCTAAAGTAGATAGTCAATTGTCTCACATTTCTGACATACGACCAACTTAATATATTTTGTTTTGCACAAATATAATTATTAAGAATCATTGTTATAATATTAACTACAAGAAGGAAATAACATTAAACCCACAATTTATTCTTCCTCTCTTAGTTTATGCAGTAATATTTTATTTATCCTGGATCACTTCCTAGTGAACTCAAATAAACTCCTTTGAAAGAAATTTATCACAGTGCTAGATAGGATAAGATTTGATTTTTAGGGATGAAATTTTGTACCAATATGTCTGATGTCAAATGTATAAAATTAAACTTTGTATCTTCATTTTTATTGTATTGTTCCATTATAATAAAAAATGGTTGAGCTAGCCACTTTTTGGAAACAGATAAAACAAAGTATTAGCTGAAAGCTTTATTTGAAACATGCAAAATCCCCTTTAAGTATCTTTTATATTCCAAGGGGAATAACATTTATATGACAATTATCTTAGAAAAACCACTCATCTAAAAATTCTACAGTTGTCTTCAATCAAATCAAAGCCAAGTCTAGATTAAAGATCTCTTTAGTTACTTGGAAATGAAAAATAAAATGTTTTTATGTATGTATAAAAATGAACAGGTTGTATGAAAGCTGTGGCAGATTGCATCTTGGGACTATTTTACTGTTTAAATAAACTTACATTTGTATATAACAGCACTTTAATAACAAACAAAATATGAGGATAGTAAGGTTAGGTTGAAAAATCATGTAAACCATCATGCTATTTAGGTGATTAATAGAAGCAAAATTCTAATAACTGAATTACAACTATATTAAAACTTAATTAGAAAATAAGTTAAATAGTTAATTAATTACATGACTCCACAACCACTTAATATTGTAGTTATCATTAGGTACATTAAGAATGAATTACTAATATTTTCTACTGTTAATACATGGTTAATTAATGATTAAGCAGTGTTTAACTGCTCACTCATTAATGATTTATTACAGTTACTTTAACAGTTTCACAGATTTGAGTGCCTTAAATAGACATCTTAAGATTACTTTCCAGGTTTACCTTTTTTCTAATGCATTGGCCACTACATTTTCCATTGTATTCCTCTGATCTCCTTTCAACTACGAATATCAAATATCCTGATGCCCTGGTCTATAAGAGCTAATACACTGGCTGTATGAATCTGACCACTAGAGTTGAACCTGAAAAGGGGCACAGAACTTTGTGTGTCAGTTCAGCTCTGCCGTTCTCCCCATGGACATGTGTTTTTCAGCTGAGTGGGAGAAGCGACCATAGGTCATCAAGCCCAACTGGGAACCCATCAGAGAATCTGCTTCCTGATCCAGTACCTAAATTACTTTCACGTTGACTGCAACCCTGCCTGAGAAGAACATGCTGTGTAGGTTCGTTCAGGTTGAGATTTGTCTTAGTGGCGAGTTATGGAATGATAGACCTCTTCCTTTGGTCATGTGGCCCGTGGCCCAGGGCAAGGTAGTCTGTGCATTGTCAGGCATTCTGGTGGTGAGAGAGAGACCTCTCACTGTACAGTTCACTTGGAGATGGCCTGTACCCTGAGCTCTAACATCAGTGGAGCTTATACTTGCTGGGAACTGATTCTTTATCACAGATGTGCTTGTCATTGCTTCTGGATTTGCCTAGAGTTGCCCAGAATGCATTTATAGTCTCTGATATGTACCTGACAACCAGATTGAGGTATTTTTCTCCCATATTGAGAAACTACATGGAAATAGCTTCTGGGGTGTGACATTGCAATCTTAATGCTTGTCTTTATGTATCTATTTGTCCTTATCAGGGGACTCTGTGCTGCTAGGAGACTGTGCTTAGTTGGTATAGAAATGACAGTAATGCTCTGGAAATGGCTTTCCTTTTCTAAAAATTGACAGGTATGTGATAGGGGTGAAACCGCTAAAATTAACTCTCTTTTCCTCCCTACCTTTCAAACAACAGAGCTTTAAAATATAGACTGTCGGAGGGAATGCATTTGTTTTACATTTGCTAAGAAAAGACAGAGAAATCAAATTCTTAAGGTTAGAAATATTGATAAACCTTATCCACTAGAGACTTGACTACATTCTTGTGCCAGGAGCCACTTTGCAATTAGCTGCTAAATATCTAACTCTGATTAAAATCCATGTCATTTTTAAAACTATTTATTTTATGCCTGTCTTTTTTTTTTAAATCATTTACTATAAAGTCAAGGTAATGTGACACTTCTAGATCTCCAGGAATAGAAAAGAGGCAAAACTTACTATATATGCCAAATTTGAATGGAGAAGCCAGTATGTTGTAGGATGGTTTCTGTCCTCCATGGACAAAAACATGATAAAGATAGAACTGAAGATAGTCCAGAATAGAAGAGGAAAATCAGGTTGAATATTGCTGACTAATGCTGCTCATTAGCTGATCCTAGTTACATATTTGGATCAAGGGACAACGGCTTTGGAATTATGAAATCTTATAGGTTATATTATATATAATAATGTATATTATATATGTAAATTAATGAATAGGGACTATGTATTTGGTTACATGTGATAAAACAAAACAGTTAATTTTGCTGTACATTTCTAGAAACTATTTAGGAAGGGTCACATTTATCTTTATAATTCAAGTGTTTTTGGCGGTTAGGATTTAAAAATCACCTGGCTAGTACACATTACCAACAAAGTTTTGTCAGAGGTAAATTTTATATATATGCATATATATACATATATATATGTATATATATATACACGTGTGTATGCACATATGCTCATCAACCATCAACCTCTGATGGAGTAGTAATCGAATATTTGGAAACTCAAAGAAATACACTGAAGGAGGAAATAGAACAAAAGTCAAAGCAAGGCTGCTTTAATGTTTTGCAAATTTCATACCTGCTTAAAGCAAGTGGATATTAGGGGCACCTGAGTGGCTCAGTGGGTTAAAGCCACTGCCTTTGGCTCAGGTCATGATCCCAGGACCCTGGGATCGAGACCCACATGGGGCTCTCTGCTCAGCAGGAGCCTGCTTCCTCCTCTCTCTCTGCCTGCCTCTCTGCCTACTTCTCTGTCAAATAAATAAATTTAAAAAAAAATTTAAAAAAAGCAAATGGAGTCTATGAAAACTATCAGTTAATAGCTAATAGTCTATGATAACTTTTGGAGGTCAATTTAGGTATCTTTATTTTGTTTCCTCAGTGGATAGATTTCCCTTATCCACTGAGATGGCCTTTTGAATTGTAGAACCACTTTTCCTTCATTCACTCACTCATTCTGTGTCTTTGTTGGGTATTTGCTATGTGACAGGCATTGTACTGAGGAAGGACAGGGACAACAATTAGGAAATGAAACCAGCAGTCTCAAGAGGAGTGGCAATATTGGAGCATTATAGACACAGTCAGTATAACTCAGGAGTAAAACCAAAGATCAGTTTTGTAGGAAAATATCTATTGGTAGCCAAATGTCTCTTTATATTTTTTTCTTTTATTATTGTAATAATCTTCAAGGAAACTGATAAAAGTTATCTTTGATGTTGGCAAGCTCATCGTCTGAAACAACTTTGCGTTGTGACCTCTTCCACCATGTAGGGGCTAGCCAAGGATAAATCCCCTTAGAGTAACCTCAAGGAGATGAAGTTCTATGTGATTCAAGTACAGCAAAGGACTAAAGTTCCAGGAGATGCAAGTTTCCATTATAGAAACAAATAAATTTCAAATGTCCAGGGTTTTTTGTATTGTTCTTCATAGAACTAAGTTACATATGCATTGCATGAGGGCCGGGCTCTTGAGGAAGAAACAATTCCCTTGACTGCCATCTTTAGGTGGATAGACCATGACCAAGTGACCAGGTATGATCAAAAAGAAAGAGCTAAAGCCCCATGCTCCTTAAGGCTTTGTTTACCTTTAGTCCAAAGGAGGGGGGGGGAAGCAGCTATTCAAGGTGAGTTTGGTCCAAATTATGTTCTCAGTACTAACCAGGTGCATGAAAATGGAGACATTTTTAACCTGTAGTTCCTGGAGCCTCATAGATAGGTGTTAAGTGGCCCATGGACCACACGTTTTACTGTGTATACCAAATTTTTAGTACTTCTGAGCTTTTCAAGAGAGCCTATAGCATTCATCAGATCTTAAAGGGTCCATCTCTCCAGTTAACAAAAATTGCCTTCAATAAACTATTTGAGTGACAATACTATTGCATCAAGATGTGCTTTTTTAAATTCAGGAATTTCAAGCTTTTTATACAAAATTGTTTTCTTTTAGTTAAGACTAACTGCAAAATCTAGTCAAGTCCTCCTATTATCTGATAAAGCTGAGAATAGAGAACTGACTTTCATTACTCCATTCACACAAGTTTATTTTATTTCTATATTGTCCTCTAGCCTTGGTGTGTAGAAAAAGCCAGAAAGTATTTCCCATTCAGGGACAAGAAAGTTTTAAAAAGAATCCAGTTTTGGTATGCTGATAAGCTCCACAACCTAAAATAATTTCTCTGGTTTTATTTATATACTTGTTATAGGCCTTTATGATACTTTCTAAACTTACATCTTTCTAATTTTTCTTGGGCAACTCACCATGAAAGGGTTTCCATCTTTAAGTAGAGGTAAAATAATTTAACTATTTCTATATCTCTCAATTATGGATAACTATACTTTGTTCTTCTATCAGCATATTTTTGTGACCTCACCCTTGCTACTCAAAAACTTGACACAGTAATATTTTATTCCATCCCAAAGGTACCATATGTCACCTTCCACCTTCCTAAGATAGACACACCAGGTGTCAGAAAACGGCAGGCTTTAAGTAGCTAAAGTTGAAGGTAATAGTCCTTGGCATGTCTAAATGCACTTTAAGAAAAAAAAAAGTTTTTCTATGAATAAAAGATGTGAAAAAGTCAGTCATGCTAAGATATCATTTTTAAACATATAATCGTTAGGATAAATGAAGGTTTTCCTATAAGAATAAACAAGGTACTTTGATTTTATTTAATATAAAATTTATTTAATAATAGAGCTTATACACAAATTAGCTGATCCAATCATGTTAAAATCATATACATATCAACAAAATAAAAACAACTCACAAAAAAACAAATTATTTCTTGGGCTAGATGTGATTGAATGTATTCATTTTGGCTTTGAGCATTCACATGTGTGTTATATGTAAGTTATATGTTATATGTAAGTGAAGAAAAGAGAAAGTGTATTTATTCCAATCTGAATTATGTCCTATGATGGCAACTGAATTTATACCATCCATCTATGATATTTCCATTAAAGATACCAGATATAGGCAAAAAGCTCAAATTACTTATAGATGCAATATTTTAACACGGAAAGTCTGGATGGAACTTCTATAGGTTCACAAAGAGCATGGCTGGCTGTACTGGAATGCTGGGTCCAAACTAGAGATCCCTTTTGAGGTTTACAGTTTAGAGTAAAACAGATTTATTAATAATCAATGCACTCATATGACCAAGAATGTTATCAGCTCATCCAAGATGGAGAACAACAGGAAACTTAAGCCTAGACTCATTTTATTTTTGCCCTTCTTAGTATATGCATTGGAAAAGAACCCCATTGGCCCTTTTTTAGCTAGTAATGTCTAATGCAGGAAGACAGGAATAAGCAGAGTAGAAAGCACCTGTCAGCTCTATTTCCCACTCTCCTTGATTAGCATGAAACATTAATAGGGCTTTCAGAAATTCTGGCCTGAAATGGGCTTTGCCTGAGAACGTGTCTATCTTTACTGCACAAAAGCCACTGTCATTAAAAAAGGGCAGATAACTAAAGAAGACTCTTTCTTGAAATTTATACCTTTTTTTCATAGAATGACAAATTATTTTAATAATGGGAATCACACACACTGCCATTTGTATAATGTTTCCCATAAAATTCCCCCATTAAATTTGCTCCTTTACTTGACTCATCTCTTTTTTTGAAAGAATGACACACACAAAATGATACATCATGATTTCTTATAAAGAATTGGAAATGAACATACAGTACTGGGTTAACATACATTTTAATAAAATTTTCATTGTTGTGCATTTCACTTTTCGATATTGAAAACCAGGGATGTTCCAGTAACCTCAGGCAATGCCTAGGGATAAAACAAATCATATGGTGGTGAACTATTTTCACCTATTTATTCTTCTATAGAAAAAAAAATATTCATAAATACCAAAGAAAATCAGATGGGCACTAAAAAATTTAAATGCAGTCTTAATGCCATTTGCCACATACTCTATTTAGCTGTATACTAAAAATAAAACCAGAAGACGCTTTTGAGAGTTCTAGAATTTTTTTTTTTTTTTGATGGCGTGGTGTGTCATTCATTTTCATTAAAGATGGGAGTCAGATTGATTTTGGTTCTTCAAAATGGCCACAAAAATCAACAGACAGAATGGAGTTCAAGTAAGAAGGTCACAGATCACAAAACACAGCTCTCTGTCTCTTAAAAAAAAGAAAAAAAATGTACCCAGATTCAGAATTCGATGTTAGAGTTTTTCAGGTCTGGGAACTTTTGATTTGAGTTGAGCACTCGTTATATTCACATAGTCGGTTAGTTTACAAAGAAACATGCATGTTATCGAATCTGTCCTTACGTTACGTGAGTGTGTCAGCCAGCACACTCGATGTCGTCCTATAGGATTTCCTAAGAGAGCAAACAGCAGAGAACTGCCTAGGTGAAATGAGGTGTCTACCACAATTTTATTAAAAAAACACGTTCCATGGAAAAATCATGCCAATTGTCCCACTGTCACCATGGACCTATAATGTGGTGGCCCAAGTTAAATGAGGTGCAAATTAAGTGTGTTTCCAATTTCTTTCTGGTGATTCTGTGAGTGTGGATCTCCTGCAGGATTTCATGGGAAGATTCAGTAGGTGCCCATGATAAGGAAAGTTAGAAGAATGAACTGACTATTTTAGTTAAGGAAAGCTGTTAATTAAAATATTGTGAGCACTTTTTGTCCCATTAAGAAACATCTTTTATCAGTTCTCAGAGGGATGCTGCTGATAATCATTGCTCTCAAAACAGGGCGACAAGCAAGATAAAGAAGCTAGGAGAAGGCAGTTAAAAACAACAACATTAAAAAAGTCAAATCTTATCAAATGAATTTGTACAGGACGTCCCAGTGAACTGCCAGCAGATGGTTAGCAAACCTACAGAGACTATCCAACACATCCTGAATGGTAGTTTAAAGTCTATAATATTTTTCTCCTTCCAATACATGTTTTGCTTCACGAATTAAAAACAAAGTATGTAAAGAATGCATATCTGATCTCCGTT
>NW_019154099.1:33354725-33524725 GCF_002288905.1 Enhydra lutris kenyoni | reverse complement strand
GTATGTCATGGCATTAGTAGAATAATTGCCATGGAGGCAAAACTTTGGAAACCAGTTGGAAGTTCTTCGAATGTTAAATCTAGATTTATTGTATCATCCAATAATTCTACTCCCAGATATCTTACTCAAGAGAAATGAAAACACAAAATGAGCCCATACAAAAATTAGTGCACAAATGTCCACAGCAGCATTACTCACAGTAGCCAAATAGGACAACCCAGATGTCTATCAACTAATCAATGGATAAATAAAATGTGATGTAACTATACAATGGAATCTTACAGATTCCAAGTACATTCCAAGTACATCTTACATTCCAAGTACAGATACATGCTACAGCATGGAGGAACAGTGTGAGCATTATAGCAACCGAAAGAAGCAGTTCACAGAGGCTCATGTATTATGTGATACCATTTATATGAAATGTTTAGAAAAGGAAAATCTGCAGAGACAGAAACTAGATGACTTGTTGCCTCGGGCTGAGGGGGAGTGGAGAGTGGAGTGAAGGGGATAGAGAATGCCACTAACAGGTACAAAGTTTCTTTTTGTGTGTTGAAAAAGTTCAAAATGAGTTATGGTTATGGATGCCTAACTCTGCAATATGTTAGGAACCACTGAATTAAACACTTCAAATGGATGAACTTTATGGTATATAAATTATATCTCAATGAAGATGTAATAAATGAAGGAACATTTAAAAAAAGGAGCTGAGGCAATAATTTAAAATAGTAGCTACTGAGAATTTTCCAAAATTAAAGAAAGACACCAATGTTAGGTTTAAAAACGTTAATGAATCCCAAGCAGGGTGAATACATTTGTAAAAATCCACACATTTAGACACATCAGAAGCAAAGAATGGAACATCAGTGTCTCTCTACTTGGTTCTTGGGGCTTTTCCGCATGATAAGAGGAGACATGACAAAAGTTATCCACTGCTATCTTCCTTGCATCCATCAGGTGATACACAATGTCCATCTGTCCCATCACTGGTGATGCTAATTTTGATCACTTGAGTAGAATGGGTTCTGCCTAGCTTCTCCACTGAGCAAGTTACTATTTTTCTATTGGTGACAAGTACTGTGTGAGGAGGCAATTATAGTAAATATATCATTCTTCATCCAAATCTTACCCACTAGTTTTAGCCAAATGGTCATTTTCTAATTCCATCATTTCCTTCCATATTCTTGGGTGGTGTTCTACTATAAGATATAATTTTAATTTTTCCTAATTTATTTGTTCTTTCATTTGCCTATTTACCTTAGTGTGAAATCATAGATTTTTTTACTGGATGAACTATAACCCATTACTATCATTATTAATTTTGATGCTCAAATTGTCCCATATTTGTCCAGTGGAAGTCCTTCAAAGCTTTAGAAATACCATCATCATTCTTCGATTACTTTTTTTACTTCCTTTCACAGAAAGATGCTAAGGACATCTTACATATTTTCTGCCCTGCTCTGGATTCAGGCATTTATCCAAGGACCATAGTTCCCTCATCGAAGAACAGTGTTTAGAAACCAAGATCTGGGTACCATGACTGCTCTTTGCCTCCAGGGTTTTACTAGGGTTTTCTCAAGTCCATTCAGTGCACAAAGTCAGGCAATGTATATGTGTACATACACACACATGCACAAAATCTCATCGATGCTTTTTCTATGTCTACTTCTGTATATTGAAAACATCACTGCATACCAATACCTCCACTAACCTAATACCATAGAGTTCATATTAGTTTTCTGTTTTCATATTTGTAACTCCCTTCTCTAAAAATGAGAAATGCAGCTTCCTCAATAGTTGCACATATTTTCCTCAGTAGATGTACATATTTTTTCAATATCCATGATTGTAGTCAATCTCCTGACCCCAGCAGACCTGTAGTTCTATTGAATCATCCTCCTCTGAAAAACATTGGTCCCCAAGCTGCTGCCTTATTTAGTTGGCTTCTTCTTTGAGGCTGGGTCTCCTGAGCCCTGACAGGAGGGCACCTCATTCTATCACTTTCCTTGTATTGGCTCCAATCTTTGCCTGCCTAACTCTCTCACTGACACCTATCTTATGCTTTTTTAAAAAGTCATTTTTCTGCTTTGATAGAAAAATACTGGAATATTCACAAATATCCAATTAAAAAGGTAAAGCAGTGTGAGCTATTAAAAACAACAATACCACCTTAATTTGGATCTTAAGGTTCCAACTGTAATTGTAATATACAAGGAATTCATGCACCCTGATGTTTATAGCAGCAATGTCTACAATAGCCAAATGATGGAAACAGCCCAAATGTTCATCAGCTGATGAGTGGATAAAGAAGATGTGGTATATACATACAATGGAATACAACTCAGCTATAAGAAAGGATGAAGTCTTGCCATTTGCAATGATGTGGGTGGAACTGGAGAATATTATGCTAAGTTAAATAAGTCAGTCAGAGAAATACAAACCAAGAAAAAGACTACAGAGGACAAACTGATGGTTACCAGGATGGATGGATGAAATAGGTGAAGGGGATTAAGGAGTGCACTTACTGCGATGAGCACAGGGTGTTATATGAAAGTGTTGACTCACTGTATTGCACACCACAACTAATGTTATACTATATGTCAATTCACTTGGATTTAAATAAAAACTTAAAAAACAAAAAAAAAAAAACAAAAAAACCCTGTCCACCAGCTCTTCCAACACACGAAACACTATGGTAAACCACTTCACACCATAAATGTGTCAAATACCCCTCCTTTAGATCTATTGTGTATTGCATCTTGATTTTTTTAGAGGGCATATCTGTAATTCGCAATGTGCCAGTTACCTAATGATATTAAAAAGTATGAATTATTACTCGTCCATTTGTTTCTTAAATTGAATTTTTTAATGATATAATTTATTCATTACAGCAATATTGTAGACATAAGACACTTAAGAAATTTCATAATTAATTAAATTTAATACAATAGAAAGTCAATGCAGATATTTTCCAGAACAGTATAGGTAATAACATTAAAGTATGAACTCACATCCTTTGTGAGAGAAAAGAATTGTGAGAAAAAGTGATATAAATTTAACTTTTATTTCAGATGCTCTAAAATGCCTATAAAACTTTTTATCCCAAGACTGAACATTCAGTTATGGAGCATAAAAATACTAAATACATAGCCAGATGTCAATTGGAGAAACCCCTCTTTTGCATAACAAAATTCTCCTTTGCTCCATTTTCCCATATGTTCTCATTGTCCAAGGGCAGATTCCCTTTAAGAGGCTTAAAGTTGTAAAAGAACGCATCCTCTTCATCTAGAGCTTGTATTCTGGTTCCATTCAGGTCCTATTTCAGAACCTGATCCAGAATAGTCTTTCTAAAGAGAGAAGGTATCATACACATTCTGGAACGTCTTCTCTGAAAAGGATCAGTTCTTAGAGGAAGAATCTTTTTTGGATTTGCATTGAGGCAGGACAAAACAATGGTCCCTTTACTTCAATGCAGTTTGCAGAATAACTATCCAAACTATAACAAACTCACTGGTACTTGGCTAGCCATCTAGCATCACTTTATACTGAAGATTCCAGAAACAGAATTAGGTAAAATGGCGATTCTGCTGCATTTGTGCAGTCTTTGCATTATGAACAGTGGGTTCCATGCTTTAGCCTTCTGTGTAATCACCTCACACTTAGGCAAGTAGCAGAGTGTTCTCGGTCTCTTTCAGAAAATATTTCCAAACCCGAGACCCTTCCTAGGACACATGTTAACAACCTCTTTGATTTGTGTGTTCTTGGCCTTGAATAAGCTGGGAATTGGGACCAAGTGTAGGTTCTTCTCTCATTAGACTACTAGACCTCAGAAAATATGTCAACCATTACCCACCTCCCTTCAGCTCCTGCCCCTGTCCTGCACATGCTGAGGAGACTACAGGCTTGCTTGGGTCCTGCCCTTCTGGAGGCAGAGGTTGTGTTACTCAGGGACCTGACAAAGTAAAGATTAGTTGAGTTATTTGCATGTCAGAGGATCACAGTTAGGTCAGCTGAAACCTGGTACAACAGAGGCTTTGAAAAGGCACTTCAGATTCACAAGACCCAGAAAGAGGCAGAATACACCTTAATTGACCTTCAACCACAGGTCCTTTATACTTGCTATTCGGACAGTCTGGAGTTTGTTTTTGTTTTTGTTTTAAATAATAGTCCTCACTCCCATTACCTCTCTCTTCTTCAACTACTTTACTTTTCTCTATAGCTTGAAAAGTAATTACTTATATATGATTTTATTCTTTCTTCTCTTCAATTGTTTCTTTTAGTCCTTGTATTACTGACATTTCTATAGCCTTTTTCTGTGCTGCTTGTTCTTGTTTTATTGTAATTGTCCTCTCTGAAACTTGTGACATTTCTCCTCACCCTTAACTCTGTCTTTTCTTTCTTCTTTCCTGTGATTGGTTTCTGCTTCTCTGAATACCTCTTAAATTTCCATTATGCCATCTTCAATTCTTTAACTTTTCACTCTAAAAGCTTTAGTTGGGTGATCTCAATAAATCCTTAGCTTCCATTGCCAACTACATTACACAATTCTTAAATTTATGTCCCTGTCTTGAGCTTTTTCCTGAATACAAGTATTATATTTCTCACAAAGGTGCAATTCAATTGAGGAAGAAGATGAGGTGGACAAGGCAGACACATACATTGGTCATTTTATTAAGATGTGATTAGGGCCATTTCAGGATGAAAATAGGCTGTTATGTCCCTTCCATTTATTAGGTAATAATAGCAGTATTTACCTGATAGGGCTGTTATCAAGTTTAGATGAAATAATCCAAGTATAGCATTTAGAAGAATGCCTCAAATTAAATGCCTAATAAATGTTATCTCCTGTTATTACTATTATTATTATTATTATTATTATTATGTATTTATTTAGCACACCAAAGAGTCCTTGAGCTCATATAAGGCTTCCTGGAGGCAGTTTTCTGTGTGCTAAAATTTAAAGAATCAGAAAGAAAGGAAGCAGTTGATGAAGAGTAGAAAGGACATTTCGGGTACTGAAAACAATGTAAATAATGACACAAAAGATGGAAGCAGATGCTATGTGGGAGAAGATAAAAATAGATAGATGTTCTAGAGCATATATTTCAAGGTGGGTGAAAGCCAGAAATAAAATTTAAAAATTAAGTAGAGGCCAGGTCACGGAGAGCCCTAAATGTTGTACTAAGAAGTGTGGCTGTTCTCTACAGGTGTTCCAAAATTTGAATTTTAAATGTAGATGATGTTAAATTATGATTTTTTCATTCTAGATAAAATTATTTTTGTAGCAAATGGTAGGATGTCATTCAGAGTAACAAATCCAAAAACAGTGCCTCCATTTATACAAAAACTATAAAGACTGCATCCATAATAACACATGAGACATCACTCTGAAGGTCCCCAAAATAGTTGGATGTGTTGGAGGATGATGGAGATTCCATGCTGGCTATCTGGCGGAAAGTCAGAGAAATACTGAATAGCACTGTTCCTGTGACTGCATCAAGCACTGGATACCAATTAGCTGTAATGTGTTGAATAACAGTAAGTGCAATCATAGGCATGTAAATAAAGTACAACAGCATCAAAAGAAAGGGAATTACCTTAGAAAGATAGAGACTGAACATCATTAAAAGTACAATTTTAAACTGCACACAAAGAACATCCATTGTGGTTAAGCCATAGTGAGAAATGTGGAGGAAATGGGAGAAAATGATGCTTAAAGTCCTGCTTGAGGGCAGATGGTGAAAAGCATTTACTCTCTCTCCAACAATTTTTAGTTTTCTTCTATATAAGTATCAGGAATTGACATTTTATCATGCTTATTGGTTTTTGAATGTGTTTTACTTATTGTTATGGAATCATAGAATGAAAAAAATAAAATTACTATGGAAATACATAAAATTAAATGCTGGACAACATATTTAAATTCTGATTTTCTGATTATATGTATTAGGTAGTGGATTTAAAATCTCCTTCACTTCAGGAAAGAGGAGAAAGAGAATACCAATCAGATGAGAACTGAGATCTTAACATTAGAATGTGCTTTACAATATATTCATTACATTTGTAACTGACCCATATAATAGGTTGACCATGTTTATTGCAGTTATTAATTCAGAATGTCTACAGGATTAGGGTGAAGTAAGATGTCAAAACCATTTAGTGAAGTCTATATTCTGATTAAGAATATGTGTGCTGCGTTGTTCATTCATCCAAAGTAATCACAGGTAATAATAATCCATCTTATGTTGATATACCATATTTAATCATGAGAGAGTCTAGAGCATTTGGTAAACTGAAATTATTCCAATGCTGAGCCATAACAATAATTGTACTCAGGAAATAGCATAATACAAACGACAGGAACCTGAAAAAAATCTTAAATGTGCATGTGTGAAAATACATGTTTTAAAATAAATACCATGACTTCAAATTAATGATCTTGTTTATATACAGAATAGAATCTAAGAATCTTAGCATCGTAATAAAGCAAGAAGGGACCTTGGCGATCACCTTCTCCAACCACTTCATTTTACAGATGAGGAAACTAATTTCTACAATTTTGATTTCCTGCTAGTTCCTACTAAGTTGCAACATTATCTCCACACCACTATTCGCAAAAATATTAGCATATTATTTACTAAAGTGATATAAAATGTATTACTGGTCTGTACTCTGCCCTGCCAACAGCACCTGATTCAGAAATTCAGATCCTAAAAGCTCCACCTATAAATTACTCAAAATCGTGCCAAATTCATTGCCGGGAGGAACTTCTAGGAGCCAGAAATGCATTAAGGTAAAGAGTGATGCTAGTAGTATAAAATTGGACACTCCACCCCCCATTCCTTTGTTGCCTCCCCAAATGTGCTTTAATCTAAAGAAAGAGCTGATAACAAGCTCTTTGATATCACTTGGAGGGTTCAGAGACCTCCAAAATACACAATGCCCCATAGATTGTCTTAGTGTTTGAATTTGGGCTATTTTTCACATGTGGTTTCAACTGCCAAGTCTGCCATGTTAATAGCAGCCTATGAAGTTCAAAGACTCTTCCACATACACTGGCAAGTATTAGACAGCTTCCTCCCTCTGCCTTCTGCCATATTACTTTTTTCAATAAAAGTGTTGATTCAAAGCTTTTCTATAAGTTGCTGGCTCTGTTTGGGGTTTTTCTTCTTCTCTTCTCCATTTCTTTTGCACATTCTTCCTCTTCTAAAAGTTCCAGCCCACAGTTCCTCTCATGTCTTCCAACCCAGCCATCACTTGGTGATGTAAGCCCTGTAAGCTCAGGGTTTGTTGTTGTGGCATTTAAAAATTTTTATCTCACTTAATTTTCACAATCATAACTTGTCACTCAACTGTTTCATGGGAATGTCTAGTCTATTTAAATTATGTTATAAATTTCTAATGAGCAAAAAAACTATATGTCTTTTCTATTTCCCCAGTGCATGCCAGCATCCTAAGGCCATTTTTGGCTCTCCATGAGTAAATTTTGATGCTAAACCATGCATTTTGTTTATACTGCTTAGCTGAAGTCTGTCCACATAGTGATATGTTCATAAAAATCAATGTTCCAACATTGTAAATGGTATAAAAGTGACTATAGGTGATCATTTTGATTAGAAAGTTTTGATTGTTCTTTAATAATTTTTCTATAGATAGGGTTAAAGCCACAGATTCACAGTGCTTGACAATTACTCAAAAAGAACCGCCCTAAAAATATATGAACAGAAAATTTCCTTTTTTTTAAAAAAAAAATCAACATTTTATGAATGAAGAACCATTTTTTAAATTATTCCAGTAAGCCTGAAGAGAGGCAGCAAAGTGCAATGTCATTAAAATGGTGGGGTTTAGATGGACAATGGGTGAGATGGCAGCTCACTTATTTATCAGTTGTGTGACTTGGGGAATGCTATCTGGCCGTGTCTGTGTCCTTGCATATAAAATAGGAAGAATAGGGGCGCCTGGGTGGCTCAGTGGGTTAAAGCCTCTGCCTTCGGCTCAGGTCATGATCCCAGGTCCTCTCTGCTCAGCAGGGGGCCTGCTTACTCCTCTCTCTCTGCCTGACTCTCTGCCTACTTGTTGTGATCTCTGTCTGTCAAATAAATAAATAAAATCTTTAAAAAAAAAAAAAAGGAAGAATAATATGCTCATAACTGAGTTTAAGAAACTTAAGTAAAATGAGGCACGTAGATGACTTATCTGTTGAGCCAGAGCTCAGATTGGTAGTAGTTTGCCACACGTAGTAGTTGGTGACATCACTGCATCAGTGGTGTCTGCACTGAACACGCATGCACTGCCAATCTCTTAAATATACGGATGTGCATGGGGGAAAAAGACTTGTTTGGGTCCTCTGTGGGAGGTGAGAGGAAGGAAAGGGGGTAGGGAAGTCAGCATGGTGTCTGTTTGTTCTAGCAGTGGTCTCCTTAAATAGCTGCCAACCATTCTTTCCCTCCTAAATGCTTGTGACACTCCTCACATTTAAGAAATGGAGCTTCCCCGGCCTCCTTTGAAACTGAGTTGGCCATGTGACCTTCTCTGACCAATTGGCTGTGGTGGAAGATATATTCTGGGACTTCTAAGTCCAGTTCATAAGAGGTATGTCAGCTTCTGAAATCTTGAAAAACTCTGGCTTGGAGACCAGCCACCATGTTGTGAGAAAGCCCAATCTACTCCAGCACTAAGTAAAGGGCACTTGGTAAGAGGCTTGGAGAATAAAAAGACCATCTTCAACATTCTACTTCCAACTAAATGAATTCACATAAGTGGTCTCAGCCAGCATCATAAGGAGCAAAAAAACCCTGCCAATTAAGGCGTCTGTCCTGCCTTCACTCCTGACCCACAGAATCTTAAGAAATGGTAGTTATTGTTTTAAGCCACTAAGCTTGTAGATGATTTCTAACACAACAATCGGTACTCACAAGAACTACCCATGTCTAGGAATTATATCAGTCTTTATGGAAAAGGGGCATTTCCCCAATTTATTCAGAATTCAGGATTGCTTTGGGTTAGTGAGGCTTGGAGGGCATGAGGCATGTTGTGTAATATGAGGATATAAAGCTTTGAGGGCCATAAGGCACTATGCCTCCAAAGTGGAAGCAGGATATCTGAATGCAGAGATAGCAGTGAGCTCTCTGGGGTGACCTTCCTGACAGCAGCTCCAACAACAGGGACTATGCAGAGTTGCAAGAGTACACCTAAACACACATAAACCTTCCTTGGAGGCTGCCATAAACCATGAGAGGGGTTTGGGGGCAGAGAAGACTTCTGGGGTGGCAAATCAGTAGTTCTTCTGAATATGAACTTACAATGAGTAGACCTACAAAAATCAAAAACCAAGTTTCAAGGAAGGGATTCTAACTGGTTTGGTTTGAATAGTTCCTCTCATCTTTGAAGCAAATGCCTTGGATGCAGGGGGTGGGTAGTGACTGTATTGTGTGTGTGTGTGTGTGTGTGTGTGTGTGTGTGTGTGTGTGTGTGTGGCTACTGAAAGCTAAGCTGTGGTCTTGTGTGGACACAGGGAGTGGAAGGAGGACTACCTCAGCTAAGGCTAGTTCCATCATTTGCTTGTATCTGTTAGAGCTTATTTTCTGCACTGCAATTTTTTCTTACCTTGACTCTTCCTGAAGACTCTTACTGGATGTTTCTCTACACCTTCAAAATATGGAAACCCCCGGTATAGGAACCACTCAGCAAATAGTAGTTGCCTTTCTCTGACACTTATTGCCGTTTCTTGTTACTATTACTATTCTTGTTTCTAGCAGTATGCGCATGTAATCAGTGTTATTAATAATAATAAGTAAGTATGTTTGGTGCTTTACCATTTTCAAAGTGCTTTGACATAGTTATAAACTTTATCTTTGCACATGATTTGGGGATTATAATTTTAACCTCTCAGCAGAAAAGGAAGAGTCAGACAGAGTATATATCTTGTGAGTGGGTTTTCTAAGGGTCAGAGGAAACTGGGTAAAGTGTAACCTTCTTGTCCAGCAGGTCCAGGATACCCACTAGGGTATAACCCATGACAGAATCACATTTACAGGGAAACTAATTTGAAACTGAGATGTTACTAAGGTGAAGAAGGAGGTAAAAAAGTAGTAGATTCAGTGATTCTGAGAGCAAGGGGGCAGAAATGGGCCACTAGCACCATGTTGGCTGCTTAGAGCAGATGTGGGATTTTGTTATTAGTGGGGCTGTCTATTTAAGTGGTTCCCAGAGCTGTAAAGGCAAAAAAGACTGACACGTATGGCAGCTTAAGGAAGTCTGACAGCGAGGAAAGGGCTGGTACAGTGCTTGAGACTCAGGAGGCTCCTGCACTCATGAAATTCCTCTAAATCCTTGTGATTTGTGCTTATCCCAAATCATGTCATCCTACTACAGCTGCAAGCATGTTTTGCCTCTCAATCCCAGACTGCCCCTTGTTAACTGGGAAACCTTCGGCCACTATTTTTTAACCCTTCCAATGCCCAGCTTCTTTTGCTGTAAAATGGGATCATGCTATCTGTCTCATGTGGGGAAGAGTGAATAAGGACATTTAAAGCACTGATCTTAATGCCTAGTGGGAGAAGGCCTTCCTACACTGTAGATACCCTGATCTCTTCAATGGTAGCAGGAAAAGACTCTCAATCCTCCTTAATCCTGCTACATTATTAATAACGGAAAACTTAAAGTAGAAAATGGATTTTTCCCCTCCAACTTACACACAACACTGAAGACTCTGAGCCTCTTGCAATATTAACTCTAGAATAAAGCTTCTGAAGTAAGACATTGCACACACCACAGCTTAACTTAGGAAAGTTACTAAATGTATATAAGCCACAGTTCCTTTACCTTTAAAACGAGTATAATAAGGGTGCCTGGGTGTCTCAGTTGGTTAAGTGAACCACTCTTGATTTTGACTCAGGTCATGATCTTAAGTCGTGAGATTGAGCCCTTCATCAGGCTCCCCAGTTAACATGGAGTCTGCTTGAGATTCTCTCTCTCCCTCCCCCTCTGCTCCTCCCCCCACTCAAATGTGCTCTCTGAGTAAATAAATAAAATCTTTAAAATAAATAAATGAGTATAATAATAACAGCTCCTTCCTAGAATTGTAAGGATTCAGTGTACATTTAGCATAACATATGTTGCATAGTAAATGCTCAGTAATAATTGACTAATATTATGATTATTGAAACCTCAGTTTACTGACCTACAGATATGGGCATAGTAATATCTACTTTGATAGGTATTTTGAAGAGTAAAATGGAGATTATTTACATAAATATATGTAGATTCATAACCAGCACATAGTAAGCACAGAGCCAATGCTGTTTCACTCCTGCGCTTTATTAATCATCACTTAATTAAGATAAGTGCCCAAACAAATGCTAGTGTCCATAACTACTTGGTACTCATATCGAATGGAAAACATTCCTGATATCTAGAAATTAGGAGATGTAGATCTCTGGCTATTTGAGGGGATATAGGTGTAGGTGATTTAAGAAGAGGTAAGGTAATTTAATGTGCAAGGTTATATCTTCAACAGCAAAAATAAGTTAATTTACTAACTCCCAATAAAGATGAAGTAAGACTTAAGGTGACACTGATAAACAACTGTCATGGGTGATGGCCATATGAAAGAGCCATATGTGTGTGAGTGTACACCTGCAAAGCCAACTCACACTAGATTTTCCACACCCCAAAGAAGATGGTAATCTCAATCTCCTACATCTTTGAGAACAAAGGAATTGTTAAATATTGTTCACTATATAATATTTCACTATATGTAAGCGAGACTGTACAATAAATTTTGGTGGGGGTTCAAAGGTTGATAAAATAATATTCCAAATTAATGTGATTTTGATTTGTTTTTCTAGCAAATGAGCAAGATAAGAACTGTATGAGAAAATAACAGAAATCAATGAGAAGACATTACCTCCTGGTTCTTTCCAGAAGTTAGATGGTCAACCTTGTGGTCCAAGAGCTAAGTTCTCTTCATTAGACTAGAACATGGGTTTGTCAATATTCAAGGGTATTGCTTTATCATATATGCTGGTTCTTATTATGACAAATTACACATTTCTGTGTCTTTATCATATCATCTTGATTGCAAAGAGAATGGGTCATGCATATCCTGCCAAAATATGTCATTATCCACTTTGTAGCACAACAGCATATAGTAGACTTTGATCATCAGCTTGTAATCATTTCTGAATAGTTATTCACCTTTATATAAAGAATTGCAGAATAAGCATTGTTCTTGTTGTGGATCTTCTATATAGAAAGTACTGAGAGGTAAAATATTGGCATTTAAAATTAAAGGAATAAAAGATGTATAAGCTGTTTAATGTATAGATAAAAGGAGAATTCAAAGTTTTTTTTATAAGGAATTCATTTTCCAAGAAACAGCTTCAATTAAAAATATCTGGCAAATAAAAAAGAGAATTTTAAAGCATTTGACAAAAGATTTAATAATTTAACATTTTTCTTCTTTTCCTTTGAAAGAATATAAAAATGTAAATCTCATTACTCAAACGTGATGCTGTAGCCCTATAGAATTATTTTTAAAACGAATAAGATTCCTAGTTATTTTATTGAACAAGACTAGAGACTTTAAATATAACAAAGAAAAATAAAATCTAAAGAATCGTGGAATGAAGTCAGGTATATGACTGACATAAATTTGTTAGAAGATATCCTAATGCTAATGAAGAAGAATTCAAGAAAAAAAAGTAGAACACTTCTATAATCCTAGGGGTTTTATAATATTTGTGGAAATTTGGAGAAATACTAAAAATGTTAAGTTTTAAACCAAAGATGAAGTTTTAGACAAACTAAACATAATTCAAAGACATTTTTAAAAATATGTTTAATTTGAAGGAAATACCTTCTGTGAAGCTGTCATCTTGATAGGTGGCAAAATCGTACAAATGTGGTTTGTGTTCCATTTGAACCATTCGAATTCCACAGGTAAATGGGTCAGGTTCACCTTTGCATCATCTTTGACTGAAAAGAACTTTGCAGTCACTATGTACCAGTTACCAGTTTGTTACACACCACATGCTCTCATTTGTCCTTGGAAATTGGGAAAGAGAAGAGAACAGAATTTTGGTTCGTTTTTTTTCTGTTGCCAGGAGTTTTCTTACTGACTCTGATTATGTCTTACCCAGAGCAAGTGCTCTAGTAGATCAGAAAAGAGAATGGAGCAACATGTGAGCATTTGAAATGGCTGTGAATAAACATCTACCAGCATATTTGTCATGTACCTTGATCTGCTAAGATCAAGGGATTTCTAAGAGAC
Organism: Enhydra lutris kenyoni; assembly: GCF_002288905.1. Taxonomy (NCBI): domain Eukaryota; kingdom Metazoa; phylum Chordata; class Mammalia; order Carnivora; family Mustelidae; genus Enhydra; species Enhydra lutris. Next base: position 33,511,452 of record NW_019154099.1, on the reverse strand, counting down.
AGTTTGGCTTCCTAGAGCTGCTTAATTACATTACAAGTGCTTTTTTTTTTTTTTGTTCAGCCACAAGAATCAGTGGGAATAATAATCATAGTAACAAGCAATAGCCAATCACCAAAATATTGTGCCATAGATATTGACCTATCAACTACTGCATCAAGAATTGAGTTTCTACTGTAAACCCATTTTCTGTGGTCAAAAGTTATCCTAAGCTAATAAAACATAAGTTGTATCAAATGTTTATTTATTGGGAAACCCTTGCTGATTTAGGACAAAATCACTTTATCCTTAGGTGGTTTTTTTTCTCTTTTGTAAGCCATCTGCAGAAAACAAAAGATTAAAACAAGAGAACTTATGTATATGTATTTAATTACATATATATATTTCTTCTGGTTTTATCATTCTTGTTCATTCTGTACATGTAGAATAACTCTTGAAAACGGAACAAGAAGTACATTAGTTAGATAGACAAAATCCTATTCTTAGATTGACCTCTAAACTGTCAGGACAATTGTCCCAGATTTCTTGGATATGCCCAGTTCTGAGGACATCATATACATACATGAAGGGCCTTAAACCAGTTCTGCCAGTTTTGGCTGCTACCAAAACGGAAGACAAATTCAGAAGAGTAGCACACAGCACGGTCTCTAAATACTATTTTCCATAACATGATGAAGGATTCTAGGAGAAATCTCTGATTCCAGGTTTCGGAAAGGAAAGATAAAGGTACACGTGGAACAGGTTGTTATGTCAGAAAGGGAGAAAGATATGCTACTGGGGACATACCACAGAGAGAGAAACCTTCTTGAAGGGCTCCCACTAGCCATAGATTTGATAAATGCAGATCAAATAAAATAATGAATTGCAATGGTTAAAATATATCAAGTATTTTATTATATTTTATTTTATTTATTTTATTTTTTTTCAGTGTTCCAAAATTCATTGTTTATGCACCACACCCAGTGCTCCATGCAATATGTGCCCTCCTTAATACCCACCACCAGGCTCACCCAACCCCCCCACCCACCTCCCCTCCAAAACCCTCAGTTTGTTTCTCAAGTATTTTAGAAGTCTGAGTTTATAGCTAACTAAAACAATTTTTAAAACTTTTAAAATTTATTATTATTACTTTTTAAACAAACAAACAAAAAATTTAAATCCTTATTGATCACCACTAGAGGTTGCTAGGGTACCAACTCATTATTCTAAAAAGTATTTTTAAAAAAAGAAGTTGGGGTAGGAGGAAGAACTGAGCATTTATACCAATTTTCTGGTATGAGCTATATTTTAGGATAAACAAAGAGCTGATAAAAGAAGATTCTTCTATATTAAAGAATTTCAGTTCATAAAAAACAGAAGGAATGATAAAATCAGACATGTATCATTTTGCAACTTCCAAATAAATAATATATTAAGTCAGTAATAATCAATGACTACTAAAACTCTTATTTGAAAGGCTAATGAGGAATGTTGAAAGGGACAGACCAGGCTGACAATAGCCAACCCAATTTTAGCAGTACCACAAGTGGGACAACTGTACATTATGTGTGTCCTGATACTGTACAGGAAATATACGGTGCCCTTTTTGAAGCTTTCTTGCCAAAACTTTTACCTAAATCTCACCTACTCCCTAAATCTAAAACCGGTTAACACAAAAATTCTAGGATAGAGAAACATGGCCCAGAAGCCCATGAGAATGCCATCAGCCAAATTCTCCATGTGGGTAACCACCTGAGGCAAAGGACCCGAGACTTTGACAAATCAATAACATGAAGAAGTGGAGAGAGGAAGATATGTGATGAGTTAAGAGACTTCAATCACAATAGTAAATAAAGACAAGCTTTGTGTGTATCCCAGTTTAAACAAAATAAAATAACTTTAAAAAAGCATCATTAAGAAATATGAATGTGAGCTGAACATTAAATAAGTTTTTAAAATATTATGATCTTGTTAGGTATGACAATGGTGCCAAGGTTATATTTTTTTTAAAAAAAGTCTTTGTCTTTAGCCTTCAACAGTGAAGTATTTATGGGGGGGTTTGGATTAAACTACTTTTTTGTTGACTGTTTCATTGGTTCTTTCTCTTATAGAGCGATTTCCTAGCTATGAAAGAGATGTATTAAAAGAAGAAGCAGTAGGGATAAGTAGAAGGACGGGGTTTTAAAATTTTTGCCTAAATCTTAGGTATCACTCTGTTATTCCCTTCTCAGCTGGACTTGTAGTTACAAGCTGACCTATTTTTCTGGGATGTCCTTGTAAAGGAGACCATTTCCTGCAGTGGAGAGTGTCACTGCCTTCTGAGTAACATTTTCGCCAGGTGCCTGATGACCTAATTGGGTGAAATCACAGAGCACTCAGACCTAAGCGCTGGTCTCTCCCACACAGTGTCCGTATCAAGGGCAGGGAGTCAGAAGAAGAAAAGGGAGGGATAGAGAAACACCATGTTTACCGTAGAGTCCAGGAATTTGAATACTTTCCTCTATAACCAATGCCACGTAATCCCACATAATCAAAATGAAACAACAAATTTTTAAGGTAAAAAATAAGGAAGCATTTTCTCCTCTGTGGTTCTGTACTTCGTGGTGAAGTGGAGATGTCATAATTATCTGGTAAATTGGTTCCCTCTATTCCAGCAAATTGAACCATTCAGGGACAGGATGGCTTCTGAATTATCTGGACCGCTTACCCATACTAATCATGAATATTTATGAAATCTGAACCTCACTTTGTGCTCTGTAAACACAGCCTGAATTATTCAGATTGTTTGTCTATACTGTAATAAATGGAAAATTCTCCTTGTACCTTATTTTTAGTATTTAAAAATGGGCAGTATAATGTTTTGAGTATAAGGACAAAGTAAGACAAAGGCATTTGCCTCTCCTTATTATGGCACCTTATTAGCCACGTTTGTATCTGTGAAATGCTTTGTTTATGTTAAACATATATTTTGTGTTTGATAGTTCAACGGTGTTTAACCTATGGTTATGCTTCGAATTAGTTAAGCCTTTAAAACATTTCAGTGATTGTGTAATTCATTCAGATAGCCTGGCAGGAGATTAATTGGAAACATATGTGACACTGTGGCATCGTAAGTGCTTGCCGCAGAAGAGTAAGGAGTTTGTTCTGTGCTGTCCTGAAGCTGCATGGGCAGACAGTGGTCAGCTCCTGGAGTACAAGTAACACAGCCCCGTAGGCAGGAACCCCAAAAATACACATCAAAGAAAGATTTTACAAATGAGGCCTAACGACACATTATTTTTTAATTAAAGCAGCAGGAAGATAAGAGTATGTGATCTTTGTTATTTTATTCCAAATCCTGTATATGTTTGTGTACATGTGCGTACATCTGTGCATGTGTCCTAGGTATACAATTTATATGCGCTTAATATATACATATATATTCTTTTCTTCAGCACAGTACCTGCAAGATAGCTTTAGCATGCCAGTAAAATAAACCTGTTTTATTTTTTTTTTTTTTTTAAACCTGTTTTATTTTGCAGGTTTTGCACACTTCTGTTGGCCGTTGAATGACAGTTCCTCTGGTATAAATTGTTTTGTTTCGGGTTTGATTGCGCAGTGAGATGAATGGTTTCAATGATATACATAGACAACACACCCACTTCTTGAGTTACTTGTGGACTCTATTGTATTGTAAGTTTAAGTGAGGAATAGAGCAAGTGGATTCTTTGGGCTCTTAACAGTAACTATGCCTAAGTCTGGGACTTCAGTTTTAGATATACAGGTGGTAAAGCTAGGTCTATCCAAAGAGATGGCATATTCAAATTCAAATGTTATCTGCTTTGGTCGTGCTGTATTTGAGGTTGTTTAGTTATGGGATTTGTGTTATAAAATAATTATATTATTTGTACAAAATGGGGCTTAAGGGAAGAAAAATTTCTTTCATGTAATTGGCTACAGAACTTACCTAGATAACTATCACATGTGATATTTCTCTGTGGGTCCTAGAGGATCTAGGGTAAGAATGGTGACTCTCATTGGCTACGAAAACATGGGGCTCTGACAATCACCAGGTGATAAAATTTAAAGATAGCATCTGGGGAAGATCTAAGTCTACCCCCTCTAAGTGCCAATGAATGCCATGACTATCACAGGAAGGAATGAGAAACTCATTCAGAAAAGACAAAAATACCCTGAAAAGGTAGGAAAATGCACTCAGGTAATTTTTTTTAAAGATTTTTAAAGATTTTAAAGATTTTATTTATTTATTTGACAGACAGAGATCACAAGTAGGCAGAGAGGCAGGCAGAGAGAGAGGGAGGAAGTAGTCTCCCTGCTGAGCAGAGAGACTGATGTGGCGCTCGATCCCAGGACCCTGGGATCATGACCAGAGGCGAAGGCAGAGGCTTAACCCACTGAGTCACCCAGGCACCCCTGCACCAAGGTTATTTTAAATTTGAAATAGATTGTCAGAGATATCCATCCCCCTCCTCCCAAAGCATGAAAACATTCAGTAGAGTAAAAAACACATGATAATACTCTCTATTCCTCTTGGTTTAGTTCTCTGCTAAAGTGGAAAATTCATTGAAATGCCTAGTTCCAAAGGCAGTATGTAATTATCAAATCTGGATCAAGGGAAATTCAGCAGTGGTTCAATCCAAGGTTTGGTCAACATTTGTTGAAGGAACTACTACTATGCCTAGCTGTCATTACATTGGTACTCATTCCATTGGTTAGGAGCACATCCTACCAATGGAGGGTGAGTCAAACTTCCCCTTCTTTTTGTTTCTTCAGTGTTGTGGTCAGCTTGAGCTACCAGAACAAAGTATTGTCAATTGGATCGTTAAACACCAGAAATGTATTTCTCACATTTCTGGAAGCTGCAAGTCTGAGATCAGAGTGTCAGCATGGTTAGGTTCTGAGGAAAGCTTCTTTGTGGTTTACAGAGGGTTTCTTTCTCTGTGTTTTCACATGGTCGAGAAAAAGCAAGCCCTGATCTCTTCCTCTTCTTATAAAGATACTAATCCAACATGAAGCCCTCACACTCATGACCTAAACTAAACCTAATGGCTTCTGAAAGACCCCACCTTCCAATACCCTCACACTGGGACAAGAGCATCAATATATGAATTTAGGGGGCACACAACTATTCAGTCTACCACACTCACCTGAACACCAGATTGAAGAAATGCTTAGGACAAGATATGTGGGAAAGCCTTGAAACTTCTATACCTTCTCCAAGGGTGCTTCTCTGACCCAAATCTCCATATGTTCACCAACCCAGAAATTCTCTAAACCTTGTCTTTCTGGGGTTTTGTGGAAACTTCATTTAAAGGCATGATTGAGAAAATCACTGGTCTTTGGCAATTGGTTCAACTTTCAGCTCCTCTCCCCTCTCCAGAGAGGAGGGAGTGAAATTGGAAGTCACCATCTCCCTGGGCAATCTAAAGTGCTCTCCAAAAGTACTCATTAACATAACAGAAGAAACCATTATTGCTCTCATCACTTAGGGATTTCCAAGAGTTTTAGGAACTCTGTGCAAGAAACAAGGACAAAGACCAAATGTATATTTCTTACTGTAAATCACAGTATCACAGTGTGGGATGGCTGGTGAGCTGGTCTTGAGGCTCAGCCAGACTGTTCCATCTTAAGCACTGGGCCCACGTGGCTGGCCAAGAAACCATGCAGGAGGTCAGTTTTGAAAGTGGCCAGTTTCTTCCTCTTTGGGAGTAAAGCCCAAGGAGATCAGTTTTGGAGTTCACTTTTACATCTCACAAAACTTGTTCATGATTTATGAGATCGATTTATTTATTCCTAGACTCAAGTTGCTTACATTTGAAGATTTTTACATACATGTTATTGAGTGTGATAACCCTGTAAGATATCCCCCCCTCATATTGTTCTTGTCAGCTTTCCGTGTGAGGACTTTGCTGATGTCTTATGCAAGTTGTAGATCCCCCCAACCCTTCGAGGCAGTTTCATTTACCTATGGTCAACCACTTTCCAGAAGCAGATGATCTTCTCCCAATATATCATCAGAAAGTCAACAGTAGCTTAATGCAAGCTATGTCACACTCTGTGTCATCCGCTTCACTTTGTCTCATCACGGAGGCATCTTATGGTCTCACATCATCATCATGACAGGAGGAAGGGAGAGCAAAGTACAATAAGATATTTTGAAAGAGAGAGAGAGACTATATTCATATAACTTTTTAGTATATTGTTATAGTTCCATTTTAGTAATTGTTATTATTATTGATCTCTTTCTGTGCCTAATTTGTAAATTAAACTTTATCATAAGTATGTATGTATAGGAAAAAAAAAATATGTGTTTGGGTACTATTCTTAGTTTCAAGCATCCACTGGGTCTTAGAAGGTATCTCTTACAGATTAGGGGAAACCACTGTATTTGAAATAGTTGGTATAAAACCAAAATTGTTTGTTCCTTGAATGTTTGATAATATTCATTTGTTTCTTTTATTATGTTACTGTGAAAAAATATTAAATACTGATGTAGTTCCTTTAGTGCTTATAGAATTATTTAAATGTGTTGTTTCTTCTCATGGAAGCTTTGGTTAGTACATTTTTTTTGATGTGCCAATTTCTTCCGAATTTTAAATTGTGTTAGGAGAAGAAAATTATTTTTCCTCTTCCTCTATTTAAAAAAAAAATTATGTGGCACCTTAAAATTTCTTTTAATTCTTTTTGTTATTTATTTGTGCTTCTTTTTGTTTGTTTAGTCCTGCCAATGGCTTGTCCCTATTATTAATTATATTCATGAACTATATTTGGCTTGATTAAGCCTCTCATTTATATATCTGCTTTGTGTTGCAATAATTTTTATTATCTTCTTTATTTATTTTCTTCTCTTATTTGGTTTTATTAGTAGCTTTCCCCTAACTTATAAAATTAGATACTTACCTCATTAATTTTCACTCTTCAATTTTCTAAGGAAATTTTTGAGATTATAGATGTAACTTAAAAACCACTTTCCCCGCATTCAACAGTTTTGATATGTCACATTTTATCTATGTTTTAGTTATGGGCATTAAGTGGTTTCTAAAATTTCCTAATTAGCTTTTTAATATCTTCAGGGTCTGTAGAATGTCCCTTCTTTCATTCCTGGTATTAGTATTCGCAGTTCCTCTTTTTTATTTTCTTGGTTGGTTTCTTTAAAGTTTTGTTAAATTTGTTGTATTCGTTTCCTATTTCATTGATTTCTCATCTCATCTTATTTTTTTTACTACTGCTTCTTATTGAGCTTTTTGCCAGCTTGTCAACATATTCTAGGACATATAGTATATATTTTGCCAATTCATCTGGGCTGTTTTCACCAGAGTTAATGAAGATATCCAATCAAGTCTAGTAGCCTTATATTCCGATTTTGAAGAGAAACCAAAACATAATCTTTAGGAGAAAGAGTATTAGTTTTAAGAAGCAAATTTTGATTTTCTAATAAGATATGAAATAATGAAAAAGAAAAAAAAAAAAAAAAGGCAGGGACCAGATCCAACAAATGACCTTGGAGAAGGCTGAAGTGAGAGGACAAGCTAACAGGATGTTGAAATGTGCAGATTCTGCTCGAAATGCACAAAAGGAAGAGAGAACATTAGAAGGTAAGGCTCTTCCGGTCAGACACCAGCAACTACTATCCCTGCCAAGGCCAGTGTTTGGTTCCAATGGCAGGAGTGGGAGGGTGAGTTCTGGCCTGTCTGCTCTTTGACCTGGACATGCAAAGGGTCAGGTCGGGCCCCAGCACTGTCTTGAGAGGGGCTGGCTTGCTGAGTCTGTGTCTGAAGCACGAACTGAGGGGCCTGGTTACAACGAACACCTTCACCTTGATGACACACTGCAGCTGGATGCCACCCAGTGCCCTGCAGGCCACACACTGCAGCCTTGGGGCCACTCTGGAGTTGCTGAGGTAGCTGGTCCTGGCTAACAGCCTGGGGCCGCTTCTCTGCCACTCCCTCTTCCTTGCTTTCTCAGCTGTGCTTGTTCTCTGCCTGGGCCTGGCACCCAGTGCACTGGCCTGAGCTGGGTGGGCAGCCTGCCTAATAAAGTTGAGCATGCCCATGGAGTGTGGGGGCAGAAGGTAACGCTCATGTTTCAGTTTGACTGCTGCAAGAAATTAGATGTCAGGACTTGAGAACATTTGCTATTACAAGTGTTTTTGTAACATTTATTTTGCTATTGTAATAGCAAATGTTCTCAAGTCCTGGAAAATTCAAAAGCTCTGAGGAGGCCAAGGATGGGGCAAAGAGAACATGGAAGAAGCCACAATGTTTCCAACAGGTCTCCGGTGTCCAGGCTCAGAAAGCTACCAGGCAGATACACAAAGTATGTCATGGGAAACCATGATGTTCCATTGGAGTTGGATAAATCCAGAGATGAGTGTAGTTTGGGATACTAGGAAATGTAAGGCCATACATGTGACTCCAAGAATGCTCATTAGAAGGATAAACTTTTCTCTCAAGATAGAACACTGAACTCTCAGAGAACATGAATGAACACCATGACCGACCCTAAGACTGCAGTCCCTGAAAGTCTTCAGACTAGACCTTTCCCACAAACGAGTGAAAACAGAAGCTTTGAGCTCTTTCTGGTAACTGGTCTCAACCAAAAAGAATTCCTGGTTAGACAGCAAAAAAATGAAGATATATTTTTAAAAATCACAGTCTGTTACTGAAGGGCCTCACTTACACACTTTTCTATTGACAAGGCAATTTTGGCTACCTTTTTCAATGTGGAAATCAGTCTACATCTGTGTTTTTTATGTTAAGAAACTATTTTATATATATTTTTTCTAAGAAAAAGATCTCTTTCAAGAAAAGACTTTGTTCAAGGGAAAAAAAAAAACACCTACTTTTTTCAAGAAGTCTTTAGTTTCATGTCAGGGAAACAGAATAGCTACTTTTTATGATGGCACTTCAAACTCATAACTCACTTTCCACTTCCGGTAGATAGAAGCTAGTTTTTCATGGTATGGTATGTTGTAACAACCCTGACTCCCTTTTCTTAATCAGATGTAATGTCTTATAGACCGTTTAAGTATGTAGGTATTTCAGCTTTTGACCTTAAGACTTACGGTCATTTTAAGTCAATATAAGTGATTCCTTAAGAAGTTATCTTTAAAATTTTAATTTAAAAATCACAATGAAATAAGACTCTTAACAATTACATATTCCACCAGTTTTTAAATTACAGAGTGACTTATTTGAGGAATGAGTGTTAGAAGAAGCCATTTTTATGGTTCTCTTTAACAGAAGCCTTATCAAAGACAACTCCTGTTTTCCAGTTCTTTGGGGTTGGGCGGAAGCCATAAATGTATTTGAAAACAAGTAATTGGGCCAAGCATCAATTGTGAGGGTCACCAAATCAAGGTCTAAAGTAAATATGAATCTTATAGGGAACTTCACCACATCTTCAAGAACCCCCTTGGAGGTCCTTTGGATTTGAGCTGCAGGACAAGCATGGGGTGGGGCAGGGGAGACACCCTCCCACCCGGCTAGAACGTGCACAGATGCCAACAGCATTGTAGAAGAGATTTCCTCGGGCACTCCGTGTATGCAGATGGAGGCAAAGACTTCCTCGTCATTACAGGCCTTCCACTCTCCACACGGACTTCCTGCAGAGACCACGAACATACTTCTGACAAATTCCCAACAGTTTATTTATCAGATATTTTATTCAAATTGCTTCCTTCTCCTTGCAGAGTACGCAAAAGAACAGCAATATCCCGTCCCCTCTGTACCTCCTAACTGCTGTTTCAAAGGATAACGAGCAAATTTAGATCTTCATTACAATGTTAGTTTGTACAGCAGACCCTATTTATTTCCTCCACCTTGCTATTGTAATCACCAGAACAACAAGACTGACTCTGGATAAAAGTATTTATTTGGGGCTGGTGTTGCAAAAATAGTCATATGTTGAAATGGCAGGAAATGCCTTGCACTGTTCAGTAGGGAGAGGACTGAAAAGCTCGTTATGTCTCAGCCACACAGAGCTTCTGTGATTATCCATGCTTGTATGGCATCTGAAAGAAGGATATTTTTAATTATATTTTTTTCTCCTTCAATGTTTTCCAACAGGCAACAATTATCCCAAATATTCCTCCCATTTTTGGAGCTGGAATCTCAGTTTCAGATATCCCCAGACTCCGACCTCAGTATAAATCTTAGCGATACAGTACATGGTAAATATTTAAGATATAATCTAACAGAAATCCTGAGCTAAGAGAAAGTAGGGAAAAAAGAGATCTGGAATAATTGTGGTTTAATTTGAATCTCATTAAGAAATGTTCATTCTGAAGATCTAATGTACAGTGTGGTGACTATAGTTGATAATACAGTATTGTATACTTGAAAGTTGCTGAGAATAGACCTTAAGTGTTCTTACCATGCACAAGCACGTGCACACACACACACACACACACACACAGAGTTAACTGTGTGAAGTAATAGATGTGTTAATTAACTTGGTCTTGCTAATCATTCCACCATGTAAATGTGTATCAAATCACCATGTCCTATACTGTAGATGCATAAAATCAGATTTGTCAATTGTCCATCAATTGAGTTATAAAAAGTCAGTAAGTATTTATTGAAAGAATGAAAACATTCTGAGATAATAGCAATCACATTAACAATCTAAGTCTGTATAGTAAATTGTAGCTTACAACAGTGTTTCAACTTTTGCAATGTTGGGAAACATCTTTTTTTAGCAGATCAGGGAAACTTCCGTAATTCTTGAAAATGAAATAGAATTTATAATTCAAGGGGAGATTTGGGGATTTTAGGGGAAAGAATTCCAGCAGAAGCAATGCCTTGCTTCATGTTGCCATACCACAAGATACCTGGCCTTTCCTTCCTTTTCCTCAGCTTAACTTTACATGGAAGTCTTCTTGGTTTCCTTCCCTGGCTTCTTTTCTCAGTAATGTATACACATTCTCAGTTTCCTTGTGCTCTTGGCAGCCGAATCTATATGCTCAGCGTAAATATCTCTCATCTACACAAATATCTACTAACATTTAGAAATATTTACTAATATTTGGGCATGGACCTAAAGGTGGATATGTAAAGTAGAATGAAATCATTCATAGAAAAAAACTCTAGAAGAAAAGTTTCTTGACCTAAAGATAGACATGAGAAGTCATATTCTAGCACCTTCTGATTGACAAGGGGAGGGACTGGACAAAGCACAACGAGACGCCTGGGCTGTCAGGATTACTGATGAATATAGACTCCTAAATCTTCCAGAGAGATAAGTTGCCAAGAAGGGAGCCTGGGTGGCTCAGTCAGTTTAGTGGTTGGCTGTTGATTTCCCTTGGGTCATGGTCTCAGGGTCCTGGGGTGAAACACTGTGCTGGCTTCATGCTCAGTGGGGAGCATGCTTGAAGATTTCTTCTCCCTTTTCCTCTGCCCACCCCTCCCCTGCTCACGTGCATGCACTCACACACAGTCTCTCTCTTTCTCTAAAATAAATAAATTAATTAAAAAAAAGAAGTTACCAACAGAGGAATAAAGATAAAATTGCCATAAAATTCCTTATCCTTAATATTTGTTAATGGAAAGTAAAAAAGCAATGACTCTAAATTTCTGCGGGAAAATGCTTTTGAACCTAGGCAGAGTAATGACCACTAAAGATATTCATAATCTAATCCCCAAACCTGTGGGTACATTAATTACATGGCAAAAGGGACTTTGCTGATTGATTAAGTTTATTGACCTTGACATGGGGAGATTATCCTGGAATAGCCACATGGACTTTACTTTTTTAGGAGGACCTTTTCTGGTTGGGTCAGAGAGTGATATGTCAATAAGTAAAGGGTCAGAGAGGTATGATGTGAGTATTGCTATGTTTGAAGATGGTGGCAGGGGGCTAAGAGCCAAGGAAGGCAATGATTCCTAGAAACCAGGAATGGCCCTCAGCTTACTACCAGCAAGAACACTGGGCCTTTATCCTATAAGCACAAAGAACTGAATCCTGCCAACAACCTGAATGAGCAATAAAAAATTCCTCCACAGAGCCTTAGTCTTGCTGCTGCCTTGATTTTAGTCCAATGAGAACTGTGTGGACTTCTGACCTACAGAACAGTAAGATAAATCATTTGTGTCATTTTAGGCCAAGTTTGCTCATTTGCTACAGTTATAAATTAATACCAAGTTTATGCCCAGAATGTCAGTCAGTGTGGATGAATAAAGTGTTTTCAAGCATGTACAGAGTTAGGATATTTACTTTCTAATTACCCTTTCTCAAATATTCACTCTATAGGTATTTTAGAAAAAAAATGCAAGAAGACAAATAACAAGATTTGATAACCAGTTCGTAGAACCATCTACCATAAAAAATAAAATCCCAGGATGACAGCTGTGTATCAATCTTGGAAAACCTTTTTCAGTCTGCATGAAAACACTGACAGTGGTCCTCAAGAAAATGTTAAGGCAAGTAGAGTGTATTTCTTACAAAAGAGAATAAAGAACAACTGAAAGATTCTAGCAGAAGTGTGAAGAAATTATGTGATTTTTTTTTCTACAAAAAATATGAGAGGTGATTAGAAACTAGAAGAAGAAAGCAATCCATAGGAAATGCCACAGCTGTATTAGTAGTAAACTAAAATGTGACACCCTGTTGGGCAATGTACAGCGTGTAAGGAAATCCACTTGCCTGTGTTGATGGCATCTTTCACCTTGGAAAGGGCCAGGGGTGCTGATGGTGAATTGTAGAGAAATCCTTCTCACTGTTTGGCTTTCAAGTGAACACTATTTAATATCGTCTTGATCATGTAAATATCTAAACTTTTAGCTTTGAGAATCAGTTATAGACCAGGTAAAGTGGACTTAATTTTATGATCCCAGAATAGCATTTAAGCATTACCCAACATGACAATATAATGCAAATATATATCTGACAAAACAAAGAAGGTGAGTATATAGGTGGGAAAGAAGAAGGGGGGCTTGGTCATGACCCTCACCCTATGTGGTGGGCATGGCAGGGTCAATAAATACAAATGAATGTAAAAATGTAATAGAATATGGCAGTAGAGAATGAAGGCAGAAATAAACACATCTGCAAAATGGGACCAAAATAGGGGAAAATGAAGAGAAGTTTTTTTGTTGTTGTTAACAACTTCAGCACCATTTAATTTAATTTAATTTATGATTATTAATGTTGTTGTTGTTGTTGTTGTTGTTATTTTGTCTTGTGTGTGTACCACCTGCATATTTTATAAACCTCCTATTTCATCACTGGAGACTCAGGGTAAGGTCATCTCCTGTGTGAAGCCTGTTTTATCTGCCAGAATAAATATTCTCACTTCTTTACTCCCTTTACACTGAATGCTCTTACCATCAGACTTACTACCTTCTGAAAGTTTTTGTTTACATAAGTGATATATTAGTTATTAATTATAAACTCTAAGTTCCTGCAAGGCACTTTTCTTTTTTTCAATACTTAGCCCACATCCTGGCACATAATAGTCCTCCTTCTTTCCTTTCCTCTCTACTCCCTTTTACTTTCTTATTTTCCTTCTGTGTCTTTCTCTTTTTCTCTCAAATAAATATCATTGAATGAACCGATGCCAATTGCAACCCGGATCTTCACGTCATCTGCACAACTGGGTTTCCTGAAGCTTATACAATACATATAGTAAATTTAAGGGTTGCTTTATATTTAGTAATGTTATGTTTAATCTGAAAATCCTAACTTAGAAGGCACTTCGAGCAAGTCAGGTCAACTGACTCATAATTTATTTCCACATTTCAGAGCTTCCCTCACATGCAGATCTGTATGCCTCATTTTTAAATGATCCCAAATATTCACAACTAAAACACTGGTGTTTCATGTTGACTAAACATCCATTTTAATAAGGTGAATCCACTTAAAGTCCTAGAATGTTTACTGGGAGTATGTTGATCTGAAAGAAGACCATTTTGATCTGAAACTATACTTAGTCCCTCAGTGTACAAACAGTAAATTACAGAATGGATGAGAAAATGTGGTCCTTCACCTAACACACCAGTACATACAATGTGCTTTCTACTTTCTGGAAAGTTAATCTATATATTCTTAAGCAAAATATCAAATCAAATCACAATGAGTAGCTGCATTATGATGCAGTATCTATACCTTTGCAGTATGTCACACACGAAGTAACAGTAGGCAAAGAAATATTTTCTTTCTGGGTCCAACAGATCAAAAGAGCTCTTGAAACTACATGGGAGACTGGTAACCCACTAGATGTTATACTTTTGAGGTTTCCATCTGACTAATTGTCATTTAGAGATTAAAGTATAATCCCTCAGAGAAGACTGTAACATGATGTCACGTGATGCGCCACTTCTTATGAAAAGCATCTCTGAATGGGAGAGGTGCCAAGGTACAATCAGGCTCTTGGCATCTGGCTGAGACTTTTTTTTTTTTACTGAATTTTTCTTTTATGACATCTGATATTGGAAGCAAATTGTATATTTGACTGGAAATAACTCTTTTTGGGAGAATATCATTGATTTAATGAAGATACACTTACAAGTATTCTATAGCACAGCTGAAATTTCACTTGCCTTTTAGCTTGAGGTCATTGGTGTGAGTCCAAGTTGACAATTTTAGCCGTTAAGTCCCTGGTGGACTTATATCCAAAACATAAACCCATTGTACATAATCTTGTAATTTTGGCAGTCGTGCATTGGAAGAGACTGAAAAGGATACTAAAGCAGAATACATTACCCTGAACAAAAGACTCATGGGTGAATGAGAAGGATATAAATAAAACTCCTAGGAGAAGCACAAAAAATGTAATAAACCTGGTCTCTCTCACAATTATAATACTTCTTTTCGTATTGACATATTTTCCATTAAAAGAAAGAAAACTACTTTTATTCAAATTTTACACCATAAGTATTTACCAAAAAATGGTTATGGGACAATGACTGCAAAGTGTCTATGTATTGTGTATATTTTTAGAAGTTCACTGATGGAAAATTATGTCTACATAAATGTAGCATTTTTAAAAAGATTTATTTATTTATGTATTTATGTATGTATATATGTATTTATTTATTTATTTATTTATTTTGGTGGTGGGGAGAAGAGCAGAGGAAGCAGGAGAGAGAATCTCGAGCAGACTCCCTGCGGAACTCGAGCTTGGAGCCCAACAGGGGGCTCAGATCTGGGGACCCTGAGACCATGACCTGAACTGAAATCAAGAGTCAGACACTTAACCGACTATACCAGTTTGTGCCCCAAAAGTATCATTTTTATATTAATAACAATTGTCAACAAAATGTCAGAAAACCCCATGTCACCACACAAGCAAACTAAATTACAAATAGAAGGATTATTAATTAAACTACAAATGCAATTTTAAAATCAACAAAATTCTTAAAGTAGGGAAATAAGTGTTTTGAATAAATTTATCATAGATTTATCAATAAATCTATAGCACATTTTTCAGAATTGAAGAGACTAATATATTTTCTGTTTTAAAAATGAGAAGTCTCATTAAATTAGAGAACTGAAAATTATTTTTATTCCTTAGTAAAATGTTCACTGGAAAGCCAAACAACATTCTTGAAAAATCTGATAAATTTGCTATTGTAAAAAATCTAGAAATCTCATTAAAATAGAAAAATGAAATTAAAGATTTTTATTCTTTTGCAAAATATTTAATAGAGAACAAAGCAACATCCCTTTTCAAGTAATTGTTAATTCTAGGTTGGTCCTTCAGTACAGGACACTTGTTGGCTTAGATGATAAGAAATAGCTATTACCAATTGTCAGAAAAATTGCTGACATATAACTTCATCTCATACCTAACACTGAGATTTGACTGAGAAGACTAATGAAAACAATACTGAATGGAACCAATTTACCTCCAAGCACAAACTCCCTGACATGTGACTTGAGCAATTTGCTCAGTCCTGACTGGGTATCACTCAAGAATATGCAAGTTTCATACAATGTCATAGAAATGAAAGTGCAGGGGTAGGCTGACCACACTATTCCCTAAAGGGCAAAGAGCTCCATTGGCACTCCATTCTCCTGCTACCAGTTGGAACATTTCCCTTTCCTAAATGCTTTCTCCTTCTATCTGCCACTTTCTTCTCACATTATCCTCTCTAACTTTGTTCCAGACACAGCTTTACCTACAGAATTATCCAACAGGTGAACCCAAGAATGGAAGACCATGCTCTCTTATCATCATGCAGATCTAGGAGACTAAGAAACAATTGCAATATCTCCAAGCATTGCAGGCTTAATTCCCCTTTTATCAATATTTTCCATCCATTTATCATTCTCCTTGATGGAGGAGATAAAACAAAACAAAACAAACAAACAAACAAAAAAGGGACAAGCTAACAACAAGTTTACTGCTCCTTTTTACAGGAGGTGTCTTTTCCAAGGTCATTATTGTGAAGTATATGATATTCTCCATTAAGCCTTGTTCATCATTCTCCATTTGGCAAAGGCCCCTCCAAGGATAAGCTCCAAGCTTTAATTTCTAGGTCATTTCTTCCTATACCTCTCCAGCTTATGAGCTGTTCTGTGCTCATTGAATGAATATCTGTAAGAAACTTCTAGCCTTTTATCATCTATGAATAGTCTATCATTTATTGCAGTTTTTCCAAAACCTGAAAAGATTGGTATCAAGTAGAGATCTCAAAATATGTTTTTGAAAGTAATACTAGAAAACTAACATTTAATAGGGATTCTTTGAATTAATGAATTCTTAATATTTAATACAGCTTGCTTATAAGAAGCAAAATAGGGCCTCCTGGGTGGCTCAGCCAGTTAAGTGGCCAGCTCTTGATTTCAGCTCAGGTCATGATCTCAGCGTCATGGGATCAGGCCCTGCTTTGGGCTCCATGCTCAGTGGGGAGTCTGCTTAAGGAGTCTCTCTCTCCTTCTCCCTCTTCCCCTACCCCTACTCACACCTGCTCTTTGTTTTTCTCTCTCTCTCAAATAAATGAATCTAGAAAAAGAAGCAAAACAATTATTTTTCCTTTAAGGCTTGCAACAAGCAGCTGAGAAAACACTAACTGAGGATATTTACATAAACTGTCTCTATGTCTCAGTTTGCTATAAGGCCCATGAAACCAGCCATCATGTCATTTCTACTTTGCTCACTAGGAAAACCCCAGTATCTACTAAAGTGCCTACAATAATATAAGTGTTCATAATGACTAATTGCAGCTAATTGCAATATCAGGTGAGAGGTTTTATAACCTTAAATGTGATATCCACAATTATTACTAAGTTTTAGCAATATATGACAGAATACATACATAGATCAGGCAAAATGATCAATTTAATTAATTTAAACTTTAAGCACTACGGTGCTAAAGGTTCATACTAAAGGAGGAAGGTGCTGTGATGGTCAGTTTGATATGTCAACTTGGTTAAGCTACAGGTATCCAACCATTCAATCAAATCTTAACCCAGGTATTACTCTGAAAGTATTCCTAGGTGTAATTAGCATCTGTAAGAAAAGTCGTCTTCAGATAAAGAAGGTTATCCTAAAAAATCTAGGTGGTCCTAATCCAATCAGTTGAAAGTCTTTAAGAACAGAATTGACACTTGAGCTCTTGCCTGAGAATTTCCAGTCTGTCCTTCCAGATAGCCTAATCTATATATTTTCAGACTTGCTTACTCACAATTGTGGAAGGCAAGTCTTCACAATAAATCTCTTTACATATATATTCAATTTTCTTTTGTTTTGGACCCTTTGGTGGAAACTTCATGGGTACAGATGTCTATTGATTTATTTTTTGCTGTTTTTTTTGTTGTTGTTGTTGGGGGGGTTTTTTGTCTATGGATTTTGAAAAATTTTCTTATATCAGAATTTTAATCCCTAATTCTTCAGGGTCTTTAACATGTTAATGTTCATGTAAATCTTCAGGATGGGACTTGGGTTGGCATGTTTCTTCCAATTATTTAACCACAGATTTTTATTCCTAACAGGGTTTGGTGTATGGAGGAGCATTTTGAGAGATGCTGATCGATAGGAATCAAATCCATAGTTTCTTGTTGTCATTCAAGTTCTGTCACTTTTGCTTCAAAATCTACTTCAATTACTTCCTCATGGATTCTCCATTGGAGCCAGATTAGCCAACTCATGGCTCCTCAAACTCAGCTCATGGATTGCTAACTCTTACTCTTCATAGGGGATTATCTTTAGCCTATAAACCTTCTCTTTCCTCCACTTATCAATTCTAACCATTTTTCAAAACCTATCCACTTTGTGACTTCCTCTAGTGATCATGATATTTATGATTTTTAAGTTTCGATCATATCTTGTTTTTTATTATTTTTTAACTTGAGTGTGTGTGATGGTGTTTTCTGATAAGATGGCATATTCCTTGAAGTGAAAGACCATAAGCTTTATATTTTCTTTGGTGTGCTACCTAAATTTAATGCATCATTTTGTGAATATAGCCATTATTTAGTTTGTTCATGAATGACTAGATGAATACTTGAGTATCATAAATACTCCTCATAGCTAGGAAGAAGTAAACCCCTTCTGTAGAGATGGCAAACATATCTGAGAGTCCCAGACATGTTCTTAGTTTGAATAAAAATTTTAAATTTGCTTTCTACTCAGAGGTTTTCTGATTATACCTTACTACATTATTTAAATTGTTTTCTATTTGTGAGACAGTAAAAAATAGAGTAACAAAAGATGGACTTTGAAGATACTGAGGAAGAAATAAGTGCAAACTATACATTTCAACATGAAAGAAAAGAAAAACATATTTATCCTTTCATATATAATCTAATTCGCCTGGGCTTCAAATGGTTTTCATTTCTCTTTACTCTCATGAAATCATCCCCCAAAGTATAGAATCTATCAGTACAGTGGAATTGACATAGACTTTGGAAGCATTTGTTAATTCTCTCCAAGTTATTAAAAGTACCAATCGAAATAATAGAATAAAATGCTTCTCTGCTAAAAGATTACTTGGCAAGTAAATTTGTAAAAATAAGTAATAATATAGATTGGTGTAAAAGGAAACAAGGAACTAATGTCAGGAGCCGAATGTTATAGGAACATCTCCTTCTTATCTAGCTCAGTGACCTCTGGCAAGCATTAAGGCCATCAAAGCCCACTGAAGGTCCTTTATGAGCTTTAAATTTTTTTCTGGTGCTACAATTCTATAATTTAATGAATAAAAGTATTTGTTGCTTCTATTTAGTAGAAGGTATACTTATTTGCATTTTCAAAAATGATTATATTATCATTAAAAGACAAGAAAGGAATTAATCTTTCCAATCTGAGTATAGCAGGTGGTCAGTAGTGAACAAAATGGGCACATGGTATGGCAAATCACTCGACTTACCACCCTCCTGCCCTACTTACATGTGGTAACCCAATAGTAGGCTTTTGCACATCTGGCCAAATGGGTGCAGACAAGGATAGCGGTGTTGTCTTTCACAAAATACCCAAATGAATTTGAAGAGTTTGAGTATCACTAGTCGTGTTCCTATCTCCATTTATAAATCAATCCTAATTAGTGCTGTTTTGTATTTCACCATTCTTAAGCATTTTACATCGACACAAACGAATTGTGGCTTTTTTTATTTTAAAATAAATCTTTCATGTGTGTTTTTAAAAATCAGCCTGTAGTGTGATCTCAAAGATCAAGGCAAAACCCCACACTCCCCCCTAGTGATCAAAGTTTGATGACCTCCAAATAACAGAAAACACAATAAGTGGACTTTAGATCACAAGAACAAAAAAATGCCCAGAAGCTACACAAGTCACTGCTGGTGTTCTTTACTTAGGATCCTTTTTATGATAGAAGAAAAAAGCACAGGCTGTCAAGAGGCAGCAACTTCCAATTCCTTGGTCTGAAGCCTCAGTCTGAGTAACCAAACAAATAGGTTATATATATACTCATGAGAAAAGATATAAAACCACAGAGGGTGGGGCAAGCCTCAAGGAATAAGATTTGAAGAAGAAAATAAAACAACAGGTCACAAGCAGAAATTCACACTTGAAATTAATAATCATGTAGCTCATACAATTCAGCTATGCCAAAGAACTTGAGTCTGTGGTAAAGAGTTTTCTTAACAATTATTTGTTTCAATGATGTGGATAAGCTATTTTTATATGTAATATGATTGATGAATTATAAGAGATGTTCTTTGTTTTCAGACCTGAGAAAGTTGTTATGTCACTTCCAGAATAACATGAGCACTGCAGATAAAGACAGCATTCACTGAGGTCTTTTGAGCACTTAGAAATATATGGAAATATTCTGCAAAATTTTGAAAAGTTCACTAATTTAGAATCCACTACTTAGAATTACTAATTTTTTTTATACTTTCAGACTTCGACGTTTCTCTGTCTGAAATCACTAACGCAAACAGGGGAAACTTTATTTTACTGAAGAACATAATCTTTTTGAAAAACACTTCAAACTTCCTTCTAGCAAACAGTAGAACTATGTCATTTTGATTTTTTTATGAAAGTATGTCTGTTGGACAAAACCCTCTCCCCACACTTGTTGAACATGGTTTCAGTTCTAGGCTTCTTACTACTAACATCATCACCAATGAAATGACTTACACTCTCTAAGGACCAAGAGATTTTAGAATATTCAAGCCTCCTCCATAAAACATGGAGAGGGTCATCTGCAACCCACACCTGATTTTCCCATTCAGGTCAATCTCACACACTTCTGACATTGTCATCTCCTTCAAGTGCAGCTCCTATAACATCACTCTTTGCTTCATAAGCATTCATAATTGTATACAGAATAAATTACAAAAGCTTATCATGGCAGTTGACATATTTCTCCCTTAACTCTCTTAACATAGACTAAAAGCCAATAAAATCTG
Organism: Enhydra lutris kenyoni; assembly: GCF_002288905.1. NCBI lineage: Eukaryota > Metazoa > Chordata > Mammalia > Carnivora > Mustelidae > Enhydra > Enhydra lutris. The sequence goes on along the minus strand of NW_019154099.1, from coordinate 33,490,662 downwards.
CTCATTATTTCCCAGTTGATCCGTACGCTCTCCATACTCTTTCTCAGATTCTTTATCGGAAATGCTGAACTTGGAGTTCTTACTTGTGCTGTAAAGCTCAAATGTCACCTCTTCCAGGAAGCTCTTCCTGCCTGTCCCAAACTACCCTCTTTGTCCTCCTAACCTCATCTTTCTGCTTTGCCCTCTCATCTTGCGTTAGTACTTCTCCAAGAGCACTTTCCATAGCTGGCTTGTGCATTAACTACCTCATGGGTGGTGAGTATCTTAAGGACAAGACTTCATGCCTTGCTCATTTCAGTATTCCTCAGATAGCTGGCACATATTTTAGTCACAGGGAACTCCAATCCTTATTTATCAAATTTAATCAAATTGAAAATTTTAAAACAATAGCATTAGCTTGACATACAAAACAACAACAACAAAAAACACACAAAAAAACAACCAAAAAACAAAACTCAGATTCTGTTTTAGGTATTGATACATCAAAAGAAAAAAAATCCTATTTCTATCCCCCTTTAGAAAAAAACACATTTAAATGATAAGTGAATCCTCCAGGGAAAGAAACAATATGATTGCAAATTATTAGTGTTCCGTGTTTCTCTTTTTTCAAAAATAAAAAAGAAGGTGGAAAAGAGCTCAGATAAGAATCTAATCTAATCCTGCTTTGGAAGTAGTTTAAGAGTTTTCAGGATAAGACTCTATATAAATCTGACATTATTATTGTTATTTTATCCCCTTATGAACTTTCTTGTGCTCACATTGAAATATTCAAGATGCTAATGGCATGCCACTAAAATGAAAAAGTACCCAGGGACCAACTTCTCATTCTGTGCTTCTCTAACAGAAAACTCCTCTCTTCTCACTGAAATATGGGTACCTTGAGTGTGGAGGTATAATACCAGCAAACACTTATGACTTCTCAACAGGATTATAATGTGAGGTAATGTGCAACTAGAAGTGAGAGCTAGACACATTTTCAGCCTCTGCTCTAAAGTGTTATTTACAAAAGTCTCATGGGAATAATGAGAATTATATGCATAACCCCCTGAAAATACAAATTAATAATTAGTGCTGAATTGTGAAAACAGCACCCATCAATAAGCACATACAGAAACCAAATTGCTTATAAAGGTGAAGGGATAATTCTTCTTTTCAAATAAAATCCTTTGCCTGCAATTGGACAAATGGGAATTGCTTTATTTATATATGTTATATTTACGGCTGATAATTTGCTCTCTGACACATGGAATCGTGTGCGTGTGGAAGCTTGAAAAATAAAAATTTATGTATATTTATGCTCATTTTAAATCAGCATATTTTATTGATAGTAAATTTTTCTTTGCTTGGTTTTTATTTAGGATATGAGTTATCATTTAATGTAAAGAAACAAATATTATTTTAATATCTATAGCAAGTTTGAGGTAGATTTCTAAGTATTCCTTTATTCCAGCAAATATTCACTGAAACTGGTTATTGAATCCCATATTTTTTTATGATGTGGAAATTTTTTATTAAAATAATTAAACCACATTCAAAATATGAATTTATTCATAAATAACTTTATTTTTTTTCCTCTATCACCTGAAGGAGAAAACTGTATGTTCTGTATAAAACTATGGGGCTTATCCAGTAAAGATGTTAAAAATTTACAGTTTTTCCAAAGAAACACTGTGCCTGAGTATGCTAATGTTGTTCTTGTTTATTATTAGTATTGTTGTTACCACTATTATTTACTCCATAATAACTGTACCTTATATTTGTGTAGTACTTTGTCATTTTAAAAAATTCCTATACATTTTTTTCAGGAGAACCTGTGTGGTGCAGTTCATTGAACATCTGATTCTTGGTTTTGGGTCAGGTCATGATCTTGGGATTGTGGGATGGAGACCCATGCTCAGTGCAGAGTCTGCTTGGGATTCTCTCTCTTCCTCTCCTTCTGCCCCTCCCCTGCAATGCACTCTCTCTCTCTCAAATAAATAAATCTAAAAAAATTTGTATACATTTTTTCATATTTTTTTCATATTCACTTCCAAATAGCACAAAAAATTATTTTATAGGTAAGGAAATCAAGATTAAAAGAGATGTAAGACTTGCCCAAGCCTGGTTAGTGGGTGGCAGAAGTGGGATTCCCACTCAGTTCTCTCACATGTCCTTTTGCTTTGTTCTCAACTTGGACTTCCTCTCTATGCTTACTGGCACAGGAACACTAAAAACCTTTTTCTAATGGTGAAGTCCCAACAGCAGTACACTATTCCTTCAGGAGTAGATTTCTCAGGATTCTTCCCAGAATGAATTTTCATGCCAACATCTTATTATCACAAAAAAGGTGTAGTTTAGACCCCTGTACTGTGCTAAGAATCGGGGCTGCCTTCATGGATGTGAGGCCTATGAGATACACCATGTCCTGTTCTTGGTTTAAGGCTCTATTGTTACAGTTTTGGGTCTTGGTGATATTTGAACAAAGGGCCCTGCATTTGCATTTTGCACTGGACCTACAAAATAATGTAGCTTGGTCCTGCCAAGAAGTAGTCATCCATTTTCCTAAAACCAAAAGTAAAATAAAATTGAATACAATCAAATGACCTAAAACTGTGTTGCATTACTCTTCTAATGATTTTACGAAATTATTTTGGTAGACCACTTGGATGAAAAGTAACAGTTGTGGCTTTCCTCTGACAAAAGTCCACTGAAGAGCCTCTGGAGTCAACCTTAGTAGACAACCAAGGAACAATGTCAAGATGATAGATGTGTAACTGTATCAAAACCCTCCTAGGGATTAAGGGAAACCTAATTGTCATCATCCAGATGACCCTAAAATGTGTGGGTTCTTCCATGTTTATTTTCTATCACCAAATTGGTAGTCAGGATAAAAAAAGAGTTATAAATATATGGGTTTGACACCTACTTCCAGGAACACAAGAAAACAAGAGGAGCAAAAGAGTTTTCTTCCCTTTCATTTCAGAATGAGGTCTTTAATTTCCTTGGATATTCATGGCCATGGTAAGACCATAAGGAAAACTGGACATCACCATTACATTATAAACCTATGAAATGATTGTAATTTTGAAGTTTTTGTGACACCACTTTTCATATATCTTCTACATTTTAGAAGAGGATTACTTATTTTTTGTTGATTCTTAATGCTGTAAAGTGTTATTTGTTGTGTTTCTTGAATATCACATTTGATTCAGCTAAAATTTCGTTTTTGGCTATTATCATGTCTGGACAACTCAAAAATAGAAAACTGTATTTCTGTAAAATGATGGACTCTTTCTGTATTGTTCCTATGTATCCAACCACAATTTTAATTCATGAGCTCTTTTTCTCTCCATCTGTGGCTTCATAATTCTCTTCAGAAATATGTAAAATTGTAAGTGATACTCTGTTTTCTACTGTGGCCTTACTGAATGACTTCCAGGTCCTTGAACTACACGTCCCCTTGTATATTCTCTTCCTCCTGCCTGGATCATCCTTCACTGTCCTGCATTATGACCCCTCATCTTAGCCCCACTGACTTCCACATGTTCCTAAGATGTAGGCTCAGTCTAGACATCATCACCCCCAAAGGCTGTCCTTGACATCAAAGACCAGATTAGGTGTTGCCAAGCACCTTGAACTCTGCTATCATTGCATTTACCACACTGCATTTAATTGTTTAATTATCTCTTTTCCTACTTCTCATTCACCTTTGCATTTTTAAAAGCCAACAACATTACCTTGCTTAATAATAAGTACATTTCAGAACACATTTGTTGAATAGATGAGTAAACAAATCTTTAAAACATTTCCCAGGAAGCTAACCCATTGCTGAACAGGTGATACAGTCTAATCAAAAGTAAAAAAGCAGTTCTAGTCCTCATATAACTGGTTTTGACCCAGTTCTCTACTCAGTTACTAATTCAGTCAAAATACATTTATTAAGCACTTACGATGTGCTAGGCATTGCTGCATTAATGAGGCTGATCCTTACCCTGGGACACTTAGATCAAACTGCATGGTCCTTTCTAAGTACTTTACAGATCATAACCCAGCCACTTGGTGAGTAGATCGAGATAAATGATTGAAGTGTTTTTGTTTTTTTGTTTTTGTTTTTAACTTAGGTTAGGTTATATAGTTTAATATCATGTATTTCTACCTATGTCACCTTTTATTTCTCAAACCACTGATAAGAACCTACCACACTTTCAACACCTTGAATTTAACTACTGTTGCAAATACATGGAAATTTCCTACTCAGAAAATGTTACCATAAGAAATGTCTGCTTTGTTGGAAAAAGAGAAAAAAAAATGAAGAGATCCTTTCCTATGACAAGTAAATAAAATCAGAACTTTTCTTAATCTAATATGCAGCTAAGATTTTAACAACTAGCAAATAGTATTAAATAAAATTTTGTTAATGGCTTTCAGAGACTACCAAGAAATTTCATTAGTATTAGAGTCATTTCTCAGACACTGGAAAAGCAAATAGGATCAAATCAGAGGCCTGGTATTTGGGCAAAACCTTCCACAGATGCTCAGTCTCAGCATACTGCTCACCATACTCACCATACTGCTGTCACTTTGCTCCATAAACTCCTACTCCAATATGTATGTCCATGTCCATTCCACTCCTTCAGTGACTGGTTTTCCCAAATTCTGCATTGGGAACAGAAAGAGACAATTTTTTCCCTACACTTTTAACATTTTCTTTGGAATGGCAAGGTAACGTATTTTAGACAAAGAATAACTAGAGAAACTCTACACAGAATCAAAGTAGCAAGTGAAGTTATTATTCAATTCCTTACAGTTATTATGATGTAGCTACTATGTTAACCACCCATAAAAACCTTATGCCTCCAACATGAAAAATAAACGTGTATTCATCTACTAACAGTAAATGGGGTGTGTTATAGTAAGAAAATAATAGGATTTATATAATAAAAAGACATGAGTATAATTTTGGGTTTCACTCCATTAAGTAGTGGTTTTGGTTGTGATGAATAAATGTGCAAAATAAAGTCTAAAGTCCTATAGAGACTTTGTTTATTACCTATGGACCAAGGCCACTTCAATTCTCACCTTCCATGAATAGTTTACCCAATACCCAATTTGTCAATAGCCTCACAGATTTCTTTTCCACCTTGTTTAAATTATCTATTATTTATTAATATGAGCTTATTGTCAATAAATAATGTCACTCGTTTTGTTTAAAAGAAATCCTATGGAACATTTTCTGTGCAGAAGTGATTGCAGTAATCACAGAAATGTATCCTCTGCTGGATAGAATCATAAGAGCTATTCAAGAGTATCAGCAACTTGCTACCCAAAATTTAGACCAATAAATGAAGAATGCCAAATAAAAATGAAAGAATATTGGAAGGAAGAATACAATTATCCAAATTTGGAAATTGATAGGACACCATTGCTCTTTTTATAAATATGTCAAGGTATCTTTAACAATCAAAATCTCTGAACATTTCACCCTAATCTAGCACATCCTACAGGGAAACCCGTCCTGAGGGACTTGGCCCACTCAGCGCCCATGCCAGGGGAAGAGCGCCACCTGCTGCAGCTTTGTCAAAGTCCTTTCTACACTGTGTAAGATTTCCTTTGGGGGCGTGCACTGACCAATTGTGTAATTGCCAAAGAACCTTTCTTCTCTATTTTAGCTCCATCATCTGATGAGTTCTGCTACACAATTAGTAACAATACTCCAAAGAATGAGTAATAGTCTCAAATAAATAGCCAATGGCAAGTTTAATAAAATCAGATCAATCAACATATTTAAGCTTTACAATAAAGTAACATTGAAAATGTTGTTGTTTAATGCTTTTATTCTTCTTGGAGTTCTAGCTTTGTGATCCTGTATCACCAAATGACATGACTTTATTTCTCTATGTCATTTGCATAACGTCACCATGTGATTTTCTTCCTCCCATCATGAAGGAGCAGCTCTTTCTTGAACTGTCTTCGTCTTTAGATGTTGGGAACAAAGCTTTCTACATTTGGAGGATTGGAGTCTAGTGAATCTTAAAATGATATTTTCTCAGTACATCAATAGAAGACATTGTAAAGTGAACTCACATCACCTCCTGTGCTTCTGCTTTTTCCACTTGGAGCTGAATGCAGAAAATATACTGCCTGACAGCCCGAAGGAGATTATCTCTCTTCTGGAAGAGTTGCAGATGAAGAGAGAGGTTAATTGGATATTAGCAGATACCTCAAAATGATGTTTCTACTTCAATTTGGGCTTCCAAAGGGTATAGAGGGAAGGATCCAAGCGTCAACTGCTTTTTGTGAAAGACCGATGCTTGGGATAGAAAATGGAGCATGTCAGAGGTATCTCCCAATAATTTTAAAGTATTATACTTTAAAACCAAAATTACCCAGAAAAGTTCAATGGTACCTGAGTTCTAGTTAGAGTGATTTTATGCCAATGTCACCCATGATAGGAAAAAGAGCATGGAGAAAATTTTAAATTTAGCTTTAATTTACACCCCAAGGATTATATTCATTAAGAATGTTGATATTTCTGATTAAAAATGAAAATTGACCATTACCAACCAGCATGTCAACAGATCCATAGAAAGTCTTTTTGATTAGACCTCCTCAAGTCATGACTTTAGAATGGACTCCTATTTTTGCCTCTTGATTTTTGTGACAAAATCTGAAAATATGAAATTTAGTGACACCATTCACATTATGCTGCTAACAGTTACACAAAATATCTTTGTTTAGGGACCTAATAAAATTGGTCATATAAAGAGGAAATGAGATTTTTAATGCAAAATGAAGCTGACAGTGCTCTTCTATTACCAGGGTCTTATTAGGGAAAAATTCTCTGACATCTGTTTATCCCCTGCAGCCAACCTTGTATTCAGAATACAGTAATTGATTCACAGCATCCACTGGGGATCTAACTGGCTCACTTTTCCACACCGCACTACACAGGTATCTCTGCAGCTAATTCTGAATGTACATCTACATCGTTATCTCCTGGTGAACTGTGACCCTAAACACTTTGGAGGCCCAGATGAAAGTGCTTCCTCCACCCTCCAGTGCTAGGGGTGTAGTGGATTCTGCAGCATGGCAATTCACACAGGACATCCAATCAGAACCATCCCCTTTGAAGCCCTTCTCAGCTGGGAGACCATGAATGATTCATAGCTTCTCTACACAGACTAAAGAGGAAAAGCAAAGCTAGTGTGTATTATTCAGGACTGCATCCTCAATAAGTCTCCATGTTCAGCAAATTGCTACAATGTTTTTTTGCTTAGTCTTTACTTCCATACAACATCTCTTTTGTGTACAAGTTTTAACAAAGAAAGGTCGTGTGTTTAAGCAAACTTGTTGATTGGGTTATTTCCTTCCCCTTTAATGAACGTTAGTGTAGTCACAGATTGAATGCAAAGAAAAGTGCCTGGCAGGGACCCAGTTTCCAAGGAAGATCCCAAGATCCCAACTTCACGATTAACTTAGAAAGGGAATTTGGTGCCAGTTTCCCATTTTTTTCATGATTAGGGTCAAAATATTAATTTTGTAGCATACCCCTGTGCAAAAGCTAGCTTCATAATGCCACACTAAAACTAAATGAAGTATTTTACCCATTGGAAAATACTTCCTGCCAGCCAGGACTGCTGTGCTGTCTAACATGCCTAATGCAGGCCTTCTCTTCCAGCAGCCATACCGAGCGATCATCATGATAGCGATTACTAAGCATCTTCTCCGTCCCAGGATTCTGCAGACACAATAACTGGATATTACCCCCCAAAGAAACATCAGTTCTGGAGGCTTCATTATTAAGCAAGCAGGATTTTCCTTGTGTCATCATTCACAGAGGGTTTATTTTCCAAGCTGAAATATAAGCACCAGGAGAAAACCGCAGAAATCCTACCTGAAAGAGATAGTGTCACTCAACATCCTGGAGGTTTTTTCCTAGAAATACCAGCTTTCCTTCACTTGTGACTCAATCTATGGATCTGATATTAGTATTCATAACCATAACCTTGGTATTTCCAAGCATCTTTGAGCGATCCTCAATTTTAGGATTTTTAAAAACATCTTTAATGTTGTTGCTTTAACATATATAAGAAGGTTTCCAGAAATAATCCATTCCTGGGATTTCTTAAAATCAGTTTAACCACAGAGTACTATTAGGGAATTGGAAGTAAACACAAAAAAAGGCTTAAATTAACAGAAGTTCCCAAACGTATGGGGAAAAAAGTTACTAAGAGATGAGAAGCTGTATTTGTTAAAACATCTAAATTGCTCATATTTAGCAACAAATATGCTTTTTTGAAAAAATATTGCCTTAAAAATAAATACATGAGGGTTTCATCCACCTTAGATCACCTTGCATTTTTTTTTCCTTTGGCCCAGGTTCCCATGTGGGCTACCTGATTTGCTCATTGCTGGGGCTGATTGACAGGTATGGGGACAAAAATGCAAATGATATGCAAATAAACACATTAAGGCAGTTCTTTGTAAATAGAATTGCTGCTTCTGTACATATGGTACTTTTCAACAATGGACTTCTACCTTTGTAAATGCAAAATACTCAGTTTCCACAAATTATAAAACATTCAGGTTTAGTTCTTCCTTTTTTGAAAGCAAAATGCAAGGTAACTAGATAACTAGATATGAATCATGGTAACACCTTCAATATTTAGATTTCTTTATCTATAATTATATGCACTTAAAATGTCCTCACTTTTCATTTTACATCAATCTATCTATAGTGTGTGTGTGTGTGTGTGTGTGTGTGTGTGGGTGGGTGGGTATAATGTTTATGGCACTGTCTTAAGATACAGTTATAAATGTGGGCCTGTTAGGATGAACTTAGATCTCTGTGTATTGCATATAGAATCACTTCTTTTGGGTTATTATTTTCTAGGAATTCTAAGATTTCCATTTGATTATCCTGCATTCTTTATTCCTTTACTAAGGCTCTATTTTTCTATTGGTTTCAAGAGTATTCATGATTGCTTGAAACAACATTTTTATAATACCTGCTTTAAAGTCCTTGTCAAATCATTTTAACATCTGTGTCATCTCAACATGGGTGGATGTTGATTGCTTTTTCCTGAGAACTGAGATTTTTCTGGTTCTTTATGTGTTGCATAATTTGGGATCATGCACTGGATGCTTTGAATATCATTTTACAAGATACTGAGTCTTGTTTACTACTGTGGGTAGTGTTGATAGTTTTGTTTGATCTGTTAGGCTTGGGCTGTAAGTTCCTACCTACCTCCTGTGGGCTGCTGGGTCAGTTTTCATGGTCTTGTAGTGCTATTGGATCTGGCCTGCATCTGTGTCTCCTAGTTTAAGGTATGAGGCTGGTCTGTCTTTTCAGATCTCAAAGGAGACATATAGACTATGAAGGATAGTGTCTATTTCACATATGTGAGCTCAGAACGGAGAGCATAAATCCATCAATGACTTCACAGAATCATTTCTCAAATTCCTCCCTTTCCATGATCTTAATTCCGTCCCATTTCTGGGACTCGTCATTTTAGTCTTCTGGCTAGAGAGGTGAGGCTAGACTCACCCTCCTCTGCTGTGCATTTCTGCAACTATGTCTATGTATGGTGCCTAGTAACAGAAAGAAAAAGCAAAACAAAGAGCTGGATCATTTCCCACAGGCCCACTGAGTGTAGAGAAAGGCTCCCTTTCCTCAGTTTGCCTCCTGTACCAGCCCTCCTATTACCGGCCCTGTTACCAGGGTCCTGTTACCAGCCATTCTCATTACAAGATTGTTTGGGGGCTAGAGTATGAGAGACTGGAGAAAAGAAAGAGAAAAATAAATGGAATATTCCCATATTCTCTCTGCATTTCATGAGATTCCATTCTTGTTCTTTGAGTCAGAACTGAGAGCTTCTCCTGGAGCTCCTTCTGGCTGCACTCCAGTGGCCACTTTCACAATGGTTAAGAAATACTGGAAGACTATTTTTTATTGGTAAACTGATTTTTAATGGTAAACTCATGTTTGTTCCATTGTACTTCAATTCTAGTATTATTCCCTAAGCCAACTGCTACTGCTTAGTTTCAGAATTCTCAAAAAGTTACTCTATGCTTTCTGTCTAGGTTTTATGACTGTGTTCAGTATAAGTGACAGGGTTGAGTATCCTTGTTCCATCTTACCTGGAACCAGAACTTCCTAGAATTACTTGACATAGAAGAATACCTTTGATGCCTATTCTGAGAGGGAAAAAAATGGATTTTCTTATCTGGAAATCAAAATTGAGAAGGAAAGCGATGATTCAAGTTAAAATGTGGGAATATGCTGTTTTAGTATTGCCCATAGAGGTGACTAGAAGGCCAAGAAGAAGCTGCAAGGTTATTGTGTGAGAAATGATGCCTCCACATGAAATTCAGCGTGGAGTCAGGCATGGTTTCTACAAGTTTAGACCAACTTGTAAGACAGCTGACAGAAGGAGCCCAGTGTTCAAGCTGACTTTAGGTAGGGGAATAAGTTGAAGGAAATTAAAGCAGTAACATGTGTGTTATAGACCTGCCCATCTCCCTCTCTCTCTCTTTCTCTCAATTTCTCTTTTTTTCCTATTTCTTGTTCTTTAAGAATTAATGAAATCTTCTGAAAGTGCCATTTGTGACTGGACAGTACGAAAGGGAAGCAAGGAAATTATTTAATTCAGCATTTATTCTATAGATATTTATGAAGAGCTTATGAAGTATCAGCATTGTTATAGACACAGGGTTAGATTATTGAAAAATAAAAATTTCTAATTTCATGGAGTTTATGTTCTCAGGATATTCTAGTGCTAGTTCTTATTTTTCAGATCTCGCCCCAAAGTGTGACAGACTGAAGTGATCGTGTGATGATCCTAAGGGTAGTGTGAAGCAGTCATCAAGAGAACAAGCAGATGCCCAAAAGAATGTGGACCTCGTGGACAGAGCACACCTTCTGTCAGCTGCCATAGCTAACACTGTGGATAACATTTCCTCTCTGTACTAAACCTTAGAAGCTTTGGATTCTAATCTTAAAAGAAAAAGGATAGTCTTATTTTCCTAGAAAACTTTTATGTTCATTTGTCATTATGAATTCTTTATAGTAATTACTTCTAAAATTATATTTTCCCAATCTTTCTAAAATTTGCTTTACAAATGCAATGACTTCTTAATTACCTCATTCAAGAAAGGGTCAGTCCTGAGACCAGAGAGATGAGTAAAATATGGCACTCAAAGGCAGTACAATCTAATGGGAGAGATAGAAATAGATTATTTCAATACAGAAGAAGTTCTAAAATTATAAGTTTTACTGTAAACTGAGTGCTTTGAAGAAGAACCTTTAACCAAACTTAGCTGATCCTTGCAAAAACAGTTGAAGAAAGATGGGGGAAGCACTGATTTCAGGCAGTACCACAACATTAAAAAAAAAATCAAAGAGCACAAGGAAGGAACAGCCTAATTTAGTATCGTAGTTTTATATAATAAAACGGATTTTGATGGAGAGGAATCTAGCTCTGAATTGCATACTCTTCATTTACTGGTTATGTGAACACAGACAAAAGAGTTGTCTGCATTAAGCCTCAGTATCTGCATCACTATGATGGAAAAACCAAGAGCATCTACTTCAAGGACCTGGAGACAAAGATGAGCAATATTAACTAACACAGTGAGGAGCTTTGTTCATGGTTTTTCTCTTTCCTTCCCTCCTCTGCTCCTTCATGTTTTGAAAATAATAATTATTATTATAATTATTGTCATGATTAAAGGATCTAGTATGAGAGGGGAAGAGGTGAAACATATGGATGGAAAAACCAGTGGAGCCATGTCATGGAGGATCTTGTATATTTTCTAAGGAACACAGAATTTATCCTGCAGTTGATGGGGAGAAATTGAAAGTCCCTAATAGGGAAGTATACATACTCCCATCTACATTTTTGGGGCAGAGAGGGAAATTTGGTAGTAGGAACAAAACGACAAAAAGTAACTGAAATTGTTCAATAATGATGACAGCCTCAGAGGAGATAGTGGGAAAGAAGTAGAAAAGCTGCAGAGATATAAGAAATATTTATAAGTAAAATTGGCAGTAATTTTTGATTGGATGTGGAGAAGGCTGGGGAGAAGACAGAAGTTTCTATTTTATCTGAGGATGAGTGATAACATTATTTTTCCCCAGCTTTATTGAGTTGTAACTGACAAAATTATATGTATTTAAAGTGTACAATATGATGATTAGTTATACATATACTTTGGAAATATCCTCTACAACCAAAGTAACTAACACTCCTATCACCTCTAATACTTAAAATCTACTTTTAGCAATTCATAGGTTTACAATACAGTATTGTTAACTACAATCACCATGCTGTGCGCTACATCCTCGGAACTTGCTCCTCTTAAAACTGAAAGTATGTACCCTTTGACCGACATCTCCCCATTTCCTCATCACAGTCATGGCAACTACCATTCTACTTTCTGTTTCCCTGAGTTCAACTTTGCCTTTTTATTTTTTTGTGTTTGTTCGCTTGTTTATTTCATATATAAGTGAATACCCAACTTTTGTGTCAACATGGACGGGACTGGAGGAGATTACGCTGAGTGAAATAAGTCAAGCTGAGGAAGTCAATTATCATGTGGTTTCACTTACTTGTGGAGCAAAAGGAATAACATGGAGGACATTAGGAGAAGGAAAGGAAAAGTAAATTGGGGGAAACTGGAGGGAGAGATGGACCATGAGGGACTGTGGACTCTGAGAAACAAACTGAGAGTTTTGGAGAGGGAAGGATGGGTGAGCCTGGTGGTGGGTATTAAGGAGGCACATATTGTGTGGCTCACTGGGTGTAGTGCATAAACAGTGAATCTTGGAACAGGGAAAAAAATAAAATTTAAATTTAAAAAATGAATAACTTTCACATAGACAATAGCAGAAGAATTTGAGCTTTTGGAGGTTATTTATTGTCAAGCATTAAGCAGAACAAACATTAAACAAAGCATTATGCTCCTAAAGTTATTTGCAAAAAATAGAAGTGATTCCATATACCTTTTATATAAGGACACTGGTTTAAAAAGAATGTTATTGATTCACATGCTAATTTATTGGATTATAAATTTACTGAGTGCAAAGGCTGTTAATCTAATTCTTTTGGTAACTTAAATAGCCCTGTACATTGCCTCGTACAAAATTAAGTGCTAACAAATGAATATTGAGTCAAATTGCTGTGCTGGATAAGTAGTACTCCAAATTACAAGTCCACAAAGAGGTAAGAGGCTTCCTGGGTAAATCAACACGCAGCTTCTTTCATACAGAAAATGTTGCTTTGAAAAACCTTCATCTGAGATAAATAATGGGCTTAATGTCACCACAGATTAAATTCCAAGCCCAGGGACTTAGCTCTCCTTGGGTTAACAGCAAACAGTTCATGGATCTGTTATTCTGAGTAGCACTTCTCTGGGTCACTGTTGTCTAAAGTGGAACACCAACATCACTTGAGGGGGTCACAATACAGTCACTGAGGCATAAAAAGAGAGCAATCATTTCTTCATATTTTTATCTAAAAGTGATTAAGAAATGGAGGAGCTCCATCAGTATTTTATTAATCAGTTGAGTTCAGGTGTATATTTTATGAATGATTATATATTTGGGGAGCCCATCTCACTTTTTATTGTGTTAGTAATCATAACTCGAGCAGTTTCTATGAACAAGTTACTGTTCTAGATGGATCTAAGGATAAAAGTTCTAGAGACAGACCCTACCATAAATGGATTTACCAACCAGTCAGGTATAAAAGAGACAGCCAAATGAACTGCAAAATATGATACAAACAAAACAGATCTTTAAGGAGAAGCTCAAGACCGAAGCAGAATAATTGCCACCAGAAAATATTTGTCATGTTAATGTTACAGACAATTTCGTACTGCAGCTCTTCGGAAGACAGAGATGTCACTCCAGATGGGGATGGATAGAGAAGAGGATGGGCATTTTCATTTGACTTAAAGGATGGGCAGGATTTAGGCAGGTGGAGAAGAGAGCACTGCAGAGCAGGGGACCTGGGAAATCAAACACTCAGGTGCAGAGATGTTATGAGAAAACAGAAAGGAAGCCATTGGGTTGAGTTGGAGTTTTTCACATAGAAGAGAAACAGGACATGAGTTTTTACTGGGGACAGTATCCCAATGTGAAATCTTCAACTTTCAGGTGAGCACTATGGACCGTTGAAAGATTTCTAATCATGTAAATGATGTGATAAATGGGATGCTCTGGAGCTTTAGGGAGAACATTTGGATGTAGAGCTAAAATACAATATATATGGATAAAGAAATCCATACAATAAAGTATTTATTCATTAGGTGCTTGAGCAATGATTCAACCACTGAACCCCAACCCCATCATTATAAACACTATTCTATAGTGAAGGATGCTGGGGATTGGTAGCGTTAAAAGGATAGGAGGAAATTGGGATGGTGGGTGGGAGGAAGGAAGCAAAAAGAGGTTTGGAAATTATTTTGATGGACATAAAGACCTGAAATCTGTAAATGACAATGGGCATATAAAGGAAAAAACGGATTTGAGAGACATGTCAATGGTAACACTGTCCTTTGAATAGTGCCCAGACCCTACAATGGTGCCTGGTGTGGTGTAGAGTGTACATATAATAACTGAATGAATGAGAATATTTTGGAAGCAGAGGCAAGGGAGAACTGGAGAATGATGAAACCATTAACGATTGTGTTAGCAGTGCAGCCTAGCAGAATAGCCTGTAATCAGTAATTGGATTGGGCACATAGTGGGGGAAGGGCTCAATCCAGATTTGTGCAGAGATAGGTGTAAAACAACTGATCATATTCTTAGGATAGAATTGTTCAAGATTTTAAGTAAACTGGCATATTAATCAAAGGACAATGACTTCAATGAGTGTGTAATGATTTTACTAGAGCCATTGTGATATTTACTTTTCTGATGTGATGGAAATAGTGACGATAGTTTGTAGTGGTGCACCCACAAGAGAATGGCATTTCAATTGGTGGAAAAGAAACAAGGAACAAAATAAGACTTTTTCTCCTTTACGATGCTACTTCATTTCTCCTCTCGTTACAAAGCAAAGACTGTGTCTGCATGGCTATGTGACAGCGGTTCTCCATTCACCCAGGAAAATTTAAGAGCATATGTTTATAGTCTGAAACGAAGCAAGAAATGAGAACCTGTAAAATATTCTGGAGCCACAGAGCAGTATTACATTGATGCACCAGGGTTTTTATTAGAACCCAAAGCTGTATTAGGAGAGAAAACACTACATTGCATATAAATATCTACTCTAAAATCATAAGCTTATTAAAAATCTCTTGGATTCCATCTAGTCTTCAATATTTGGCAAGATTTAAAATATGTAACAGTGGTAATCTTCTGACATGTGTCTAGATCAAAAAACTAATTTCGTAACATAACCGGATTGGGGCAATAGATAAGATTAATGATATTGTTATCATTTCATCTTAAAACTGATTATAAATTTATGAAGAAGTTTTAATGCTTTATTTTTCTAAGCAAGTTCTCATAGAAACTGAATTTTGTACTGTAAAAACTGTAATCTTGCTCTTACTTTAGACAGTTTGGATTCATTTAGATAGAGGCTTCTCTAATATTGGCCCAAAGTACTTCTTTTTAAAGGCTATCTTTGGACCCTTCCCCAGATGTAGCGAATTTGATGCCTAGAAAAGAGCCTGAGACTTTTTATTGCAACACATGCCTACAGTGGCTCTGATGCACATAGAAGTTTGAAAATCAGAAAAATAGCAAATCTTTTTTTTTGCAGAGATAAGTGAGTTATCTCCTATCACATGCCCACTCTCCTTTCCTTACTTTAGCTATGACTCAAGGGTTGTGAAAATAATTAGCTTGGTGTATATTAACTATTCAATATTTATTTTTAAACCGTAGATGGGAAATGACCACAAATCTTATCAATAAAAAATACACTGTGAAACATGCTTACATATATGAACCATAATATTGTTTATGATAAAATAATATTAGTCATCAACAATTTTTCATTTCTCTTTGATAAAGGAAACACAAATTGCTACATTTAGGAGCTCTTTTGGAGAACATTGAGGAACATGTTGGAAGACCCCCTCAGTCTCTTCACCACCTCCACCCACCCCTCAAAAAACAGTATAACTATGTATGTGATCACCATCAGAATTGTTGGCTGCTTTGCCCTGCTTGGTATTAAAACAGCAACTTAGTAGGAATGACAAAGCGCCTCTAAAACACAAAGAGAAATTCATAATTTAATAGCATTTAGATGAATCTGTATTATGACAATTAACAACTGCTTTTTTTTTTTTAACCCTTATTATTGTATTCTTACTTCTGTCCCAGTGTCACTGATGAGACAAAAACTGCATTTGTCCTTTCCAGCAGGGTCTTCTGACCTGACAATGACTTAACGAAGAAACCAATAACATATCAAGTTTTCTGTAAATTATTTGAAATGCATATTTCACAATTTCACACATTTATTTTATTTCAATAAAAACTCAGCTATCTATCTCATGAATCAGGAAATTTATTATTGCTGTGCTCTATGTCTCCTTATGTGACACAGTTTTAGAGAATCACTTTGATGGTCATGTTTTAAAATTTTAAGATTTTATAACTAGGTTGTGTTTATGTGATAAAAATGATTAAGTTATAAAGTGTTTTAAGTAACATTTGAAATAAGATATTAAATATTAATGTGCTTTATAAAACAATATTCATTCTATTCAACCAAGTTTACAGAATTTGAAGAAAACCATTGACGTTTCAAAGAACATAAAGAGAAAATAGTCAGAAATATCTTATCCATTTGGAAAGCTATTATTTAAGGTCCTAAACACATGTATTCTCAAAATGATGATTTTGATCAAATCAAGCTAATCATCAGGGTCTTGACCTTGACAGAGTTCTATACTATGTCCTTCATGTAAACCACTACTCACCCTATTTTCAAAACCTTCTACAGCTGATATACCAGGTAGGATGAAAACAATTTTAAGCCCTTTCAAGAAAATGTACAGGAACAAGATTCTGTACACCAAAACAATTCCTGGAGACATGGGAAATTGTATTTTTGTCTTAATTTTGGATAATTTCCAGGATATCTGCAAGTCTATGTCAAACCACCCCCAGCAAGGAGCATTATTTAGCCACACACAAGTTCCAAGAAGAATTTTCAAATTCCTTTTTACATGTCCCATACTGAAAATATCTTTATTTTTACTAAAAGCTGGAAGATGACTGTTCATTTTAAAATTAAGAACCAACTTACACTGACTTATATATAAGTAATATGTGTTTAATTCCTCTCATCCCTCATGACAGATCATAATGGAAAAAAAAGTTTCTTAAATGATATTACATATATTTGTTATTAAAATCACTGATATGTGCACCAATTCCTTCACCATTTTATGAGGCATATTCAGAAATTGGAATTTTACTTGTCATCATAGGCTATTTGCTGTTTTGTAATG
The DNA here is from genome assembly GCF_002288905.1 of Enhydra lutris kenyoni. Taxonomy (NCBI): domain Eukaryota; kingdom Metazoa; phylum Chordata; class Mammalia; order Carnivora; family Mustelidae; genus Enhydra; species Enhydra lutris. Next base: position 33,473,205 of record NW_019154099.1, on the reverse strand, counting down.
GATAGTGGCTAATTAAACTTGCGATGACCTTGTTCTAGTTGCAAATACAATAGTGTCTTGAGTCATTTACTCAGTTGTCAGTGATAGATGGAAGTGCTTCTCAATAATTAGGTGGTAAACAATGTTAACTGAGCAGTAATTCACACTAGCATTGCTAAGGTATTTTATAGTAACATGGCAAATGACTCATCACTGCCGTCTTTGTAAAATGATGCTAGCCCCCCAGATACATCACTTTTTTCATTGGTACAAGAGGTGTTAGAAGATTAGCACATTTCAAATAAGCCAAAGTATATCCATCTATCAAATTTGTTCTTTGCTTGGAAGAGGCTTCTGATTTGCAGTACAAATTGGCAACTTTTCGAGGGTGGCAAAACAGATGGCAGACATTTTTATTATACTAACTTGATTGTCATAGTTGACATGAAGAACAAGACAAAAACACAGTGAAGAGAATTCTAATGGCTCAGATGGGCATTTGGAAAAATAATAAAAAAATAATATAAATTTGATGATTATAACAATTATTTGCCCTTTTTATCATATCGAGTTATGTCCCCCTTGAATAATCACACATGCTTTGGCATCCTGGTCTGTTTAGTGTGTATAATTTCTCAATATTCCTTAACATTTTGAAAGGCACAGATTTTTTTTTTCTCCCATTTCATCGATTAAGACAATGTGGCATAGCATGATTAAATGGCAAACTGTTACAAAGTTAAACAATTGACATAGAGAAAACAATCCTAGCCTTTAGACTTCAAGTTCAAAAACACTGTGAGAGCATGTGATGCATTTTAAATTGTGGCTACAACAATAAACTTATACTTACATCCTTAAGCTCATTCTGAAATCTTATTTATAAAATATAGAAGAAATGAACTTCTACAATGTGTAGACCATCGACTCCTATGCTAGAAATGGAAGACTCTCAGAAGATCAGCAATTCCTTCATTTTCAGATGAAGAAATTAAAAGGCAATGCTTTTTGCTTGTGTGAGGACTTGTGGGTAGTTGATGGCAGAATTTGGAACCTTGTGGAAGGAGATGGAATTCAAATGGGCCTGGGTCCAGGCAAGTAAGGGCACAAGGGAACTGGGTATAAGATCATAGGAGTACGGTGACCTCCACAGGAATTCGTACTTTGACTCAATATTTAAAAACATAGCCTACAGTTTAGTTAGAACATAGGTTTTCTGCTTTCCTATCTATGATAATACCCATCTTTTTATTATACCACATGATATAGCCTTTAAGGGATTTTTATCAACTACTTTACTACTATCTAAATTATACAAGAATAATGTGTTATGTTCTTTCTCCCTTCAGAAATATTTTTGATCCAAACAACAGATGTTCTCAAAATAAATTTGGGATAAACTTTTGATATCTTTTGAAGGGACGAGCATTCAAGATTTTTGTCAAGAAAGAACTTTTAACACTTTCTTCTTATTTTTTTTTCTAAGTCAGCAAGTTTATCAGATTCTGTCACTTATACTTCAAAGAAGAGTCTCAAAACTCTTCTTCATTTTCCCTCTAAATTGTCCCACATTCACTGCCTTGGTTCATGTTTCACCATTTCTCACCTGGTCCATTACATTAATTTCCTAACTGGCTTTTCTATGAGTTTAGAGATTTACTCTTCTTTTAATTACTAGCATCTAGCAAAGTACCCAACACATAGTAAGTGCTCAGCAGAATGTTGGCTAAACGGAGTTCAGGCCTAGCCAGATCTTGAAATGGAGAAGAGAGTATCTATTTCTATAGTGAAGCCTGATTCTCAAACAGTGAGAGACCAACTTACTGCTGTGGTGAAGCAACAAAAGAGATGCTCCTTCCACTGTTAGTTTTGACTACAATTGATACCTAGGGACTTTGCTTCAAGAGATTTTAAAATGTACACTTACCTGTGAAAAAAATTTAAACTTATGGGGGAAAATCTTGATAATTACAAATGAGAATTGTAATTTAAAATTGATTTTATCCAGATACATGCTGTTTTAATATGGATTTAAATGTCAAGTTTGTGTAACTTTGTTATTTGAGTCCAGCTGTTTACTTGGGGTCAAATGTCTCTGGAGTCATAAGGGAAGACTATCTCTTACTACTCTTTCTATTTGTGGATTCTTAATTTTAGGATTTAAATGCTGCTTTTTTAGTGTATACAATTAAGTTCACTTAGTAGCTTTAGAATTAATTGAGATGGAAAGAGTAAGTCTAATAGATGGTTCATGTGTTAGGTCCTTTAAGGAATACAAGGGTTACTATCTTAAAATCAGATGCTATTAAAGTTATTAAGACATTTGTCCTGGAACCTGAGAAAGAAGTTAGAAAATTACTTAACCAATAGAGATCGTATCATTTCTAAAAATTCCTCAGATCTCTGCTGAAAGCAGTTTAATATGTTTATTAGACCTATATCTTTTTCAGTTTGGTTTTCTCATATATTTGAAGAAAAAAATTCAAAACCATGTGAAATCAGTTAAGAGATAAATAATCACTTTGCACTTTAGGATTCTTCTGGTAAATATTTTGGAATATGACAACATGGTTCAGAGATTTCTGGTGGGGGCGGTGCCTGGGTGGCTCAGTTGGTTGAGTGTCCAACTCTTGATCTCAGCTCAGGTCACGATCTCAGGGTCCTGGGATTGAGCCCCTCTTTGGGCTCCATGCTCAGTGCAGGGTCTGCTTGAGATTCTTTCCACCTTCCTCTTTCTCTACCTCTACCCTTCCCCCTGCGTGCTCTCTCCCCCCTCCTCTAAAATAAAAAAAATAAAATAAAATCTTTAAAAAAAGATTTCTAGAAGGAACAAAACATCACTCACCTTTGAATTTCTGGAGTTATTATAGTACCTGACATGTACATGGGATTTACAAATATGTTTCAAAAATTAAGGAACAAATGAATGAAGAAATAACATCAACCATTGTGGTAGGCAACAGCCAGGGATACTGAACTGAAATTTGGAGCAGGCTTAATGACACAGTAAGGCATAAGCACCCAAGTCCCCTCACACCTCCTTGCTTCCTTGGTCATGAGTATGCCCTTGTTTGTTAAATTGATAATAAATTATAAGAAATGTTAACCAAATCTGCTCTGAATTGTCATTCCTGCCCATTCTCAAATCCAGACCAAACTTTGTAAGGTGCCAAACTTGCACATTAAGTTGGGAATAAACTAATAATAGTTTATTAGTGAACATGGCACCTATCAGGCAGAAGAAACTTCAGTATAAAGTAACTAAAAATGACAGTTTATAATTCCAGGTTAGGCAGCATCTTCAACAAAGAGCAAGAAATTTGGAGAGAATGGAAAGGCAAAGGAAATCAATTTTAGGTTTCCAAGCTCAGCAAACTGTGGGAAGACAAACATATGGGAGAAGACCAAGGGAATAAGATTCGTTCATAGAGTCCTCCCATCTCTGGTCTGACAAGGTCTTATTCAGGAAGGATAAATACTAACTAGTGCAAACTATAACTTGAATCTAACTTGAAAATTTTATCAAAATTCCAATTGGTACACATTATAGAAATATTTCTCACTTGAATCAAATTGGGTACCAAGACATAGATGACTGTGGCTCAGAACACATTTCATGTATTTGTTTCAAGGAAATACTATTCCTTAAATTCTGTGAATTCTATTCTCTTAGCTTCCTTATTACTCTGCAATGTTGATGGAGTATAGAGTGATTTTCTAAACTAGCATAGAATTTTTTTCCTTAATGTCCTCTGATTTAACTGATATAAAGCTGAATCCATTTTTACCTTTCTTAGTGGAGTGTAACTTATATAGAGAGAAGTGCAAAAATCATAGTCAATAAATTATCAAAAAATGAGCACACCCCAATGACTACCAATCAGGTCAAGCAACAGATTACCTATACCCTGGAATCCCTGCATGGGCCCCCTCATACTTCTGGTATCAACATCTATTTCTTCTTTCTTTTCCAAAATTAATCACGATCTGACCTCTACTTCTGCATTTGTTAGGTTATATAAATGGAATTATGCAATATATATACCTTTTACTCTCTGACTTCTCTGCTTCAGCTTTATGCTTGTGAGATTAATTCAAATGGTTGCATGTAACTGTAGATTGTTTTCCCTCCATTTTCTTTGTTGTATGGTATTTCATAAATACCCCACCATTTATTTAATCTACTGTAGATTTATTTAATCTACTGTATGTATGTAGGAATGAAATTTCTGAGTCATAGGTTATGTGGCTATATAATTATATATGACAATTTTTCAAAATGATTGTACCAAGAGTCATATATAAAGAACTGACATCATCCACAACATTACCAACACTAGAAATTGTGAGTTGCTTTTATTTTAGCTATTCTAATGGGTGTGTAGTTATAGAATTATCTTTAATGTGTTTATTGTCCACTGAGATACCCCCTTTGTGAGATTCCTGCTCAATTTTCTTCCCCTTATCTCTACTGGGTTCTCTCTCTTTTGCCTATTAATCTGTAGATCTTCTTTATGTATTTTGTATATAAACTTTATCATTTATGCATGCTACATAAATATTTTCCATCCACAAGGCTTGCCTGTTCATGATAAACAAAAATTGATAAATTTAATATATTTCATAAATATTTTTCTTTATGAATTTGCTTTTCATATTTAGATCTATCATCTACCTAGAATTGTATATGGTATGAAGAAGAGGCCAAAATCTATTTTTTTCTCTATGGATATCCAATTGACTCAATGCTATTAAAAACACCCCAAAGAAACTTTTTAAAAATCAATCATGTCCACATATTCATGGAACCTGAAGAATTTCTCCTGTAAAGTCTAAGACTGGGATGGAAAGTTTCATTTCATCTGAGACACTCTACCAGGAGAGATTTTGAGATCATATCAGGGTTCATAAAGAGTATCATGATTGATTGATTAAAAATGCTCCCCATTGCCCAAGGAAAAATGACGAAGCAACATCTCTTCCATAACCTTGGACTAAACAATAAGAAAAGAGAAATAAAATAACATGAAGAAAAGAGGATAAACTTTATTTCATAAGCTCTATTATCTTAAATTTTATTCCTTCTTAATTCCCAACTGCCTCACTGTGCTGTAGGTCACTGTTGAAAATTAGAACAATTCTCAAAAGTCTCCAGACTATCATACTTCTATCTCCAAGAATATGAGGTCCAAGAAGAGAGTAAACTTCTTCTCTCATCCACCTAAAATCAACCTTGCCTTCTATTGGTAGGCAGCCTCCAAGACAGCCTGATATTATCCCTGTATCCTGGATTTTTGCTTCTGAGAGTAGGTTATAAAAAGACCAGGCTTTGTTTTGGGTGCTATCACTCTGTCTGGATTCACCTCCTCAAGGGGAATCCAGATCCCTTGCTGGAGGCAGTCCCATGGAAAGACCCAAGTGAGTGGAAGACCTTCCAAGGCTTGTCCACAGTTGACAGTAGAAGCATATTCTCCTTCAGTTGAGCCCAAAATGACTGCAGTCCCAGACAATAACTTCATTATAGCCTTCTGAGAACCCTGAGTCCAAAGTCCATTCTTTAAGCTGCCTCTGGATACCACCGAAACAACATGTTAGTAACTGCCATTTTAATCTACAGTGCATAAAGTAGTGTAAGTATTCTTGGAGGTGATTTATTATGCACAACAGAGAACTAATATGCCTTCTTAACTTGGTTTATGTTTGGTTCACCTGTCTGTAAAAATTACCACGTTCAGAATTCTGGGATATAACACAGGCTCACCAATATTAGTAAGAGACATGCATCCACAAAATATGTGTTAGGGTCTGTTTTATTTACATGTTTCATTACTGCCTCCCTGCTTGTAAACATGTCTTTCCACCCCCTGGCTTGTATTTAGCTTTGCTCTCTGTCTCCTTGTTACTCATCCTTCAAATCCTTCTCAAGTGCTGCCTCTTACCTAAAAACTTCTTTTTACTCTCAAACCAATGCGACCCACTCATCTCTAAAATCCTGTGATCTATGTTCTGCACTGTGCTGGTCAGCAGCAAAACTGCCTTGTGTGGTCTTGTCAGCATCATCCACTTTTGTCTTATCTTTGTAACTAAGCTATCAGCCTTTGATGAGCTATTCAAAGTTAATTATTTTATAATATTTAGAACCATCTAGCTTTATCTTATGTACTTTTTAGGCATTTAATACATCTTAATCAGTTGATTATCTTATTCAAGAACATTATCAAGCTCTTAAATTTTACTGTCCCAGCCAAGTTTTGAAAACCTTCCATTTTGTTTCACCATCCTATTTCCCTGTCCTGTCTGGGAAGTGGCATTAATACATGAATATTATGGAATCCTGTTAATATTTGATTAATCAAGGAAACAATTTTAAAAAGTAGATTTGGTGATATAAGGATAAAAACCAGTACAACCAGAAATACTTCAGTATTACTCTCTAAATAAAAAAAGATGTATGGGATGTGTGTGCGTGCGTGCGTGCGCGCGCGCGCGTGTGTGTGTGTGTGTGTGTATCATGTCCGTTTGGGTGGGCTAAAGTTAGTGGTGGAGTGGGGGAGAGATGAAAGATAGGCTTCACTAAATATGTGTTCCATTCACTAATAGAAGTAAAGATACTTAGACATAATTTACCAACAGGATAGCTACAGTGAAAACTTTAGTTTAATGATTTATAAAATGCTATTTTTCTTGCTAATTTCCCTTGGGTCATATGGGTATTTTAGTCAAGGTGGAAACAAGTAATGGACATTTCAGTACAGTATGTGTTTTTCCTTGCTTCATGACTTTGTATTACATGTATAAGGGCCAATTTTAGTCCACTTGTGCATATGCATAACTCTCTCTTCTGTGAGGAAGATTCAATTCTATAAGACTTCTACTGCTATCTATACAGATTTCCAATTAGAATATTTCTTAATTGTTAGAAATATATTATGTACCAAAGGACTACTGGCCCACCTGACCTGGAACACATCTAAAGATACAGATTATAAGTATCATTTGGGGAATGAATTAAGGGGAAATATTACAAGAAGTGTTCGGCAGGGGTCACTTCCCAGTCCAGTGCTATTTAACATTTTTCCAATGACCAGGATGATAGAATACCAAGTATGCTTGTTAAGTCTGCCGATGACATCAGGTGGAAGAAATAGCCAATATCTTGGAGAATAGAATTAAAATTACAAATGACCATAATAAATATGAGCTGTAGTCAAAATGGGAAGAAGGAGATTTAATGTGTATGCATCCCTCTTGCAGAGGTTAATGTTGGATATGGGATGTGCAGACATGATAATGAAAGACGAAGGAAATGCAAACCAACAAGGAAACACCTTTCTAAAAATAATGTCAGAGGATATAAATCAAAGAGAATACTACTCCAATTTGAAGGTCATCTTCCTTAAACAAGAGGGAGGTGCAAAATTACAATAGCAAACAATAGCACTAACAACAACAGAAAGTTCTTAGGAATAAATATGAATGGTTTACGTAAGAATCTGTCTGCAGCCATATTGCTAAACCAAAGTAGCCAGTAAGCACAAAGTTGTCCTCTTCTCATGTTCTATCATCTTAAAAAGTAAATTATCTACTTAAGATGGTAATGTCTTAGATGAAAAAAAATAGCAAAATGAGAGCATATACACAAATTTAAAGAAGTTATACATATGGTTTTACTCATCTATGTCATCAGGTGTAAAAATCTGACCTCACATAACACTCCTCAAATGTGCTTTATCCAGGAATTCCTTGTCTCACAATTCAATTGCACAATTTGGGGGTACAATGATTGAAACTTTTAAGTATGCAGAAGTCATTCAATGTAAAACTCAGGTTTTTCAGTTACATATTGGTTTGAAATAGTGAAAATTTCCAGTTAAATTAGGTCAGTCTTTGAAATATCACCTGTACTGTTCAGCCTGCAAGAAACCAAGCAAATGGCAATAATGGTACTTCCTTTGTACATCTAAGTGGTTCCTTTGTCTTAGCCTTTTGGGAACAAAAGGGTCAGGGTTTGCCATGTTTCTGTTTATCTGCAACATGAAGGTTACTTTAATTGTGCCAGCAGTTCTCAAGTTGTGGTTCAAGGATTCCCTGGGGCTAGTCAAGACCCCTGGAAGTTATTTGTGTTCTTCTCTCTCATTATCTCATAAGTGCATAGGGAAGTTTTCCAGGCACATGTTATTGCAACAGATTAAACACGAAAGCAGATATGAAAACCAAGCTACCCTTCTATGAAGCCAGACATTAAGACTGGCAAAAAATTCACTGTGGAAAACAATATGGAGTTTCCTAAAAAAATTAAAAATAGAATTACCATATACTCTAGTAATTCTACTACTGAATATATACAAAAAGAATGTGAAAACACTAATTCAAAAAGATATATACATCCCTATGTTTACTGCAGGATTATCTAAAACAGCCAAATTATGGAAGAAGCCCAAGTGTCTATCAACAGATGAATTAATAAAGAAGAGGTGGTATAGATATATAATGGAATATTATTTAGCCACAAAAAAGAATGAAATCTTGCCATTTGCAACAATATGGATGGAGCTAGAGAGTACAGTATTAAGCACAAGAAATCAGAGAAAGACAAAAACCATATAATTTCACTCATATATGGAATTTAAGAACAACACAAATGAACAAAAGGGAAAAAAGAGAGAGAGAGAGAGAGACAAACCAAGAAACAGCCTCTTAACTGCAAAGAACAAACTGATTTTTGGTTGAGGGGAAACAGGTGGGGGGATGGGTGAATTAGGTAAAAAAGATTAAGAGTACATTTACTGCGATGAGCGCTGAGTAATCTATAGAATTGTTGAATCACTATATTGTACACCTGAAACTAATATAACACTGAATGTTAAGTGTAATGGAATTTTTAAAAGCCTGAAAAATATTTCAAGCAGAAAAAAGATAAGATTAGCAAAATGTAAAACATTACTACTTCTGCCATTGATAATTTTTGTTTTGCAAAACGCAATTTTTTAAATAAAAACATGTAACATGTAATGGGTTCATTGTTTTTATTTTGAAATTAATTAATTGATACTTTTAAATGTCTCAGCTGTAATTTCTAATAGAGCAAATATCATGAGATATAACCCACATGAACAAAAGTTCTTCAGGATCTTCAGTAATCTTGAATTGTGAAAAGGGGACCTGAGGGCAAAAAGTGTGAGAACCACTAAATTATCCTAATGGCTCCTTGTTTGTCAGGAACCTTCAATTCATGAAACTAACTAATACTGTCTTCTAGATTATCAGGTAGAGAGAAGGGTTGGTACAGATCAATAGATCTCAACCTTGGCTGCACAATGGAATGACCTGGAGAACTTTAAAATAAATAGGTTTTTGAATTCTTTTTAAAACTATTTAGTTTTATTATTTTGAGGGTATTGGTTTTCTGCTTAGGCATTAGGGTTTTAAAACCTTTCTGTGTAACTCTAACAGGCAGACAGGTTGAGTATGCATGAGTTAGACCTTTCTTCTTATGTTAGTCTGTTGGAGGGTTTGGACTTCTACCACACAGTATGGTAATGCCTCCCCAAAATGAGAAAGAACCCAAATAAGCCTCACTGTTTCCAATGTCATCACCCTTGGGTAACAACTATGATGTTCTAAGTTGATATGAGCTTTTTTTTTTTTTTTAACATTGTTTGTGAATTTCAAGTAGTTGCTGATTGTGCATATTTTTTCTCATGGTTCATAGTACAGATTAAATTATAATAATCATTAAACTGGTTTAATGACTAAATTACTAAACTAAAATTAAATATTTAGCTTTATTTTTAAACACAAAAGCATAAGAAACAACTTGATATCTTGTAAAAATGTAATGACATAATTTTCCTTCTTTATATCAAACCTAAGAAATCGGGCTAAAACTGCATTCCTGAAGGAGCATGTTATTTTAATTAAAAATCAAGTAACCAGGTAAGTTTCACTTCACAACTGACATTTGGTGATAAAGGAGTTCAGATATACAGGCTCCCTCACAGAATGACCAGTCGCATAAAGCCATTGGATGATGACTTTGAATTTTATAGGGAAATTAAAGAATTTAGGTTTGGGCTCTATACCTGCCCCCACTTATTTTGCCCTCTGCCCTTTTTAAGACAAACTATTCATACTGAATTTAGCCACTGTCTGTGAATTTATCAACCTCCCGCTTCACAATGACTCCATATTAGTCAAATAGTATTTATGTTGTCATTAATCTGTACTGTTTCAATATCTCTAGTACTAATAGAATAAATCACATTTTTAAAAATCAGAACATTGGGATTTTGAAAAGGATCATATATCTTTATCAAGATGGTAATTGCTTTTGATATATATCAAAATGACTTTTTACCAAAAATTCTACGTTTTGAAATGTATTATTTGGATGATTCACACAAATTTGTGCTGGTGCTGCTTAAATGTCTCTAATATATACACATTGTGGTGTGGTGTTTTCTGAAGAGGCGTGGGATCTCTTGTGAGATAGTAGGTACAGATCAAAAGATATTACTCTGTAAACTGCTTTGCATTTGCAATTGAAAAGAAAAAAGTATTAGATTGTTTTAATTCCCATACTTATATTCAGTTCCAAGATTCTCTGTATTATGGAATCATTCCTAATGACTTTTGTCGTCCCTCAAAATCCAATTTACTACAAAAGAGGCATCTTTAACAAAAAGATTGTTAATAAAATATTAAATTGCCTACTAAAATATTTTAAATGATTTTTCTCTATGCGAGTTTGTTTATGATGGAAATAAAAGAAAACTTTCCTAATATGCAGCAAATTAACCCTTTTAAAGTATTAATGCATAATAGGCTGAAGAGAAATATATTTATCATACACATATACTTATAAATATATATTTTATAGATATAATCTTTGCATAATTTACATTTTATATCAATTTCTAAGAAATTAGTGAGGAAAACAAATATTCTACTTTATGATGAAATTGTGATATTATTTCAACATGTTTAGTACACTATTTTCTTTCCCTTTTTTCTTCTTGATTACTGTTTTCTTTTTTATTATGTTATAAAAGATTTTGTGTTTCTTAAAACAAAATAAGCCCTTTCATTTTTCCTTATGCTAATTTAACTTACTGTTCATAAACTATAGCCTAATTTTTCTGTCCTTTAGTAAATAAGCATGAAATATTAATTATCAACAAGTGAAGATTCTAATTGTATTGTGCACAATTATGTAATAGCTACACAGGAAAACTTGTCTCACAGTGACATTTCTTGGTGTTGATATGAAAGTACTCATTAACATAATTCTCTGGCAAGACAAGTAAAAAGAATTATATAAGGTCAATCAGATAATGAACGCCCTAGCAATCAATACCCGAGTCAAATATATTTATTAAATAGTTTATTGTTTGCTAGTGAGTTTGTAGGTTCAATATTTTATTGTTACTCTTTATTATTTACTCTTTTTATGAGAATTTTTTTTCTTTTATTTGTGTACTTTACGTTGCACAATGTTTTAAACATTGTAAAAGAATAATGCCAAGTTGATTTCTTCACTTTTTACCAGCTATATTTACAAATCCATTTTGGGGGTTTCCCTTAATATTGTGTTGGCTTATGTTTTCATATCACCAGCTGTGTTTTTCCTTTTTTATTTCTTAAGTGGGTAAGAATACGTTATATTCCTTGTGGTTGCTTTTTCCTTACAGAATTCCCCTGGCTCGCCACTGACAGATCTTGATATCCAAGAGGGAGTCAGCTTGCAGGATTAAAGGCAAGAACCTCAATTAGACACTCTCTGATTTCTTCAGATGTTTTTTCTAATCTTTTAATATGGGATTATAGGCAGCTAGAACCTATGCCACTGTTATAAAAATAGTGAAGACTCTTTGTTCTAAATCATAAGCACTCGACATTTTAAAAATGTCTATTTTTCTTAATTTGAATTAATTCTGGTCTAGATGAAGATAATGAACTTTGGTCAGCTCTTTGCGGTTCTGAGTACAAAATAGCTTGATGAGCACTGTGAAGCACACGCACTCTCCTCAGAATCTGCTGGAAAACTCCCTCAGAGACTGATTAGCTCACGCTTGTCACAAATAGGGGAGATAATTATGGGGCTTAACAGTCTATGTGGTGGATCTTTTGAGAGGCAATGGGTAGATCTAAGACTGTCTTTGGATCAACCCTAATTCTTATTATTGCTCATATCTTGTGAGGGTTTTTTTTTTTCCTTTTTTTCTTTCTTTCTTTTTTTTTTTTTCCCCACATATCCCCAGAGACAAAACATTGGCTCTTCCCAGAGGATGACATCACATTTCTTTTCCAGAAGATAAAATTGTCCAAATTAGATTATCTTTAATTAGTCTAATCTTATGAACCATTCCATAAAGTTTATTGCGCCCGTGCCCGTGCTGGCACCACGTTACGAGATGCTTATTGAACGAACTAATCTTTTGCCATGGAAATGATGCTTATAAACAATGTTGTTGATTCCTTTATTACAATAAAGATTTCCTTCTCTGAAGCTTCAGGTTTCAATATCGTTTTATGGTTCTCGGTAATATCACATGACTTTGTTTTAATGAGAATGTTGACTTATTCCAGATTTCAATTGTTACTAAGTTATTCTACTGCATAATGCCTTCATAGTGACAAAAGGCAAATGAAGTTTCAGAAAATTTTATTCTTATAAAAAGTTATTTGGGATCATGTTATTTCCTGTTTTAATGTAAGAACCATCTCCTTTAAAATAGCCTCTGTTTTAGTCTTACCTTTTAGTGAAAGAATGGCCTGGGATGTGGGAAGGGGGCATCTACTTACACACCTCATGAAAAGATCCCACTCATTAAAAGTTAGGTTCTAGATGGAAAGACAAAACAAACTATCATCACTAGAAATTACGTCCTGTTTATTAAATGCATTTTCTGTCTCAGTTGCCATCTCCTTACAACTTTATCTAAGACGTTTCACAAATATGTGCATACTTTTAAAAAGTCATGGATGAAAATGAATTGCAACTTCTGAATTAGAATTGTTGGCAAGATGATCCTAATAATACTTCAAATCAGATGAAAATATCACTGATTTACATTTTCTACTCTTTTAAATCCTCTTAAAATTCTCCACATCAAGCTCTCTCTTCTTAAGAATGTCAGTTGGTTTGTGACCTGAGTGAAGTCTCTTAACTTTTTGGGTTCCTGTTTTATGATCTTTGTAGTTAGAGGACTGCAAAAAAAAAAAAAAAAAAGGTTTGAAAATCTCCAAAGCTCTTTGATTTCTATTATATAAAATGCTGTTGTTCTCTGGGGACTCACTTCTTTCCAGAAAATGTTGCCCAGTTGTTGAGAGTTAAAGGAATTGCTCTTGCCAAAAGTCTCCGCTGTTTCTTGAGTAACTATAGTACCTTTACTTGCATAACTTCTAATTTTTAACACCAGATCTAGTTCCTTAGACCCATTTTTTAAAAAATAATAAGCTTTCTCATGAAAAAAATTCCCTCTTTAAATGGAAAAGATGACTGTCTCTTTCCCATATGAATGCCTTCAAAATGAAATCAGAGAATAACTCTTACCCTTACCTCTAACACATAGAAGAGAATGATGGTCATTTTATACTTTCTTCCATTACAACATAAACAAAGGAAAGAGCATCTTGTTGTATCAGAATAAGCACATCTTTTTCACAGTATTTTTTATAGAATAAAAAAAATGAGAAAAATGTCTATTTTCCTTTATTTAAATTAGTTCTGGTCTAGATGAAGATAATGAACTCTGGTCAGCTTTATTTTTTTTTTAATATATATAACTTCCTTCAAATGAAAGAAAATGTTTCAAACCGAAAGCTTGCTTTTGGTGGTTTGTATATTTGTAAATTTGCTTACTAAAACCAGATGAAAAAAAAATGAGATGATGATAACTGGTCACTTTGAGCGTTTTTTTAAAAGTAAAAGACTATCTCATCAGAGAGCTTGAATCCTTAATAAGATGATGAAATCATATTGCTTCTCTGGGCACAAAGGACATCTCTTCACATTTTCATTTCTTCATATTTTGCTGTGATTTCTCTCTCTCTTTCTATTCCCTCCCTAGTATTTGAATTTAAAAGGAAGAGGTCACCGCTGGTTTCGTCTGCCTTGGTTTGCATAAGTAGAGAAGACCAGCATTAGGCTTTTTCCACAGAGCAGTTGAGACTCAGTCAATCAGACTCAGTTCATTGATTTTTGGATCTGAGCGGCAATGGCGCCTGTTACCGTTAGCCACCCTGGTGAAGCTGACCAAGGCCTCTAATCCTCTTAAACAGCAGTCAAGAAATTGCGATAAAAGCTGGCAATTCAACTTGTTCAAATAACAGATTTGACAAATTAGGAGGGTTCAACCCTATGATGAAAAAAACTCCATCTTGGTGGTTACATGCTATGGAGCAACAATAGGGATGGGATGCAAATCAGGGCCTTACAAAGAAATTGTTAGACATACGAATAAGACAAGTCATTCACTTTATTTTGTGCATGTGATAAAAAGAAAATTATATTATAAATGAAATGTCAATATAGCAGAAAAAAAATCCTCAGAATTCCAAAAGCCAATAATCAGATACTGTGCAATGATGATTTCTATGCCTTTCGTATGGAAAAAAAATAACATGAGAAATAAAAATAAGACTTAAAATAACATTAACTTTGCATAAATGTGTTTCTGGACTAATGACATGTTTTAATATAATTCTGTCAATAAGTTGAATGAGAACCTGAGAAGTTTCAGTTTCTACACAATAAATATAAATTATGGAAATATTTATTGTAAGTTACCCATTCAGATAGATTAATAAATTCAGCCAAAGAACTTATTCGATAACTGCATTGAATTTGCTAAAATTACCGTTCTATTCAGTCAAAAAAAAAGTTAAATTTCTTGTTTGAATATATACAGACAATGGATTTTTAGTGAAAATTATGTTCTACTCTTGGTATTATCATAGATATATTCTGAAATAGTTTTTACATTATTGGACATTGTGTTCACAATGACATAGGATGCCCCATGTGTAGGAGGGAAAAAAAAACCTGAATTTTAATTCTACCTAATATTTCATTTCCTTACTTGTCTTAAGGAAAGAGAACTAAAGCAATATGTCTATCTCACAAATAGTCAAAAAGCGCTTATTTTTGTTAATTTCATAGCTATTCGATTTTGTGAATGTAAATCTGTACTTTCCAAGCTTAATTATTTCAAACACTTCCTATTTTTTCTTTGTTTCTATTGTTTATTTTTTCTATCTTTGTATACCCAAAACTTAGAGTCATATCCAGAACATAATGAATTGTTTGATAATTGCTTTTTTGCTGAATGAATGGATGAATAAATAAATGAATGAATGAAATGAATGAATGAATGAATTAAATCAAATATTTTAACCCAGATGAATTTTAGGAAAGAAAATATTTGTATGGGGCATTTCATAGTTCTTATTTGGCACTCATAATGCTCTCATTTTCTTGGCATAAGTGAGGTTCAACATACTGATATATATTGAAATATCAAAATATATTTAAACACCAAACTATTCTTTAATGACTTGGAAATTAACATTTGGTCAAACCTGTGAATCACCATTCTACGTGGAGTCACTGCTACTGTATACTCCCTGTGACCAGGTGTTCAGTCTAATTTGTCTATATATTTCCAGCACCTTACTTGTGGTAGGAGCACAGTAAGTAATAATTAAAAGAATGGATGTGGAAATGAGTAAATGATTGTGTGATTAACTATATACCTCAAATATTAGTTGTATCCATTACAAAATCATATTGAAAAACTATGTCTAATTGGTCCAAATCTGCTGTCTGGGGAACAAGGGCAGTTGAGGGCAGTCAATGCTTATTCAATTTAATTTTCCATATATTTATTGAGGAAGTATTGAGCATGTAATGACTCTATACAAAATTCTATAGTTGATCCTAGGGGAAGATACCTAGACATGAGGAGCTTATGTATGCTAAGGAAACTAAATGAATACAAAAATGTGCTTAAGAATATATTAAACAGCCTTTCTGAAGTAAGTCACCAGATGCAAAATGAGAAAGATAAGACAATATACATAACTAGCTTTTTGGGTAGATGTATATCTACTGTAAATGATTTGAGATATGAAGTTAGCCCTCACTCTACATTTATACTATTGCTAATTTATTACTTTATCTGACAATCTCTCTCACACACCTGTTTTTAAATACAAATACCTTAAAAAAATAAGTACAAATTCCTTAAGAAGAGGTAACCTGGCAAACCTCTAACACTTGGATGCTTCCATTCCTTTATTAGAACCATATTCTCCAAATAAGAATACTTTGGCACTTGAAACAGAGGAAAGGGAAAAGTACACAAATAAGAGGAAAAAATAAATTTGACAAAAAAGATGTGGTTTTGCCGTAAGTAACTTACTTAATTTCCAGATGTTTGACCCTAGGTGATGAGGATAATCTCATCATGAGGATAACCCAAACGCTCCTAGTATAGTTCATAGCTTTTCCAGTGTTAGACTATCCCTTCCCTGGGCCACTGAGGAACTGTTACAAGTGAAAATAAGATTAATACATGTTTGATGCCTGTTATTTATTCATTTACCTAACAAGTTACTTATACAATGCAAACTGTTATCCTCTTTTCTGCTATGGGATAAAAAATAATTAAAAGCTCAAATAATTACATGTCCTTTGCCTTTGTTAACCTAAAATAGAGAAAGGAAATTTGCTGAATCTGCTATTTTCATCCCATTTCCAGGATGATTCCAATAAACAGTCATCAAATATTTCCAAAGAACAGTTTTGGGGCAAAAAATGCCAATGTACTGATTGAATCAATGCAAATTAGAATACTACATCTGATTGTGTCTCTTAGGGAAATATATATTTATACAATTTAATGAGAATGGAATAATTTGGCCAGAATAGAATTCGAATGATTAAGCTCATTTCTTGGCACCATATATGAAATTGCTGGAGTCAAAAGTCAGAGCCTGAATTATAAAATGATAATTAAAGCCTAATGTAGAAACTAGCCCTAAATCATTTGAAAAAAAATTGGTGGGTGACAAGAAGAAAAGAATCACTTAAATTAACCAAAGTTAGTATGAAATTACCAAGGTCACTAAACAACAATAGGGCTTTACTATTTAGAACAACAATTAAAAAAAAATATGAAGTAGTGCCCTCCGGATGGCTTTAAGACATTGACACCTTTAGTTGGTCATAAAAATTGTGGTGTCTCAACTTTTAATTTCCTTGCTTCTTATGTCTCTTCTATCATCTCAGTGAGAAGTCAGTACATGCATTGAACACCTGTTATGCCAACTGTTTGCATCCTCACAAGAATCATGTAAGAGTAGGTGTCAGCCACATTTTACCATGTGTAAATGGCAGAGCTGGGGATTGACTACAGAACTGTTGGATGTAAAAGCTATTTATATATTTTTAATTATCCAATGTTCTCTTTTTCTTAACTAAAATATAAATATTTTGCTTCATATGGAACATAAACATTGTGACTAAACCAGAGAAGGCTTCCGAGAGGAAGTGCCTTTAAAAACAAACAGGGTTACGGGAGTGGCTCAGTGGGTTAAGCCTCTGCCTTCGGCTCAGGTCATGATCCCAGGGGCCTGGGATCGAGCCCTGAATCGGGCTCTCTGCTTGGCAGAGAGCCTGCTTCCCTTCCTCTCTCTCTGCCTGCCTTTCTGCCTACTTATGATCTCTGTCAAATTAAATAATAATAATAATAATAATAATAATAATAAAATATTAAATAAAAAAGCAAACAAAGAGATAGACAGACAAAAACACTTGAAGTAAGAGAGTGAGTTATATGGGAAGCTGGTCGAAGAGTATTCTAGGAAAAAAGAACAGTAAGAGCAAAAAGTCCCTTAGGCAGCAGTAAACTTGCTACGTCCATGGGATAATAAGAACACTAGTGAAGTTAGAAGCACATGTTTTCACTCTTCACAAGAATAATAGGAGCTGAGTTCAGATGGGTAATGTATAGCCATGTCATGCAGGTCCTGCTAGATCAGAAAATACACTTTGGTTTTTGCTCTGAAGAAAGTAGGAAGGTATTAGAATGTATTGGACACAGGAGGGGAATAGTTTGACTTGAATTTGATAGGAGTTCTCTGCTGGTTTTTTGAGAGTAGAGTGAAAAGATACAGAAGCAGAAGAAAGGAGACCAACTAGGACAGGATAGCAATAATCCAGTGGGATATGATGATGGCTTGGTGGCAAGGTTGATGCCATGGTGGCAGCAATGGAAACGATGAGCCATGGTTGAATTCTGGGAATATATTGAAGTTAAATGGAACAGAATTTGCTAATGGACTAGATGTGACATATAAACAGAAAAGAGGATGCAAGTCTGGTGGATATATGGAGTTATACTTGATTGACTAGAAAGATGTGATTGCTATTGGTTGAAATAGTGAAGATAATCAAACTTACTTTCTGACACACTTATAATCACAACTCTTCACTAGATACACATTGCTAAATGGGTAACAACAAGGTACAATAAGACCTTACCACAGCATACCAAAGGCTTTGTTTCCATTATCATGGATTTGGATTTATTTTTATTTTTTTCTGATAATGATAGATCAGTAGGTCAGTAGGTCTACATTTTTTTTTCTTTTTTTCTTTTTCTTTTTTTTTTCTTTTTCTTTGTTCCAGATCTCTTTAAAAGATTGGGGAAAACTGTTGACACTTTCCCCAGAAGGATGAGCTTTGCCACACAAACAGAAATTTGCATTTTATTGCCAGGGCAGAAAGGAAGGATTGAGAATTTATAACCTTCATGAAGACATCCATAGGCCACTATTTAAGAAGTCCTGAATATTGAGCTGATACTCATTCCTGCTTGGTAAGGCAAATGCTCACAACCTGGTCTGCACTTTATTTATCATCATAGGACCCTTCATGAGAGCCTTTGGGTTACATTGAAGAATTGCTTATATCCCTGAACACAGTATGACTCTTTTCACCTTCCTACAAATATATTCTTTAAAAGCAGCAAAAACCCCATTGTTTATTAGCATAGTTATTTGAGAATGAACTTCTATTACTACTCATTGTTACTTGATTGTTTCCTGCTTGGTTCCCCCAGTAGGATTAGAATCGGCAGGACTCTCATGACTTAATTTGTTTTCCAGGAGGACAAAGAGACAATATAGAGCTTGAGGATTGATGAGAAATATTATTTGTTACAAAAATTTACTCTATCATTATCCTTTTATTTAGGTTTATTTAACTCAATGACTAAGAATTACTAAGTATACTATCACCAGTGTGGTAACTGGGTGTACAAGATGAGATGAAAAGAGAATAATATAATCTACTTAATGAGATAAAATATAAACACCCAAAATGTTCAATATGAGCTCCATTGTTTAGCTAAATGGTGAAAGAGTTCTTGAAAATAATGGCTAATACAGGACTCCAGTGGGCAAGCAAACAACCCCATATCTTCATCCACATGGTTTTCACAAAACTGCTCATCTTTAAGAAGAGCACTCCATCCACCAGTCTCAAGTGGAAGGTCTTAATTTCCCACATTTCCTGAGCTTGGATTAAGATATAGATTTGGCATTCAACCTAATCTCCAGTATCATTATTTTTCCGCATTGCTAAGGCACTGTCTACTCCTAGCATAGCATTTTCCCCACAATTTGAAACACTGCATTTGCAAAACAAAACAAACAAGTAACAAACCAAAAACCCTTTTTTTTTTTAATAATTTTAAAAAATTTACATATGAGAGCAAAAAAGTAGCAGTTCTGCCCATCATTGACATGTGTTGATATTGGTTGGTCCTATTCTCTTTGAAATTCTAAATAAATAGACTTACAAACAAACTGTTCTTAGGGATGGGAACTGTAAGTATTAATTATCTTTATGTTCTATCTTTTCCACGATCTTAAGACAAGCTCCCATTGGGTAGGATTGGTGGCTATTTAGTTCCTAGTTACAGCCTCAGAGCTAAAAGCAGGACTTAATACAGATTGGGGTATCACACTACTAAAGTGATTTTTGCAGTGGCCTGCCTACTTATTCTGATCCTGGGAAAAATCTAAGCCATAGCCCATATTACTCTCGTGGTCATATTTTGTACCACATTATCCCACTTCCCTCTTACTCTGACCAGCAATTCTATCTCTTGGGAAACCATCCCCTCCCATTCTAAGTTGTCTTTTGGGGGAAGGAGGAGGTCAATTTGCTTCTCAGTTTCAGGGTTGAGTTCTAACTGGCTTAAGCAAATAGTTATTTTTCTCCCTAATACTTTCAACGTCCACCCCAGCCCCTATGATTACTTTAGGATGTATAATCCCTTCCAAAGCCTATGAGCTGCAAGGGGTTTCTGAGAAAGAGAAGTTATTTCCTCCCTGGGATTTACTACAAGCCCTCATTCTCTTCTCCAGGACCAGCTGGTGTAAGGATAAGAGCTCTCTTAACTGCAGCAGCCATTTTGACTTCACAGGACAGAGTCTGGATTTGCCAGAGTACCATCATATGAAGCATGAGAATAAAGACAACTATGAATAAGATAAACAGAAGCTCTGCTCTCACAGAGTTTAATTGTCTATGTGGAATTTATAGAATGCTATAAATTATGTGAATTAATACATTTTCTTTACTAAGTCAGTTTTACTTGGGTTTTCTGTTACTTATAGCATACTGTCCTAACTAACACAGCATCTTGTCAGTAATCTTTCTTTTTGCCACCCCCCGATCCCGAGATGACTTGAACAGGTCTCCCTTTTTTTGTGACTGAAAGACCCTTAACTAAAACAGAGTGGTTTTGAGAGGAAGAAAAGAATATTCTCAGCTTGGATAGCAGGGAGGGCTTCAAGGAGGAAGGGGCTTGATCTTAGATTACAGAAATCTTTTAAGACTAATAACCAGCTAATAAAAATCACCTATACACTAGCATTTTGTATTTTTCATCTCTATTCCTCACCTCATTGCTGAAAAACATCATTAAACCTATTTTGTAGCTGAGAAAACTAAAGTTGCAAGAGATTAAATGACTCAAAATAATATAACTACTAAGTGACATAGCTAGGATTAAAAACTGGGTAACTCTAAAAACCACAACAAGACTATATAATGCTGACTTTAGATTTAATTCAATACACAATGCTTCTCAATGTCGTTGTTGGCATTTAGGCTATTGTCATTTAGTATTTGGGATAATTCTTCATTACGCAGGATGCTTTCATGCATTGCAAGACATTCGGCATCCCCGGACTCATTCTTGTATGTTAATAGAGGCCCCTAATCATGTGTCAGTACTAAAAAATGTCCCTACATTTTCCAGATAACTCCCTAATTGGCACAACTACATCCAGTTGGGAAATACTGGTAGTATATGAAGACAAGGGAACACATTTCAGATGTGGCTCTAAGTTTAAATTAAGGAAAAAGAATGAGCACAACAAGGTTAGCAGACTAAAATATCCTGGCCAACGTCAAATCATACCTACTTGATGTAATGGGAGTAATGGAAGACAATACTGGGAAGGTACACAGACTGGTACAAAGTCTTGGAAGACTTTCATGGCCACACCTTATAGACTTTTATAGATGTCAGGAACCCAAGAAATGTAGCAGGAGATTGAGGAATGTTGGGTTTTAGAGTCCTACAGAGTTTGGTCTAATTCCAATGCCTTCATGTCCATCCATCTATCATATAATTCATTCAGTCAGTCAACATTTTTGCTAACCTATTGTGTGTCAGGCACCTTGCTAGGAGTGGGAATTCAGCACTAGCCCAATTGCCGCTGTAATGGAGCTTGTAGACTGCCATCCACTCTACATGGACTTTGTGGTCTACTGCATACATTAAAGAGTCTGAGTTGCAGTTTTCTTATATTAAAGACTAGAGCTGTTATACTTTTTGTGAGGTTTGGCGATATGCATTCAAAGGGTCAATGAATTACAGCCCTGTGGAGAAGAGATGTGTTGAAAGTATTTTTTAAAAATTCTGTTCACAGTTGCTGTGATTACCAATATTCAGCAATATTGTCGTGCAAAATGATGTAAGGATGTAAAAATGTTATTACCTTTTCTTTTCCTATTTGGGGTGGGGGATAAATGTGCATCACCAGGTGGCGTATTAATTGGGAAGTTCAGCGCCTGATTGATATCTTTTTGTTTCTCCCCAAATCCAACCACTGTCAGGAGAAAAAGCCTACAGAAAATAGAACTTCTCCTAAAAAACAATTAGTGTCTCCTTAAGAGCATTTGGCAATCAGGGGTTTCTGGGTAGCTCAGTTGATTAAGCAGACAACTCCTAACTTCTGCTCAGGTCATGACCTCAGAGTCCTGAGATCAGAGCCCCGAATCAGACTGTGTTCAGCAGGGAGTCTGCTTGGAGATATTCTCTCTCTCCTTCTGCCCCTACCTTCCAAAAAATAAATAAATAAATAAACACACACACACACACACACACACACACACACACACACACACACACACGTGCGCGCGCGCCTTTGGCAATCTCCTCAATACATTTGTCCCACAATAACTCATTTCTATGCCTATTTCACATGTTGAAATGAGGATTCATTATAAGAAGGACTGTAAGATTTTTTTTATCACAATAATTGGCACACAGTACATGTTTAATAAATGTTTCATTAATAAAGAAATTAATAAAATTCTCCTTGTAGCTTTTTACCAAGTACTAATACTCCTTGAAAAGCAGTGCGGGCAAACGTGGGTAGCTTTCCTTCAAGAATAAAATATAGCAATTGACCCAGAAAAGCCTTGGACAGTTATCAAGTTATTAAGCCCACCCTGTCCTTCACTCCTTTGACATTACTTTTCTCCTTTGGTTGAAGACACAGTTTGTGAAACACAATTATAGTCCAAACATTAGTGTTAAGTACTAGTGTAGTAGTAATTAGTGTATTAACAAATAGTGTAAATGTTAGTGTTAAACTTTTTGAGAACTAGTGTCCAAATAGCTCTCAGCCTAAGAGAAATGAGCCTTCCTAGAAGGGGTGTCTCCCAAATTAAAATTTTATTTCAGCAAATACAAATGATTATTTTTCTCAGTGGTCATGACTGTATATCTTTTTCGGTCAGAGAACAGATCCTATTACTCCCTAATTTGACCACCATGACCACCATGCTGGGGTCCCAGCACAATCTTTGGTTTAGGGTGAGCATCTGACTAAGGTAGGCCAATCATAGAACCTCCTCTCGGGCCTGGCCTGGCCTGGCCTGGCCTGGCATGAAGAAAGCTGATTGGTGGTGGGAGAACTCGGCTCTGTTCAGTACGGTAAAGAAGCTTTGAGAGGTAGAGAAGGGTGATTCCAGGGTGATTCCAGTGTGATTCTGGGCTTGCTGTTTCAGGTCTGCCATTCTGGGATTTTTTATTCCAAGAGCTAATATAGTCCATGTTTCCCCTAACTTAATTTTTTGTGTGGCTGTGCACTCAACAATCAAGACATTCTCATGTACTAACTAGTACACTCATCGTTGTAAAATTAGGTTTCCCATGTCTCCCACTCATTTTGCTCAATGAAAAAAATCAGATGAATGAAGTGTAGTGGAATTAGACCAGCGGTGGTAATTAGGATGCATCAGAAACATCTGGAGGATAAATTTAAACACAGATTGCCAGCACGCTTCCTGCAGTTTCTGATTCAGTGCAGGTGGGGCCTGAAAATTTGAGCTTCTAGTAAGTTCCCAGATATTACTGGTCCAGGCCCCACACTTTGGGAATCACCGGATTATACTATATGACCTCAAAAACTCAAACACTACACAACTCCATACTGCTTTCTCAACATTGATTCATGGGGTTCCATGCATCAGTAATTAGCAAATCTTATCTTTTTAAATTTTTTACTTTTTTATTAACATATAATGTATTATTAGCCCAAGGGGTACAGGTCTGTTAATCGCCACTTCACAACACTCACCATAGCACATATCTTCCCCAATGTCCATAACCCAACCACCCAGTAATTAGCAAATCTTATTGCATAAAAAAGAGGGAGGGTTAAATTATGTGTAAACAGATATTGTCATTATAAAACTTCTCAAAGCTTTAATATATCAATGTGCAGATCTTCAAAAAGTAGACTGTAGTACCCATGGTTTTCCAAACTTTTCTCACTCTGGAAATCTCTTTCATAGCAGAGCATATCCCAGAACTAGTGTTCTGCAAGAATTGTATAGAAAATACTCTGACACATACAGGTTTTGAGGAAGGCAGTTTTTTTTTTTTTTTTTTTTTAGGGACTAGTGAGAAAGGTTGATATTATTACTATTAATAATTATAACTAATCAGCATGTTAAGCCCACATGTGCTAAATGAGATGATTACTAGCATGCATTATGCACAAAACTAAAGAAAGTGAATTTCATAAAATAAAAGCAGGCATATGAAAACTTCTAAGTATAAAGTGGGACATTTTCCTATTCTATTCTAGCTCCTTCTTTCTTTTAAATGATAAAGAATAGATCATTTCAGATCATTTCCAAATTTAATTGTACTTCTTTGCTGGTTAAAGAACAGGAAGGATCTATATTCAATTAGGACTCTGGTTGTTAGCAACACTCGTGAGCTGATATCTAACACAGGCACAGTGATGACTGGTATTAGAGCAGGATCTGCCAATCTCCAACAGCTCAGTTTTCCTGGTAATAAGCTAGACCTGAGGTTAAGCCAGATGGAACCAAAGGTTGTAAGAAAAAAAAATTAAATTTCCATTAAGTCCAGTTGCTCTGGACAAGACTGGAGATAAAATAGCTACAATAGATGCCTGGTTTTAAAAGTCTTTAAGAAAAAGAATTGTTTTGAATGAAAATGTTTTAAGGTTCTGATATTTAATTTTGTTTTAAACTATTTTAAACAAACATTCTTTGATTTAGAAGTTTTGTTCCCTCATTTTGTATTGGTTTAAAGGACCATAATGAGTTTCATCATATAGAATTTCCCCCTATTTCAATCAATATATATATTGAAATGCTTCTCTTGGATAAAGCATAAGGCAATACTTAAACTAAGTTATACTAAATATTCCACTTCCACTAAGGAATACTAAGTCTCTAGAATGAGAAACTAAATCATACAATGCAACAAGTAGGTTGATCAAAGACAGTGCATGAATAGAGGGGGGATGTGAGAATTTAACGTACTCCCTAAAGAACACAGAAAGTTAGAGGAGGTCTGGAGAGCCCTATTGCTGAAATTTGGACTTACTCCTCTTTCTTCTTGCATCCAAATGAAAATGACTGGTCTCACAGACAAATCGCAATTCTACCAAATTAAGAACAAGGTCCATTACAAGCCATGGAGGTTTATATATGTTGATTCATACCTTATATGATGTTCCAGTGCAAACCTCCAGATGTAAATACCAAGCTGAAAATTTACTGCATTTGCCCAGAGGCTCAAGCAAGTAGAACTGTCTAAAAATCAAATGAATATGCAAATTATGAGATGAAAATTCAGTAGTTTGGTGGATTTGAGAAACATTTCACACTCGTTTTTAAATGTTACACATTCAGTAAGATTGAAACAAGTTAATCCAAAGGGAAATTTAATTCTTCACTGATGATTTTACTTATGAATCCTTTTCTTGAAGTGGTATTTTATCACAAATTTATATATTTGAAGCAATAGCTGAGGGAAATTTACAGAAATTTAACATAACAGAAATTTAAACATAATTATTACTTGTTTTTAGAGCAAAGTTAGTTTTTTTATGTGTGTTTTTTAATGATATTTTCCCAGAAGGAAACCAGAAAGAGGAAATTAGCTACTTTGGGGAGTCTCCAGGATGTTATTTGAGTCAGGAAAAAAACTTAGGCTAATATACCTACTACAAATTCACTCTAAACCTAAATCTACATACACCAGATTCAATTTTCTCACTTGGAATAAAAAGAAGTAATTGGCCTAGAAAAATCTTAAAGGCTTTCTTATCTCTAAGAAGTTGTGAATTAGTAATTACTCTATATTTTTTTCATCACTGGAAAATTTATTTGAGGGGGAACTTGCACCTTAGGAAAGGTAGGTCATTTCAAGATTCGAACACCATGGTCTATAAACATGTACTCAACACTGTGATATGAACTGTGCGTAAAAATGCTTTCTCAGCTGCCCCTCTTTATCACTGTTGGGCACCGTTCCTGGAATCTTAACTTTTGCAATGAAGAAGACTGCGTGGTGGTTTCCTTCTCACTATGAATTTTAAACAGAAGCATCTATGGGGTACAACATTCAAATATATGTCATCCGTTAGTACTCAGTTATTTGTTCTGAACGACTCTGGTTTGCCGTATCTACAACTTATTATAGGTCATGTAGCAGGCTCTAAAATAAAATAAGTTCACTTTTGGAAATAAGTATGAATATATATGTAATGTAAAATAAAAATATATTTAAAATATATTTTAGATTATAATATATTAAAAGTTTATAGGATAAAATACAACAAAAGTAAAACCCCTATTTATATAATGAAACAATAAATAGGGAGCTGTAGTTTTTTTAAAAAAAACATACAACTTGAGAATTCAATGAAAGAGAGTCTAGGAAAGACCGGAATATATGTGGAGCTACATCAAATCCCTGTTTCATCTTAAAGTATGTAGAACTACAGAGATAGGGACCAGCTTGTTACTGAACTGAGTTGCTTTCATGTGATTACTTCAGGTGGCATTGAAGTGGTAAGAGCCCATAAAGTCGTTAACACTCAGTCTTTCCAGAGATGACAACATAATTCAAGATGCCACATTTCCCACCCCCAGGGTCTTCGAGGGAGG
This sequence comes from Enhydra lutris kenyoni, assembly GCF_002288905.1. NCBI lineage: Eukaryota > Metazoa > Chordata > Mammalia > Carnivora > Mustelidae > Enhydra > Enhydra lutris. The sequence continues at coordinate 33,446,420 of NW_019154099.1, read as the reverse complement.
TGGGAGAATGAGCAAACAAAAACCAAGCAAATATTTCTCTATGGGAACGTATGTAAGCATGTGTGTGTTTGCATGCACAGATAAGTGATGGCTCTCAGCCAGGGGACTGCAAGCCTGAGCATGCAGTGGTGGAAAACCAAGCTCATATTTCCAAAACAAAGGCACACTGGGCGGCAGCAGGAGGTCTGACAGAGAAGCAGCGCTGCTTTGGAAACTGGAGGCACATGTGCTATTGCTCCCTCCGAGGAGGGATGGTTCTGGCAAGAGATTATGGTGCAACAGAGAAACCCTTGCACGAGTCACATAATCAATACCCGAGCGGCTCTTTTCCCCTGGATATAAGCACCTGCAAGGAATGGAAGCCCAGGGCCACGAAAGAGCCCCCAGAATATTCGAGGTCAGGAGTCTAAGGGCTTCTCAGTTTCTTCCTGAAGAGGAGAATGTTATAATTACTTGTGAATATTGGGCTTTGGAAATGATGCTTTCCATGCTCGGCTAGAAATGTAATTGCTGCTCATCTTAATTTTTAACTGCATCTTTGTCTATTCAAGAGAATGAGAAAGTTAAGAGCAACTTTAAAGGAATATCTAACCAAAATCTCTTCAGGTTACAGGAGAGGAAATTGGAACCCAGAAACGTTGAGAATTTTTTTTTTTAATTTTTTTTAAGATCAGAAGTCTCTTTAGGTGCAGAGGTAGGACTAGAATCCTCACTAGCCTCCTTCCGCTAGCCCTATGCTCTTTGTCTCTACCAATTTATGAAGATACCCTATCATAGATGGTCTTCCTTAAAATTGTTTAGCTGCTTGCTGTCCATGACAAGCTACACTGCTAGGTTTTTTTGTTTGTTTGTTTTGTTTTTTAAGAACTGATATCCCTCCTTTTGGGGTTCTTACAATGTATATAAAATATATAAAATCACACGGTATATAACATTAAGGAGACCTAAAGAGGGGATCTTAGCCTGATAATCCTTGAGAGCACCCTGATTCCTTTGAAATCTACTCACCACTAGTGATAAAAAGTGGCTTAAATTTGTCCTGGGCAGAAGGCCGGTGCACAAAGAAGTTTTGCAGCTTTGGGTATAGACTTCAGATGGATTGTTCAATCAGGAACATGGTTACAACATTGTCCTCACAAAGGTATATAAAATATTTATTCCGTGTTATGTTCTTTCTTAAAGTTACAATAAAAAGAGGTCTCTCGCACAATGCCCAGAGCTCACAGGTGACAACGGCCGAGGAAGAAGCAGGACTCCATGTGAAAATGAAGCTGAAACTCAGAGCAGGCACTGCAGGTTTGCATATGGAATCAGAGCAACACTAGAAGGAAATATGTAGCCCAAGGTTATGAGACATCAGTGATTCATTTATCAAGAAAAGGAGAAAAAAAATAGAAATACCTCATTGAATATTATCGGTCTCAAATTTTGCCAATAGATTTATGACTTTATGTTAGTAAGGAGGGTAATAACAGTGTCACTTATGATGCTATATTTTATATGTGTAAGTATGCTTATAGTTAATAGAATTCATCAGGCGGTAGGTTTGGGCACTATTTAAAACATGGGTCAGAGGGGCATTAATTCTATTCAAAATGTCCATCTGTTGCTGCCCAACTTGCACAGAGGGTTGCATAGCAACCCGTAGTACTGCATGGATCTGGTTGGCCTCCCTCTGTTGCTTTTGTTTGCCCTCTGAGAGAGTTGCCCTTGATGGAGAAACAGTAGGTGTTCTTTTATTTATATATTTATTTATTTTTTTGGCTGGAGCTTGGCCTGGTGAGTGGGGGCTCATTATAGCCTGCTGAGCTAGATAGCATTGTGAGGCAATATCTGACATATGAATGTAATTTATCTTCCTGGCATGATTCTCGGTCCCAAATTGATTCCCAAATTCCTAGGACTGTGGAAGTATAGCAATTAAAAAGAAAATACCAGGACCTTTTACTTTTATGCCCAGGAAAAACACTCAGCAGAACAGGCAGAGAGAAGATTCCAGAAGTTTGATTCCATTTTGCAGCGCTTAGTCGGCTTTCTGAACTTAACGGCTTTTTCAGCTCTACGTACCAGGCCATTTTTTAGATGAGGATTCCTCAGGAAATCAGATTTCTTAAAGCCCTCTTTGCCACATGTGTCAATTCTAAATGCTCGTTCTCTTGACTGTTACTACCTTTTTAAGGTGCTCAGGAAAATTTGCAATGAATTTGAGCATCTGTAATCATACGTAAAATAAGCATTTATCTGTCTTCCCTTATTTCCACTATGGGTTCCCGTCTGTTCCGTAGGCATCACGGAGATGACCGTGGGCCATTGATAAGTAACAGTCTGCACAGATCACTGCTATTTAGAAACTGTCAATAGAATGCTCTTGAAGAAAGCAAAATTTTGACAGAAATGAAAACACCTTATTTTGAGAGAAATTGTCTTATCTCACTAGTAGGAGTATATAATCATGACACCAGAATATCATCTGTTAATTAGTTGTTATAACCCAATTTAACTGTTTATATTTTATTCATGGCACAGTTTCAGAAATGCCTTCCCCTTTATGTCCAAAAGATCTATATATTTCAATTTTAAGCAATTCTAATTTTTTTCAGGTAATAATCTTTACACTAATTTTCAATAAAGACCTAGTTGACAAGCAAACCCTTGAGAACACTTCCTAAGTATTTTTCAGGGAGGCAGGTAAGATAAAATGCTATTCTATCTTCACTGTCATTAAAACTCAAGTTTCTGAATGCTAAAATTTTTAGTTATATAGTATCTATACTAGGTTTTGCTTTATTTTCACTTTTTTCGCCTAATATTTTTTCCTTAAAGCAGATGTGAGAAATCAAATATTTCAATGTTCAAGTTTCCACATCTATGATCTCAGAAAAGTTACAAGGGCCCTGAGCAGCCATGGACCATAGACGTGGGGCTGGCTCACAATCAGATGTCAGATTGATTCCAGTATATATCATCCCTGGCTTTCAGTAACGTGCCCATATAATTTATTTCTTAATGTGAGTCCCTTTTGAGAGTGCAGGAGGGACTAACCAGAGGGAACACCAGAAAAATTGACATTAACAAAATAAAGGCATTTTTGGGAATCAAGACAAGAGGCCACCCCAAATGTAGAGGATAAACCAGAGATAGAGTTGTACAATTAGGCAGCAAGAAATGTCCTATGCTGGCAGAAGTATAAATTAGCGGAAAATAAAATGTAATATGCTCTGCCATCAAGAACCAAGGGCTTTCACTAAGGATCTACTACATTCAAATGCTGGCTCTGTCATTAGCTACCTTTGTGATCTTGGTCAAGTCATTTAACCTCTCTGAGCTTTATTTCTTCATCTGCAAAATGTCATCATTGTATTCACCTCTAACTTGTGAAAATTAAATTAAACATCTAATTTAAGGGGCCTAGTATGGGCCTTGTTCATGGTAATTACTCAATAATTTTTTTTTTCAAATTATTTTCCTAAATCTAAACACAAGACAAAAGAGGCCTCCAGGTTTAGAGATATGAGCAGGAGTGAAGTTTTGGGTGTTTTTACCCAAAGATGGCCCTTTGAGCATCTTTAATAGGATTGGAACATGTAACATCTTTCTTTTGGCGGAATGTTGGTCTTAAAAGCACCACTTAGTCAAAATTACTTAGCTAATTATATAGCAATAGGAATAAGACAAAACACACACATACACAGAAAAATTCAAAAAGGTGTCTTCTTTTTAATTCAAAGAATAATTTTGAAATTCCTTTATCTCTTCCACTCAGATCACTTGCTTTCAAAATGAAAATACTAATATATATATCCCACTACAGTTATTTTGAGGATGAAATAAAATAATGCATTAAAACAAAGTTAATTTTTTTGTCTATGCATTTTTGTCTGTATGTGGGGGAATGAACGTCAAGTGACTTGTCTGAGGTCTTCGAATTAACACATAGCAGTTATGGTCTCAACCCAAACAGTCAGACTTCATAGTTCAAGCTTTTTAACTATGTCACTATAATGCCTAACTATGCCAGAGCCAATGTTTGAAAGACTGTAAATTCTGGTGTTGATCTTTTAATAGACTGTGTCACAGATGTTGTAAGGTAAAAATTGTACTTATGATCAACTTAAGATCCAACTAAGTGGATTGACTACTTAGGCATTCATAAAAAAAATGGCTGATCCATAGTCAAATGCATTTCCTTGTCCATAGGATATAGTCTAGTTTTATTAATTGCTGGGAACAGATGACTCATTTAGCATGAATCTAGGCTGTTTTATGTAATGACGTGCAGAAGATCCAACCAGAGAAAGAGATCACCATCATCAAACTGTAGAAAATAAAATAGTGGCACATTAATGCCACTGTGCATGTTTGCATGCATTTTGTTTTGTTTTCCTCTTGCTGCTTTTAATGTTTTCTCTTCATCACAAGTCTTCAGCAATTTAACTATAATATGTTTTTGTGTCTTCTGCTTGGGATTGGTCCAGCTTCTTGGATTTCTGGGTTTGCATTTGCCATGAAACTCAACCAAAGACCCAAGAACACTCCTCTGAAGATTTCTGGAGCATGCTCTCTCTCTCATATTCTGCTCTGCCAATTTTAACTGCACGGATCCCCTCAAAAACCACCCAAACCCTCACCTAAATAAGACTACCAAGTCCTTGTTCCTGTTCTCTGGTCCGGAAACTGTCTTTAGCTAGTAAACTGAGTCATTCTTGTACTCATCTAGCTGATATGTCCTAGCAGGAACCAAGAAACAATTTTAGAAGTATATATGTAGACTTTTGTATTGGAATAAAGATGAGCAGGAGAGAATTTATTGGCATAGGCATTTATCTGTGACTCAGGATTTAATGTTCTAGAAAGAATACCCCTAACCTGTTCTGGGTAGTCTACTGGGATAACTCCTTGAAGTCAGAACATTATTATGGCTTATTGCAAATGAGGTAAAGATAAAAAGTATAGAATATGACACATAAGGCACAAAGGATAGAAGACTTAAAGAGGTGGAAATGTTAAAGTGAATTTACTGTGTAAGAACTGAAAATCTACCACCTGATAAGTTTACTGAGCACTAATAGACATATACTTCACTAAGCCCATAAGAAATGTGCTGTAGAGGGGGAGGTAAATAACAGCTTTTTTGAGAAATACCATGATTGCTGTCTTCTGTAGACTCAGATTGACTGTGGGAGATAAAGTCTCATATCGACGGGAATAAGGGGATTCTGGAATTTCAGAAGCCATGTGGTGGCACTAAAGAGTCAGAGGCAAGGTAGATGTATTTTTGAATTGGACTAGAATGACCTTGAGAGAACTTTCAACCATGGGACTCTGTGGCAAAGCTAAAGAATTATTTAGAATCTAGGGGAGAAATTATAAACAGCTTCCCCAAAGTTTGTTCAAGTTATATAATTTAAAAATTAATAGGAGGCTAACAGAATGCATATGTCAGCCACTGCCATAGAAAACAAAACAAAACAAAACATGGCCCATTGTTCATTTTCAAATCTAAGCAAGTTTCCAGACTTAGTGGTCATGAATTGAAGGGAAACCCTTGGTCCTTTGTGTAAGCACCTTGCAACACCACTATAGCCATATACATTAAATATTCTTCTAATCCCTCCCCAAAGTGATGATTTATCATAGTAACTACACACTACAGAATGGGGAATATATTAATTTTTCATCAACATTTATTGGGTCTGAGATGATACCATGAAGTATCATTTTGATCTTCTGGTTAGAACATGGCCTCTGGTAGAACACAGGTTTATAGAAATAAATTATAAATGAAGTTTTGATTTACGTTAAGAGTGGGTACAATGAGCCCTTAAACCCACCCTTTGGTTACCTCCTAATCCCTAAGCATATAATTTTGAAAAGAAACTTAGAAGCTGGCAAAAATTGTTCTGAGCAGTGGAGCAGGGGGCAGTTTGATAGGAAAAGGACAAGTAGAAGGTATAAAATTCCCACTCCCTAATCAAAGTAGATAAGCAGAAGAAATACTGAACCCTGGGAGGAAATCCAGAGCAACACTTCCTCAAAAGACTTAAAAGTTTCCAGAGTAGCGGTCTCCATTATATTCTCATTCAATTCATCCATCTAGCCACTGAAAACAGAGAAAAAGAAAACAAAACAACCAAAAAAAAAAAACACACATACACACAAATAGGATTGTGGTGGACACTGATGGGCTATCATAAATTTAAAAGTACAGCAGCCAAGGACGCTTGCAGATGCTGATCTGGCAAATGCATTCTCCTTGTGCCCATCAGTAGAGGGATTCCAAAGCAGTTTACTTTTATGTGGCAGGGGCAGCAGCACCCATTTACTCTCTTGACCCTGACCTCTGTCAACTCCCCAGCTTTCTGTCAAAGTAGAGTCTTCAGGGACATTGACTGTCTTGATATAGATCAACTATACTGATGGCCTAATGTGATTTGAAAGTCATGAGTGGAAAGTGATAAGTATCTTAAGGTATTAGTACAACACATGTATGCCAGAAGTTAGAGATAATGTTGACAAAAATGTAGGACCCTGTTCCACTGCTGAATGGTCCAATGGTTTGAGACATGCCAGAGCATCATCTCTAAAATCAACTTTCTCCAAGAAATAGAACAACACTTGAACTTTCTGGATTTTGGAGGTAGCATATACCATACTTCTTAATGCCAATCCAAATATTCATGAGGAGTCAGCAAGAGAGATTTCTACAGTAAGTTCAGACTATTACGGAAGTTTTCACACCATTCACACAGGAGAGGTGATTGTGGTGGGTAAGGCTGCTGGGTGTAGGCTCTGGCAAGACCTGATAGCAGAGATCCATGCAAACACACAGGTTCCCGGGACAAGGCTATGACTTCTGACTCAGAGGAGTTCTCACTGTTTCAAAAACATTTGGTATACAGTGGAGTACTTGATTCTGGGACTGTAAGCAAATGGGAGGACTTAACCCACAGTGGGGTGAATTTTTGAACAATAGAAATTTAAAACTGGCAGATAAATCTTTCTACCCTTCTCTTCCTGAACAGGCTGTCTTTCAATGCAGTTGTTCATGAGGTTTCTCAGAAGATAATTCTGTGAGACTGAGTGATCAGTTGCACAGGATAGCTTGGTAACTAACCTCCTCAGTTCGGTCTTACTTCTGTCTTAATATCACTTCCCTTGTCCTTTTCCCGGCTTCCTGTGATATTTTCTTTTTTTTCTTTTTTTCTTGTTTTTTAAAGATTTATTTGTTTATATTAGGGAGGTAAGGGCAGCAGAAGAGGAGAGAGAATCCTCAAGCAGACTCCCCACTGAGCAGGGAGCCTGACACTAAGCTCGATCCCAGGACCCTGAGACCATGACCTGAGCTGAAATCAAGAGTGGATGCTTAACTGACTGAGCTACCCAGGTGCCCCTCCTGTAATATTTTCTAATAAATAAGTAACACATGAACTTTGGTTCAGGCTCTGCTTTCTGGGGGAAACAAAGATAAAACATCTCTCTTAATTAAGACTTTTCAGTGGGTTAACTCTATCTTTCCAATCCCTTCTCCCAGTACTCCTTGCCTTCACTTTATGTTCTAATGATATCAAATTGCTTTTGCTTCCCCACAGAAAGCATGCTGTTTCACATCTTTAGACCTTGGGTTATGTTCTTTATTCAGTCAGGCATGCCATCTTTTGTTCCCATTTAATGATCTTGGAGTAAACAACTCAAGGTCACCTCCTTCTGTGTTATTTTTATTTTATTTTTTTGGTGGTAAAAGGTATAAGGTACAGCCGTCTATCATGTGCCCTGGAGGGGATTGTCTAGCATAAACCTTGGACCACTGGGCACCTGGGTGGCTCAGTGGATTAAGCCGCTGCCTTCGGCTCAGGTCATGATCTCAGGGTCCTGGGATCGAGTCCCACATCAGGCTCTCTGCTCAGCAGGGAGCCTGCTTCCCTCTCTCTCTCTCTCTCTCTCTCTCTCTCTCTCTCTGCCTGCCTCTCCATCTACTGGTGATCTCTCTCTGTCAAATAAATAAATAAAATCTTAAAAAAAAAAAAAACCTTGGACCACGGATGCACTAGAAACTTCACCAATGTAGCAGCATCTTCATGACATTTCTCTCCCATGCTCTGCTATGCATGTGACATACTAGGGCCCTAGGATAAACTGGATGGCCATTAGGAGATGATATGAGGGAGGGTAGCTCACATATGAAAAAATGTAAAGGATATTTTGAAGCTTTTGGTTAAGTATCTTGACTCTAGACTATTAATTAAAATAAGAGAGATTTGTAGAGTCCCCAGCTTTGGACTGGAAGTCAAATAACTCACTTGAGAGAAATTGAGATACAAGAATATGTACTCATGGCAGGAAGAAGGAAGGAGAGGCCCCAGGTGCAGATTTCTGGCCCCAATTTTAAAACCTAGAAAACTTTACTGAACAGAGGAATCAAGGTTATGATTTATAAACCAAATGAAAGCTGTTGAGTTAGCCTAGGTCTATTTACATTTGGCTTGAAGAGTCTTCACATTTAGAATAAAATGCACCTTCTACTTGGGGTGGAATAAAGTGATTTTCCCTTAGGTCAAATATTTCTGAGTACTTTGTCTTTGCTATGTTCAGTGCTAGACACTGAGAGTACAAAGATGGGGTCTGTGTCCACAGGGAGCTTACTATGTAATGTAATGTAATGCAATGCAATGTAATGTAATGTGATGCAATGTAATGTGCCACTGTTAATGATTGGCTAACATGCTAGGTGCTGTGAGACAGGTATGCATGGGGTGGGGTAGGAAACTGGATACAAAGCCTGGTCCAGTGTGAGCTTGCAGAGAAAGCCCCACTATGACCCTTGATCTTCATGATAGAGCAAGACAAGAATATCATTAATGGTGATAAAAACTATAGCAAGGACAATCAATAACAAGTAGCAAATACTGGGGACATGTGTGATTCAAGAGTATTCAGCTGCAAAGAGTTGGTAGTGGTCTTATTCCCTGATAACATTTGTTCTCTTTCCTGCTCTTTTCTAACACATTAAAAGTCTTCTGGGTATAATGAGTTATCCTCTGTTCTGCTTTGTGTTCCATATATTTGTCTAATTTTTTCTAATACTGTTTAAATAGTCCACTCCTGTTTTGTGGTCTTAAGGTAGCCTCTTTCACTTGTGTTTTATGAGTAAACCAACAATTTTCTTCAGGTTCAGTATTTGAGATTCCGAAGCTGCTCTCCTGATTCAACTCATCTTTTCCCCTCCAGAAAACATCTTCATCCTCTCCCACTGCTAATTCTGTTCATTTAAAGTCCTGTCTATGACTTCTTTTGTGCAGTCCTAGGTAGTGTGCAGCAGGGAGAGAGCTCTATCTATAATGGATTCTTACCCATGTTAGTCCTTTTCTTCCAGGAGTGAGCACAAATTATTAAGACTATAGACTTCTTTGAGAATTCTGTTTGATACTGAATAGGGTTGTTTACTTGACTGTTCTGGAGGTTTCACACATCTAAAATTGAACAGTTCATATAGTTAGAGAACTGTCTGTGGTTGTAGTCCGAGCTGGAGTACATTTGAATGGAAGGAGTATATGTCAGCTGAATGCAGGTAGCAATGAGCACGTGTGTTCTCAAGACAGACGAGCAAATTTGCCTCCTTACTTCCTGCTGAACATAGAGCCTCTTTTGTCTCGGGTAGTCTTCCAGCAAACAAAGGAGCCACTTGGCCACCTATAGCTCACGTTTTATTTATTTAGTTCCCCCCTGTAGTGTTTTCAGACCAAGCTGCCCTACACGAAGGAATCATGTCTACTGATTAGCAAGGCCAGACTGTTGCTTGGGAAGTTTCCTCGTGACCCCTGCAATAGATTAATTGTTTGCCATAAGGAAGTCTCTTAACCTTGTGGTTTTTCCCTTTATACTCTCCAAGTGGAGGATAATAATGCTGGAAAAGAAAAATGACTTGATAACCACAAATGAGAAGCATCCCTTCAATGTCTTTGTACGTATAGGCTTCCTGTTACAATAATAGTATGATTTTATCCCATTTAAAATAGTTCAGGAGAGTTCTAGAACACCACTCTCTGAGTAATAAAAACAATCTGTCAAGGTGATACCATTTTACCCAAGTATTTTATTTCCTCTGATGAGAAATTTGTGATAGGAAGTATCTTAACTGTTCTTAAATTTTCAAAGCAATAACAACAACAAAAAATAATATAACTTTACCCATGTTGGGAGGCTGATACTGCACATATGGCATTTTATAAATGGGAAAATAAATATGAAATTCATAGCAGAAAAATGAGCAACGAATACAGCCTTAAAATGGAAACATTTGAGATTTGGTCCAAGACCGTGTGTTGTAGGAAATACTAACTAGGAATGAGTGCCAAAAAACAGAGAGAAAAGAATTGAAGGAAAAAGCTTACCAATCTGTTGGTAAGGTGTTTGAAAGTGCTGGTTACAATGCCTTTGGAGAAAAGACATAGGGGACTCTATGGTTTACAAAGTAGAGGTGTGGACTGTGTGGCTGGTGCAATGAAGGAAGCTGTACAGGGCAGCAGTTAGAAGGCGGAAGAAGAGTTATCACAGTAATGAGTGCTGGCCTAGGAAAACCTCACCTGGTGATAGAGCTTCCAGAAAGACCGTTGCACTCACATGAAACCACAGTTTCTAAAATCTAAATTTTAATATTTAAATCCATCTAATTGCAAAGCATTAGAAAAACTCTCATTTGCCAGAAGAGTTCCTTTATTTAAAATTAATTTTTAAAACTGTAACAGCTTTATGCCACCTTTTGACAAAGTGTAATAAAAGACAGCACACTGCCATCTTGGAGCAAACTGCTGGTCAGATGACATAAACTTTTACCCAACCATAAGAGCTTTCCTTTTTCAGATTTTTGTTTAGATTCCTTACCCTCCAATGCATCAATTCCAATAGAAATAAGTCGATACTTAGTATTTTTACTGGGATTTTTTCATTGTTCACATTATAATATTACTGTGAGCTGAAGCCTTAATATTATAATTTTTATGACTACATTCACTTCTAAAAAGTATTTTCAAGCTATTCACCATTGATGAATTAGAGAAATAACAGTAACATTAAAAACATGCTCAATTAACAAATATTAATAATAACATAAAAATGGGATGAAGAACTGATAGTAGAGATAAACTTACACTATTAAATAATTACAAGTTGATACAACATGATGAAAGCAGTTTTTTCAGCACAAGTGTAAAGTTTAAGAATATAAGAATTATTAATATGATATGCATGAAAGTTGTGGACATCACGTGGAGTAAAATAAGCCAGTCACAAAAAGATAAATTCTATGTGATTCCATTTATACGAAGTCGCTCAAACAGTCAAATTCATACAGACAGAAAGTAGAATGGTGGTTGCCAGGGGCTGTGGAGAAGGGTGTGGTGGGGCGTTATTATTCAATGGGAACAGTGTTTCAATTTCGTCAGATGAGAGTTCCAGAGATGGATGGTAGTGATGATTTCACAACAATGGGACTACATTTTTATTTAAAAATTTTTTAAATTTATTATTATTTTGGGACTACATATTTATTCATTTATTTTGATTGCATATTTAAATGGTTAAGGCATTTGATTATGTGTATCATAACAATGCAACAATTTTTAAAGAATTATTAATAATAAAAGATTTCTGCAAAAGTTTTGCTTGAATAAATGTGCCTCATCCCTGTTCTGTGGAGACTGCTTATAGGACACTCTGTAGACAACCTATCTTGACAAGGTGGTTCGTGTGCCACACTCAGAGACCACCTCATGAGAAGGAGCCTTGTGTTGCCACCCATTCCATCTTCCTTCTCTCCAGATTAAAGAACTCAGATGTTAACAAGGCAGAAGATTTTTAAAGAGGAAGAGAAATGAGTGAAGAACTCTATCTTCTCTGTGGAGTGCATTTTTCCTCTTGAGATGACTGTCCTCTTGGAAGTTTTCACAGAATTCCCAGCTTAAGACGTTCTCCTGATTGAAAAATCGAGTAGAGAAAAGGAATGGAACCAGCAGTCTTGCTGCTTTTCTTCAATTCTGAGCTGGAAGACAGAGAGGGAAAGATAGGCATTAGGGTTCACTTGTGCTGAGATATAGCTCACTATGTATGTTGATAGAGATTTGGGGCCAAAGCCCTAGCTAGTGATGAAGAGTAAGCCTCTGTCCATTTCTCTTACAGATGAATAACATGATACATGGAGATGTATGTAACTAATTCTGGCCATATATAAGCTAATGATGTTCTTCCAAATAAACTTGTTTGCTTACATGTGTGTGAATATTTTGATTATCCATGGGAAAATTTTGTTTATCATTCAGGAATCTATCTGAACATAAGGGGAAAAAAAAGCACAAATATAATATTTTTTATGGTTTGTAAGTCCCTTACTCTTTAGCTTGGTGCTTATGAATGTATTTAAAAAGTTAAAACAATGAATACTGTTACGCTGAAAATAAATTTAAAAAATTAAAAAAAAAATTGAAACCTTACAAAGAATAATGGGCCTTCAGAACATCTACATTAAATTGTGCTTCATGGTAATCTTACCTCTTCCAAAAAAAAGTGGTATCTAACTATAGCATTAGCACAATATAAAGCCCTTTGTATTAAATATAAATCAAAGAGAAAACATCCAACTTACGATCTTTTATGTTGGCATTCATTATAAAACTTTTAAAAATGCATTTACTCATAATGAATATTGAGAAAATTCAAATATTGAAAAGCGTATCTATAAACAAAACCAAATTTTTAAAGAAAATTTTTAATTTTCCCCAAAAGAAAATGAAAGATTCCTCTCTCCCTTTAACCTAGCTACATTAAAGCGACTTCAGTCAGCCAACAGCACTGACTGAGTATCCACTGGGGCAGAGCTATTCATAAACTCTTTGTTTCACTTAAAATAAAATATATAGCTCTTGTCTTAAAAGGTCTTTCTTTCTAATAAGTCTCCATTAACAAAGAAGCTTCAAAACATATTCAGAGGTTGATATGTTCAAAACATATTAGTGCAGAGGTTGCACTAAGGCTTACACAATCAATTGGTAGGAAAATTTTAAAAATGGGATGGCAGGAGAGAGCCCAGAATGGAGTTAGGAAATGCTGGTTTTGATCTCATCCAAGTATCCCATCCATCAACATTCCCTGCTCCATAACATGTAATAGTCAATCTCTATGGATGACCAAAGTCAGGGACAGCTATGAGCACAAACAGCCAGCAATGACAGCACAATCGCAGATGTTCTCATGAGGGTGTTTGTTGTTTCTGCCCTTAGGAAGCCAAGAAGGAGCTCCATGGATGGCTTCTGAGGCTGGAGGACAAGAACCAGAAGCATCAGAGAGGCTTCCTTGGGACAGGAGATGGACCAGCCAGCCTACTCCTGAACTCCCAGCCTGGGAGAGCATAAACTCTGAGCATTTTTGATGGCTTTCCCACTTTTTTTTTAAGATTTTATTTATTTATTTTGACACAGAGAGAGAAATAGAGAGAGAGAGATCACAAGTAGGCAGAGAGGCAGGCAAAGAGAGAGAGAGAGGCAGGCTCCCCACTGAGCGGAGAGCCCAATGTGGGGCTCAATCCCAGGACCCTGAGATCATGACCTGAGCCGAGGACAGAAGCTTAACCCACTGAGCCACCCAGGCATCCCTGACTTTCCCACTTTAATGACTGCCACCTCATAGGAAATTTAACACAGAGACCTGAGCCCCAGTAAATTGACAAAGAAAAACAACATCCATCTAAAGAAGATCAGTCAGAACAAACAGAACCCATGCTCAGCCAGTAGGGCAGTGTGAGCAAAGACTTGTCACCCTGAGTAAAGAACTAATGAGAACACTTCAGGAAGTTCAAGTACAGCATTTAGGAGACTTTGTGGAGGTAACAAAAATGATTTCCCATCTAAAAAAAAAATACATGAATTAAAGGAGATATATTGGAATAGTCTGGAAAATCAAGGGCAATAACTATTTCCGAACACATAAGGTGAGAACATAAAAATGAAAACTGTGAAGGCAAAGATGATACTTCAGGGAGAGGTCCAGGAGACCTCACATAAGTAATACAAGTTCCACAAGGAAATAAAAGTCTTGAGAGAAAAGAGGAATGATTAAAGGAATGATAGGTGAAATTTTTTGTAAGTTGAAGAATCAACTCTCCTAGTTTCAGGATAGATTGAAAAGGAAAGGTATACATGTAGGACAAAGATTTTTAGGTAAAACTTCTGAAGTCTAAGAACAAAGAGACAATCATAAAACTTCCAGGCAGAGAAAGTTACCCACAGTGAAAAAGAAACAGGCACTGGGCTTCTCATCAGTAATAGGAGGTAACACCTCTAGAATACAGAGGTAAATTATCACAAGCCATGATATCAAAATATACTATAAATCCACTTTTTTTTTAAAGATTTTTTTATTTATTCATTTGACAGATAGAGATCACAAGTAGGTAGAGAGACAGGCAGAGAGAGAGGAGGAAGCAGGCTCCCCGCTGAGCAGAGAGCCCGATGCGGGGCTCGATCCAGGACCCTGGGATCATGACCTGAGCCGAAGGCAGAGGCTTTAACCCACTGAGCCACCCAGGCGCCCCTAAATCCACTTTAATTGAGTAAAAGGGGATTGATATAAAAATAGATAAACATCTGGAGAAGAGTGTAGCAATTCTAGAAATAAACCTATGTACAGAAGAAAACTTAATGTAAGATAAAAGTTTATTGAGAAAACTGTGGATTACCTAAATTCTGACAACACAACTGTGTCTTAATTTGAAATAATATTAAGTGGTACTGTTGTCTTACACTATACACAAAATGACATCCCATGTGAATAAAAGAACTAAATTTTTAAAAATCTGAACAAAATTTTTGCAATTCATATGACAGACAAAATGATTAGTACTTCTAATACACAAAGAGATTTATTTTCCTCACAAATTGGAAATAAAGGGTATGTCCATCAATAGAGGAAGTGAAAATGTATATTGTTCATATTTTAAGGATTATTACAAAGTCATTAAATCTGGAAGAGTGTTATATCAATTGACTCAAAGAGATTCTTATTGGTCATTAGCCAACAAAATTCCAACAAGAATAAAAACCAACAAAAAATTAGCTTATTCCCACTTGTTTATGGAAATTTTTAAAAGATCAATGACATGTGTTATTGGAAGACATGCAGGAAAATGTGTATATTTATCCACTGACATTAGAAATTTCAAGTGTTACAGCTTTTGTTGAATGTCTCTGGATTGAATTGAACTGAACTAATGAGAATTCAGTTTAATCTAAAAGACTCAAATATAAGTTTCCATTCTTTCTACCACAAGCCATATTTTACAAATAAAGGAAATATATAAGCTAAAGGAAATATACAAATAGAAGTGAAAAATATAAGCTAAAGGCAGGAAGTTTATGAAGAGGGTCTGAGCTTTGGAATATAAACTTTCTAATTACCTGTTACATTATTTTTTTAAAAAAAGGTACCATATTTTCTTTTCTTTTTTTTTAACTTTTTAAGATTTTATTTATTTGACAGACAGATCACAAGTAGGCAGAGAGTCAGGCGGGGGTGGGGGGAAAAGCAGGCTCCCTGCTGAGCAGAGAGCCCGATGTCGGGCTCCATCCCAGGACCCCAGGATCATGACCCGAACTGAAGGCAGAGGCTTTAACCCACTGAGCCACCCAGGTGCCTCCATATTTTCTTTAATACAGTTTTCTTCCATAAAAATAGATAACACCAAACATTGTTTTCTAGGAGTCCATTACATAGTTAATATTATTACCTTATACCACCTTAGATATCTAAGTGACATCTTGTAAACCATGCTTCTACCTGTGCCAGCATTATCAATACATGGGTCCATCAAATACTATGTGTTTATTTTTAAATTTTCTTTTATTTGAGTTTTAGTCCAATAACAAGGTTATACTGCATAACAAAGTAACCAGGGAATTTCAATGACTTGTCAAAACTCAGGTTTATTTCTAATTCATGCTACATGTTCAAGGATCTGCTCCAAGTAGTCACCCAGGGATCCTGGTTGTCAGGAGCACCACCATCTTTTTTTTCCCTCAGCTGGAACACATGGTCCCAAGAAAAGGCCTATAAGGAGACTTTGGCCAGGGAGAAGAAGTTAGAGTTTGTCTTAACTAGGAATTAATTTTTTTAGCTTGTCTGCTGATAACCTACTGGACCTAACTAGTCACAGAGTGCCACCTGACCTCGGGGAGGATGTGAAGGACAACTTCCCATGTGCTCAGAAGCAGGTAGAACTAGAATTGGATAAGCCCTTGAATTTGCTACTAAGGTTAGTTTTGAAGATTTGGGATTTTGTTTGTGTTTTGTTTTGTTAAAATAAAAGTCTAATTCATAGGTGGTAGTCATGGAGGAGGAAGCTACAGAAGTAAGTTTATAAATAATATATAAAGAATAAATGTAATAAATAAAATTTTTATAAAGGAAATTTAGCTACCTGTTAAGGTGGTTGAAAAGAAAAAAAAATGAAACACTTGAGAGTGGCAACTCTAGAAGAATTGGATGCTTTTTATAGTAACCAATAAGATATGATATTAGGTTATAATAACAATGTAGCAGTTGCAAAGCAGGGACAAAAGGGCAGCTAATAAAGATAAAGGAAGCAAAGGAAGCTGCTATCAAAGCCATGCAGCATAATATGACATTTAAAAATGGTAGAGTGGAGAAGAAAAGAGCTGAATGGGATTTGATGGCTTTGACTGACTTTAAGTAACTGTGGCTGCTGCTGGGCCCCCATGTTTAGGGGAAACCCTGAGTATAGTACTATAATTTAGCATATAATGTTTTAAAATTTAGCTTGAAGTCAGACAGCTACAGCCCTGAATTCTGAATAAGATACTAGTTTTCTCTTATTGGAAGTATTGAGATCTTCCCAAAGTTCTTTTCCCCTAAAAAGGCCAGTTATGAAAGCTTTGCCAAGAGAGTTCACATCTGTCCTTGAGTTAACTTTAACAAATTCCATATTTTCATTTTTTCAAATCAAGATATCTTGAAACACTTTGCTTTATACCCTGTTAGGTATCCAGTATGCATAATCAAGATTTATCAATAAACTATGTAAACAACCAAAGCTAAGAGCAGATTTCCCAGGAAAACTAGACCAATAGTAGACATTCATGGACTATAAAGTTAGATAGCATAGGGAAGTTCTATTTGTAATTTCTTGAGGAATCTCCACACTGTTCTCCAAAGAATTCCTCAAGAAATTAAAAATAGAACTTCCCTATGACCCTGCAATTGCACTACTGGTTATTTACCCCAAAGATACAGATGTAGTGAAAAGAAGGGCCATCTGTACCCCAATGTTTATAGCAGCAATGGCCACGGTTGCCAAACTGTGGAAAGAACCAAGATGCCCTTCAACGGATGAATGGATAAAGAAGATGTGGTCCATATACACTATGGAGTATTATGCCTCCATCAGAAAGGATGAATACCCAACTTTTGTAGCAACATGGACGGGACTGGAAGAGATTATGCTGAGTGAAATAAGTCAAGCAGAGAGAGTCAATTATCATATGGTTTCACTTATTTGTGGAGCATAGCGGGTAGCATGGAGGACATGGGGAGTTAGGAGAGGGGAGTTGGGGGAAATTGGAAGGGGAAGTGAACAATGGAAGACTATGGACTCTGAAAAACAATCTGAAGGGTTTGAAGAGGTGGGGAGGTGGGAGATTGGGGGAACCAGGAGGTGGGTATTAGAGAGGGCACGGATTGCATGGAGTACTGGGTGTGGTACAAAAACAATGAATACTGTTATGCTGAAAATAAATTTTAAAAAATTATTAAAAAAAAGATTTTTGAACTTTATATATTTATATATAAATAATTATATATTATATAAATAAATATTATATTAGATTTTAAAAAAGTTAGATAGCATAATGTCATCTGTGGAAGGTGAAATGAAATGAGGTCATTTATGTCAAGGAGTTTTTTTTTTTTTAAAGATTTTATTTATTTATTTGACAGACAGAGATCACAAGTAGGCAGAGAGGCAGGCAGAAAGAGAGGAGGAAGCAGGCTCCTAGCTGAGCAGGGAGCCTGATGCGGGGCTCGATCCCAGGACCTGGGATCATGACCCGAGCTGGAGGCAGAGGCTTAACGCACTGAGCCACCCAGGCGCCCCTGTCAAGGAGTTTTTAAGTGAAGCCAGGAAGGCATGAAGGAGAGAAGACTTTTTCACATCCTCACCTGTATAACTATGAGCTTTTGAACTGGGCCAAGCTGTAAATATCCTAGACTCAGCCCCCAAACCTGCAACTTGTTAGAGACTTTATATAATGTAAATGTTGGAGATTTTACATAATGACAACTTTATCAACCAATTATATTCAGTCAAAATTAGTTTTTTGCTGCTAACACCAATCAAAAGTTCTTTGTAATCCTTGTATACATGTATTTCCTTTTGGCTTTAAGAGCTCCTGACAATTGGTCCCTAGTGGGACACTATTTGAGCTGCTACTCAAATCTGTGTACTCTGAATTGCAATTCTTTGATTCCCAGATAAATGCTTTTGCTTAATTATTGCCTCCTAACAATTTTAGGTTGACAAATCCAAACTGTAAAGTACATACAGACTGGGCCTCTGTGTAGCTCAGTTGGTAAGCACCAGACTCTTGATTTCAGCTCAGGTCATGATCTCAAGGTACTGGAATTGGGCTCCACACTCAGCATGGAGTCTCTCTCTCTTTCTCCCTCTATCCCTCCCTGTTCACACATGTGCATGCTCTCTTTCTCTCAATAAATAAATCTTTTAAATTAAATAAATTAATTAAAATACATACAGAACTTGTTATCCACTACTAATTTATTTTCCTTATAATGGGTATCTGACTCAATTTCTACTATAATTCTTTTAATTGACTCTCTCTGCTTGACTTATTTCACTCAGCGTAATCTCTTCCATTCCCATCCATGTTGCTACAAAAGTTGGGTATTCATCCTTTCTGATGGAGGCATAATACTCTATCAGAAAGTGTATATGGACCACATCTTCCTTACCCATTCATCCATTGAAGGGCATCTTGGTTCTTTTCACAGTTTGGTGACTGTAGCCATTGCTCCTATGAACATTGGGGTACAGATGACCCTTCTTCTCACTATAACTGTATCTTTGGGGTAAATACCCAGTAGTGCAATTGCAGGGTCATAGGGAAGCTCTATTTTTAATTTCT
Organism: Enhydra lutris kenyoni; assembly: GCF_002288905.1. Taxonomy (NCBI): domain Eukaryota; kingdom Metazoa; phylum Chordata; class Mammalia; order Carnivora; family Mustelidae; genus Enhydra; species Enhydra lutris. Next base: position 33,427,221 of record NW_019154099.1, on the reverse strand, counting down.
TAAGGAATCTTTAAACTGTTTTCCAAAGTGGCTGCACCAACTTACATTCCCACCAACAATGTAAGAGGGCTCCCCTTTCTCCACATCCTCCCCAAAACATGTTGTTTACTGTGTTGTTAATTTTGGCCATTCTAACTGGTGTAAGGTGTTTTTGATTTGTGGTTTTGATTTGAATCTCTCTGATGGCTAGTGATGATGAACATTTTTTCATGTGTCTGATAGCCATTTGTATGTCTTCATTGGACAAGTGTCTGTTCATGTCTTCTGCCCATTTTTTGACATGATTATCTATTTTGTGTGTGTTGAGTTTGAGAAGTTCTTTATAGATCCTGGATATCGGCCTTTTGTCTGTATTGTCATTTGCAAATATCTTCTCCCATTCCATGGGTTGCCTCTTTGATTTGTCGACTGTAACTATATTTGATACTATGTGTCATTTGTACCACAATACAATTTATTAAACACTTCCATAAACATGCTATTCCATAGACATTCTAGAGAATGAAGGAGTTCATTAACTTAACTTGATTCTGGATGCCCCAAATCCTCATTACTATTACTATTATATAGTGCCTATGTAGAATGCTACTGTCCTTACCAACGTGGAATTTTAAATTCACACATTTGGATTTGTGATAATTTTCCACACTGAATCCCTCATTTCTTTCACCTAAGTAAGAATGTTTAGTTTCCACTAATAATGATACTATTTCCATTTTTCTTTTGTCTTCACCCATTTTTAGTGACAGTCCATGAAGTTAAACCTCCTTGAGGTAGAGTGCTACTTTCTTTCTACAACATTTATTGCTTATATCATAATGTCTAATTCCTGAATAACGTTATATCAGGTCTCAGAGATACCTATGTCATTATATTTACCTCTTTTCATTAAAACCTAACATTTGTTTCTTTTGCTACTCATACGTGTTCATTGTTACATAGATTTCTAAAGAATATGTGCATGTGAATATACTGGTCATAACCAGGGTGCCTAACTTCCACCAAAGCAGAGACTGGCACAAAAGTTTGTAAATTAGCTTATTTTATACCATGATTCCAGGAAACAGGACTGAGTGATAGGAAAGTAAACAGAATTTTGGAAAGCTAATACAAAAAAAAAATGTTAAATAAGTTGTTCCTGCAGACAATAGTTTTGTGATATGAGAAACAGCCACCTAAGGAATAAATGTGAGAAACACTTGTCCATTGACTTCTAAGGTCCATGGGGCTTGGCTTGACCCATAGGGTATTATCTTCTTCTCACTTCTAGGATGCTCCTGGATCTACTCCCAGTTAGGGCAGAATCAAATTTGAGATACAAAGGATATAAGATAATGCATAAAAGGCATCTTTTATTTGAATAATATATAAAATAGATTGAGGGGAAATATGGCAGATCAGGAAGACCCTAAATCAGCTCATCCCACATATACAACTAGATAACACCCACATTAGTATAAATAACCCAGAAAACCATCCAAAGACTAGCATAACAGACTTTCTGAAGCTAAATGTAGAGAAGAGGTCACATTGAAGTGGGTAGGAAGGCTGGAGACATGATCAGGAGCCAAAATGACCCATGGGACTATCTGCATAAGGGAGGGATACTGTGGGTGTGGAGAGAGGAGAGAAGAAGACCCCATGCTGGGAATCTAGCTTTTGGGGATTCATTCTGGGAAGGCAAGTCCCCATAATATTTGGCTTTGAGAACAAGAGGGGTCTAATTTCGTGAGTTCTTGCTATCACAGATCTTATACCTGGAACTTTAAGGTATAAGCTCTGGGAGAGCCCAAAGGCAATAGGGAACTGAGTTCCTGCCCTTAAAGAAACAGCACAACAAACAGCCCTGCAGGGATATAGCACAGAAGCAGCAGTATACCCTCGGGTATATGAGAAGATTTATTTCCTGATCTCAGAGCAGGTGCTGGAGGGGCAGGGATCTTTGGGAAACTTCTCCAACAACAAAAGAGCTAGTGAGTGCCATTTTCCTCTCCTGCCCCCCCCAGCCTAGATACGAAGGCACTTAAAGGAACCAACACAACAAGATTATTCTCCACCTAGCTTGCTAAGAGTGCACCCTGCCCCTCATGCTTCTGTGGATCCCCTTATTCCAATACGGCTTGGGCAGGAGTTTTTCCCAGCAGCTGAAGATCCCCTCTTGCATTGGACCAGAATGAACCTTGCTGGCACTGTGCTCTGCCCCCACACTCTTCTGTGGACTTGCCCTCAGCAGGAGCCCATCCAAAGAAGTTCCACAAGTTTGGCTACATGCAAGCAGCCCTGACAGGAGCCAGCACCACTTCAAATGGACTCCTGCCTTGGGGAGAGAGGAAGATGAGTACACATACCCACCCAACTGCAGCACCAGCAGTGGGCTGGAGGCAAACACTGGGGGTCTGACTGGAGGCCCCACCTGCAAACAAAAGCTTCTAAGGGGACAACAGAGGGAGAGCACCCTGCAGTTCAGTGCACTGAAAACTCCTGAGCTGACTCAACTCAAGCCCAAGCTGGCCCAGAGTAACCTACTAAAAACACAGGTCCAAGCCCTGCCCATAACAGGCAGAGAGGGCCACTGCAGATGACTGGTCTGAAGGCAAAAGTGGCTCAGCCACAACCACAGGGTACATGCAACACACAAAAGACATACCCCTGAAGCACCAGGTTATGGTGAACAGAGGACACTGCACTGCAGGGCACTACAGGACCTCTTCTTCATAAGGCCACTAGTTTCAAGTAGGAGATATAGCCAACTTTCCTAACACATAGAAGCAGACACAGAGTAAAATGAGGAGAAAGAGGAATCTGTCCCAAGATCACAGCAAGAGAGCTAAATGAAATAGAGATAAGATATGACCATATCTTTAATGATCATAAAAATGTTCACTGGAATTGAGAAGACTGGAAAACCTCAGTGAGATAGAAAAGAAATAGAAACAAAGACAGAAAACATAAAAAAGAACCAATCAGAAATGAAGAACTCAATAACCGAAATATAAAATACACTAGAGGGAGTAAATAGTAAACTAGAAGAAACAGAAGGATGGATCAGTGATCTGGAGGACTGAGCAATGAGAAGCAATTAAGCTGAATAAAAGAGAAAAAATAATAAAAAATAAAAATAGATTAAGGAAACTCAGTGATATCATCAAGACTAAAAACATTCACATTGTAGGAATACCAGAATGAAAAGAGAAAAAAAGAGGACATACAGGTATTTTAAGAAATAATAGCTGAAAACTTCCTGAATCTGAGGAAAGAAACAGAAATCCAGATCCAGAAGCTACACAGAGTCCTCAACAAAATCAACCAAGGGATCCAAACTAATCAATGGTAATTAAAATGGCAAAAAGTAGTGATAAAGAGAGAATTTTAAAGCAGTAAAAGAAAACAATTATCCACAAAGAAAACCCCATAAGGCTATCTCATATTTATCAACAGAAACTTCACAGGCCAAAGAAAATGGCATGATATTTTCAAAGGGCTGAAAGAAAAAAATCTGCAGCCAAGAAATATTCTATCCAACAAAGCTTTTGTTCAGAATAGAAGGAAAGATAGTATCCCAGACAAACAAAGGAATTCATGACTACTAAACCAACCCTATAAATAGTGTTAAAAGGAACTCTTTGAACAGAAAGGAAAAACCATAAGTAGGAGTAAGAAAAATAAAAACACAGAAGTAGCAAAATTAGGTATATCTACAAAAATCAATCAAGGGATTCACAAAATAAAAGGATGTAAATTATGACACCATATATCTAAAACATGGGGAGAAGGTGGGAGTAAAAATTTACTTCTTGTAGAATGGGTTCAAATTAAGTGACCATCAATTTAATATAGTCTATTATATGCACAAGATACCATATATAAACTTAAAGGAAATATGCAAACCACAAAAGAGAGCAAAAGAGGAGAAGATCAGAGAAGAAGTACAAAAATGACAATAAATGCATACCTATCAATAGTCGCCTTGAATGTAAATGTACTAAATGTTCCAATCAAAGGACATAGAGTGGAATGGATAAAGAAGCAATTATATGCTGTCTACAAGAGACTAGTTTCAGACCTAAAGAAACATGAGGTTGAAAATGAGGGAATGGAAAAATAGTTATCATGCAAATGGAAGTGAAAAGAAAGGTGGGGTAGCAATACTTATATTGAACAAAATATAATTCATTTTTTTATTATTATGTTTGGCTAACCAACATATAGTACATCATTAGATTTGTTTTAGTTTTTGTTTTTGTTTCCTTTTTACATCATTAATTTTTAATGTAGTGTTCAGTGATTCATCAGTTGCATATCACACCCAGAGCACATCACAGTCCATCCCCTCCTTAAAATACACCTTTTTTCTTTTTTTTAACTTTTTTTTAAAAAATACACTTTAAAACAAAGACTATAATCAGAGACAAAGAAGGACACTATGTAATCATAAAGGAAACAATCCAAAAAAGAACAAGAAGATATAACTATTGTACTACTTATATATGCATCCAATGTGGGAGCACCCAAATATATCAACAATTAATAACAAACATAAAGGAAGTAATTGATAGCAACATAATAATAGTAGGGGATTTTAACACCTACTTACATCAATGGATAGATGATCCAAACAGAAAATCATAAGGAAACAGTGGCTTGAATGACACATTGGACCAGATGGATCTAACAGATATATTCAGAACATTCCATCCTAAAACAGCAAAACACAGATGCCTTTTAAGAGCACATGGAACATTCTCCAGAATAGATCACCTGTTAAGCCACAAAACATGCCTCAACAAATTAAAAAAGATTGAAGTCATACCACGCATCTTTTCTGACTACAGCTTTCTGAAACTAGAAATCAACCATAAGGAAAAATCTGGAAAGAACACAGATACATGAAGCTTAAATAACATGCTATTAACAATGAATGGGTCAACCAAAATATCAGAAAAAATTTTTTAAAAAAATAATAATACATGGAGACAAATGAAAATGAAAACACGGTGGTCCAAAATGTTTAGGATGCAGCAAAAGTTGTTCTAAGAAGAACTTATAACAATGCAGGCCTACTTCAAGAAAGAAGAAAATCTCAAATAAACAATTTAACCTTACACCTAAAGGAGCTAGAAAAAGAACAAACAAAACCCAAAACCAGTAGAAGGAAGGGAATAATAAAGATTAGAGCAGAAATAAACAAAATAGAAACAAACAAAACAAACCAATAAAACAGGCAGACAAAACCAGGACCTGGTTCTTTGAAATAATAACAAATTGATAAATCTTTAGCTAGATTCATCAAAAGAGAGAGAAAGAGAGAAAGAGAAGTCAAACATAATCAGAAACGAGATAGGAGAAATAACAATTGATACCACAGAAACACAAAGAGTTATAAAAATATTATGAAAAATTATATGCCAACTCAATGGACAACTAGAGGAAATGGATATATACCTACAAATGTGTAACCTCCCAAAACTGAGTCAGGAATAAGTAGAACATTTGAACAGACTGATTTCTAGTAATGACACTGAATCAATAATCAAAAAACTTCCAACAAATAAAAGCTCAGGACTAGGTGACTTCATAGGTGAATTCTACCAAACACTAAAAGAGTTTAGTACCTATTCTTCTCATACTATACCAAAAAATAGAAAAGGAAGGAAAGTTTCCAAATTCATTCTACAAGGTCAGCATTACCCTGATATCCAAGCCAGACAAAGACACTACCAAAAAGGAACTACAGATCAATATCTCTGATGAAAATCAATGGAAAAAGTCCTTAATAAAATATTAGTAAATTAAATCCAACAACACATTAAAAAACATTCACCATATCAAGTGGGATTTATTTCCAGAATGCAAGTGTGTTTCAATATTTGCAAATCAATTAACATGATACATCGTATCAACAAGAGAAAGGATAAAAATCATACGATCATTTCAACAGATGCAGAAAAAACCTTTAACAAAGTACAACATCCATCCATGATAAAAACCTTCAACAAAGTAGGTTTAGAGGGAATATAGCTCAATATAATAAAAGCTATCAATGAAAAACCCACCAGCTAACATCATCCTGAATGATAAAAAAACTGAGAGGTTTGGCCCTAAGATCATGAATAAGACAATGATGTGCAATCTTACCACTTTCATTCAACATAGTATTGGAAGTCTTAGCCACAGCAATCAGGTAAGAAAAATAAATAAAAGGCATCCAAACTGGTAAGGAAGAAGTAAAACTTTCATAATTGCAGATGAAATGACACTATATATAAAAAATCCTAAATACTCCACCAAAAAACTACTAGACCTGATAAATGAATTTGGTAAGATTGTAGGATACAAATGAATATACAGAAATCTGTTGCATTTCTATACACTAATACTGAAGTAGCATAAAAAGAAATTAAGAAAATAGCCCCATTTTCAATCACTTCCAAAAATCATAGAATACCTAGGGATAAACTTAAGCAAGGAGGTGAAAGACCTATACTCTAAAAACTATAAAACACTGATGAAAGAAATAGAATACAACACAAACAAATAGAAAGACACTCCATGCTCATGGATTGGAAGAACAAATATTGTTGAAATGTCTATACTACTCAAAGCAATCTACAAATTTAATGCAGTCTCTATTAAAATACCAACATCATTGGGGCACCTGGGTGGCTCAGTCAGTTAAGCATCTGCCTTCGGCTCAGGTCATGATCCCGGGGTCCTGGGATCGAGCTCCACATTGGGGTCCCTGCTCAGCAAAGACTCTGTTTCTCCCTCTGCCCCTTCCCTCCCTGGCTCACATGCATGCACATGTGCTCTATCTCTCTCTCTCTCTCACTTGCTTTCTTTCAAAAAATAAGCAAAATCTAAAAAGAAAATTAAAATTAAAAAATAAATAAAATACCAACATCATTTTTCACAGAACTAGACCAAATAATCCTAAAATTTGTATGGAATGACAAAAGACTTTGAGGAGCCAAAGCAATCTTGAAAAAGAGCAAAATTGGAAGTATCACAATGTCAGATTTCAATATATACTGCAAAGCTATAGTAATCGAAACAGTATCATACTGGCACAAAAATAGGCATATAGATTAATAGAATGAGATAGAGAGCCTAGAAATAAACCCATGATTATACAGCCAATTAATCTTCAACAAAGGAAGAAAGAATATGCAATGGGGAACCAACAGTCTCCTCAACAAATGGTGTTGGAAAAATTGGACAGCTATATGCAAAATCTTACATCATACACAAAAATAAACAAGTGGATTAAGGACCTAGATGTAATACTGGGAACCACAGAAATTCCAAAAGAGAATAAGCAAGTGATTTCTTGGTCACTGCCCATAACAACATTTTTATAGATATGTCTCCTGAGGCAAGAGAATAAAAAGAAAAATAAACTACTGGGACTATACTAAAATAAAAACTCCTGCACAGGAAAGGAAATAATCAACAAAACTAAAAGACAACCTATAGAATGGAAGAAAATATTTGCAAATGACATATCCAATAAAGGGTTAGTATCCAAAATATATAAAGAACTGAAGAACTGATATAACTTAATACCAACAAACTAAATAATCCAATTAAGAAACGGGCAGAAGACATGAACTGACATTTCTCCATAGCAGACATATCAATGGCCAACTGACACATGAAAAAATGTTCAACACCACCAATCATCAGAGAAATGCAAATCAGAACCACAATGAGATATCACCTCACACCTATTAGAATGGCAAAGTCAAAAACACAAGAAACAACAAATGCTGGTGAGATTATGGAAAAGAAGAAACCCTCATGCACTGTTTTTAGGAATGTTAACTGGTGTAGCCTGTGTGGAAAACAGTATGGAAGTTCTTCAAAAAATGAAAAAAAAAAATAGAATTACCATATGATCCAGCAATCCCACTATTGGGTATTTACCAAAAGAATATAAAAGCACTAATTCAAAAAGCTATATGCACCCTTGTGTTTACTGCAGCATTATTTATAATAGCCAAATCATAGAAGTGATCAAAGTGTCCATCAAAAGATGAATGGATAAAGAAGAGATGGTTTAGGGGCAGCTGGGTGGCTCAGGGGTTTAAGCCTCTGCCTTCAGCTCAGGTCGTGATCTCAGGGTCCTGGGATTGAGCCCCACGTCTGGCTCTCTTTCCCCTGCTTTCCCCTCTCTCTGCCTGCTTCCTCCTCTCTCTGCCTGCTTGTGATCTCTCTCTCTGTGAAATAAATAAATAAAATCTTTAAAAAATAAAAAAAAGTTAAAAATTAAAAAAAGAAGATATGGTATATGTGCACAATGGAATATTACTCAGCCAATAAAATTTTGCCATTATAACAACATGGATAGATATATGGGGTATAATGCAAATGAAATAAGTCAGTCAGAGAAAGACAAATACCATATCACTTTACTCATACATGGAACTTAAGAAACAAAACTGTTGAACAAAGAAAAATACAATTTGAACCCCAAAACAGACCCTTAAGTCTAGAGAACAAACTGATGGTTATTGGAGGGGTGTGTGTGTGTGTGTGTGTGTGTGTGTGTGTGTGAAATAGGTGAAGGGGATGATTAAAGTTACACCTACTATGATGAGTACTGAGTAATATATAGAACTGTTGTATGCCTGAAACTAATATAACACTGTATGTTAATTATACTGGAATTAAAATTTAAAAATATACATAAAATGGAAAAGTACATTAGTTATTCCCTTACATTTAAAATATATATATTTAACACCTCTTTAACAATGGGTACTCAATAGTTATGGTTTCATCTGGTCATTTGTCTCTTTTTTCACTTATATAACAGTAATCCCTTTATGTTTCAATGTACTATAAATCAAGAGAAATGAATTACAGTTTATATATTTGGCTAATTTAATGAGTATTTATATGCTAAAAACTATGGAAGGTATGAGATTTTACCCTACTAGCAAACTAACAAGTCAGATGGCCATAGTTTATTGGAAGAAAGTTTCTTGAAGACTTAACGATCCTAGGTCAGAGCTACAGGATAGTTTATTGATATTTATAAAAATAGCAGTAACTTGAGCATTTTTGCCACAAATATTTCAGAAAATTCTAAGAAACATGAGCTCTCAGTTTGAAATCATAAAATAGACCACATGAGCCATAGATAGAAAAGAAATTACAGAAATTGACTCAGATGATCACAAGTATTTGGATTGTAACTATATATATGTATAAATCCTAAGAAAGAAAATTTTTTTTAAAAAAACCTTACACCTGGGGCGCCTAGGTGGCTCAGTGGGTTAAAACCTCTGCCTTCAGCTCAGGTCATGATCCCAGGATCCTGGGATCGAGCCCTGCATCCGGCTCTCTGCTCAGCAGGGAGCCTGCTTCCTCCATTCTCTGCCTACTTGTGATCTCTGTTTGTCAAATAAATAAATAAAATCTTTAAAAAAAAAAACATCTTACACCTTGGTACATCATGGTGAATATATAGCATATCTAAGTCAAAGAAAAGACAAAACTAAGTAGAGAAGAGGCACGTTACCAATGCTGAAAGTTGATCTTTGTCAGTAACAATGGAAAGGGGGAGACATTAGTGTATATCTTCAGTAGGCTCAGGGAAACTTGTTATTGATTTAACATCATATTCCCAGCAAAATATCTTTCCAGAATGATGATAAAATAAAGATATCTCAAAAAAAGAAATGAACCAATGCTTCACTAATACAACCTCACTAAAAGAAATTCTAAAGAACGTATTTTGGCAAAAAATAAAGTGATTGGAGATAGAGGCTTTCAAAAGTTAGAAGAAATGATGTGAAAAGGATATAATAAATATATGAGTAAATATTTGTTAAAAAAGTTAATAATGTCTTGGGAAGAGAGCATACCAACAGAGCTAATCAGTATACCCAACAAAAGTTTATAGCCAGCTGGAGATAATCAGAGTGTTCAGATCCTCATGTGTTTGAGAAGGGGGAAAAATAGAGATTAATTTTAGACTTAGACTAAACCCAAAACAAGGAGAAGAAAGAACTTATAATAACAAAACAATTTAATGAGATAGAAAACAAATATGTAATAAAGAGGAAGATCAGTGAAGCCAAATGTTTGTTGTTTGGAAAGAATAATAAAATTAGCAAATCCATAGCAAGAAAAAAACTAGAGAAAACAAAGGAGGCACAGTAAATATTATTAGCAACAAAAATTGACATAAGTACATATACTGTAAAAAAGTAGGAATATTGTAGAAACCTAATGTAATTGACTTTAAAAATAAACTGACAAATACCTATAAAGTTTGCTCAAACTGATCCAATAAGCAACAGAAATTTTGGGTAATTATTAAACAATTAAATAAATTCTATTATTAGGTAATTATCTTCCCACAAAGAACACACAAGGCCCAGATGATTATGCTGATGAATTGTAACAAATATTCAAGCAACAAATTATTCTAGTCTTATTCAAACTATTCCATTGCACAGAAAATAAAGGGTTTCTACCCAATTCATCTATTAACAAAGATCCAAAAATGCAAACCAAATTTTAACAGATCAAATCATGCAATGTAATAAGATAGTACACCATGTTAAAATTAGGTTCATTCTAGAAATGCAAGATTAGAAAATAATTAATGTAATTCACTATATTAACACATTGAGAAAGAATAATGACCATTTTGATAGATACAGAAGAGTACATTAAAATTCAATATTCAGTGTCAACAACCAAGAACAACTTAACAACTGATATATACCAAAAACAATCTCTACAGCAAACCTTATATTTAATTATGAAACACTGGAAACATTTCCAAGACTAGGAAAAACCAATGTGCCCATTTTCAACATTTCTATTCAACATTATAAATTAGATATCCTAACAAGAGCAGAAAGGCAAGGAAGTCAAAATATGCGAGATTTGGAAAGGAAAAAAGAAAATTGTTCTTATTTGAAAATGATATGACTATAAACATAAAAAATCTACACATAAGTTATTAGAATTAGAAGGAGGCTTAGTAATTTTTCTTCTAAAAACCATATACAAAAATCAGTTGCATTTCTATACATCAGTAATAAATATTTTAAAATATAATTTAATAAAGACTGTAATTTACAATAGCATTAAAAACTCCAAAGTACATCATGATAAATCTATCAAAAGATGCACCAGATCTTTATTGAGTAAATGGAAAAGCTTTTAGAAAGACATTATAAAATATCTAAATAAGGAGATACACTATATTCATGAATTGGAAGACTCAAAATAAAAAAGATGTCAGTTATTCATCAATTGATATATAGAGTCAATGCAATTGTAATAAAAATCTCAATAGGTATTTTTTATGCATCTTGCTACGTCTATTTTACAGTGTATCTAGAAGAAAAAAATGGCAAGAACTCTAAAATACATCACAAAGTAGAGAAAACAAATGAAGGCTCTTGTTTTACCAGATATCAAATCATCTTATAATGTCATAATAATTAAGTCAGAATGATGTCAGTGGAGAGATACTTAAGCTGACCAACTGAGCAGAACAGAGCACCTAAAACACAAGCACTAAAAACGTAGATGAATGAACTAGTTCATGTGTGACAGAAAGGCATTAAGGATCAGGGAGAAAAGAAGAGAGTTTTCAGAACACCAGACTGGGATGTTGGATAATCATACAGAAAACAAAATAAAAACTGCTTCCAGTTGGACTGATTTAAGTGGTCTTATCAAAATATGAAACCATTGAGACAATATAGTTTAATACTTTTACACATTTAGTGTAGGAAATTAAGCCTTGAATAGGGCAAAGGGTTATAAACAATAAAAGAAAAAATAGATAAACACCATCCCATTAAAGGTGAGAACTTTTTTTCATCCAAAGTCACCATGAAGAAAACAAAAGGATAAGTTATAGACTGGGAGAAATTTATTACACTCATAAGTAAGAACTCATTTTGGTTAAAATACATAAAGAGCTCTTACAAATCAATGACAAAATGGCTCATAGCTCACTTTAAATTGGGCAGTCTTAAACACTTCACAGAAAAATCCTAATGGCTCATTACCATATGAAAAGATGCATTCACTAGCAATCAGGAAAATGAAAAGTCTAACCACAGCAGCATGATATCTCACACTCACCTCTCTGGCAGAAATTATAATGTTTGACTGCTTGAAATGCAGTCACCTTCTCCCTTGCCAAGGGAGTACATCTACTTGAACAGGCTAACTGCCTAACAAACAAATCCAACAACGATGTAGTGGTTCAGGAACTACAGGAATCTATTTCTCATTTATATAAAAACCAGAATAAATGCCCCAATTACCAAGTGGCAGGGATCCAGTTTCCTTTCATCTTATAACTGTCATTTTCAATATGTGGCTTCTAAGACCATCTTGGGTTTCTCTTTTCAGCCCACTCTTCAGCAGAAGAGTGAAAGCCTTTGGACGATTCCATGAGGAAGGCTAGTACAAGCCAACTTTTGGAGTAGCACAATCACTGCTATTCCAATCTGATTGTCTAACACTTAGTTACATAGCATCCCCGATCCCTAAAATGCATGCTGCCAAAGGTAGTTTAGTGGTGTGCACAGGAAGAAGAAACAGCTGATCTCCGTTGCAGTTTATAAATTGTTAGGACTACTTTTACAAAATAATTTGACATCATCTAGTAAAGCTGGATATGCATACAACATATTACTCCCTTTTCCATATATGTACACCAGCAGACATGGGCAAGAATGTTATATATTGATAAGATTAGGATATTTTATTCCGTAATAAGAAATGACCTAAATGCCTATCAAATTAAAATGGATAAATAAATCATAGTATAGCCTTACAATTGAATATTATAATGATAGTGAAAACGAACATTTCCCAGCTGTTTTCAACACTGTGGATGAGTCTCAAGAAGATGCATTTATACATAAAACCCAAGCAAAAGCCTTCATTTTATAAAATGATCAATAATTTTTAAAAATATGGTTCAGGTATATGGATGTATTTGGAAAAAGCCATTAAGAGAAACACAAAAGTCCAGAACAATAATTAATTTTGAGAAGGGAAGGAATGGATGGGATAAGAAGGGTACCTAAAAATTGGTGTTATTTTCCTTAAACATGGTGCTGGGTGTGAGGGTATATATTATATCATTGTTCTTTAATCTTTATATTGTATTCATACTTTGTAAGTGTTCTTCTGCAGCTACTCAATACTTGTAAAAACAGTATTTAATAGAAAAGAGTGGTTCTTTAAAAACTGTGTTTAGTAAGAAATCATACAAGTGAAGTCTCTGCAATCATATATCTGTGGAATTGGGGCATTTCTGACTGTCTTCAGTGAATATTTTATAGTCTTACAGGCATCTCTGGTCTGAAGGTTAATAACTACTGTTAATTTAGCCATCATATTTTAATTTAATGCAATTACTTTTACACAAGTTAACATCAGCGTTACATTGCTCTTAGAACTGTGTCCTTGTTGCTCATAGACCTGATTTTGATGAAAATCATATCCTTATGGCATTAAGCCAACAGGACAGCCTTTATTTCCCTTTAATTTTATACTGCTTTACTTTACTGGCAACTAGGTTTTTCACTAGCAAATTGTTTTTACATTCTTATTAAACATTTTCCCTGTTTGCCTTCATTTTAATAATTACATTGGCAAAACTCTAATTACTATCTCTAGTACCAGAATTTTAGGAAACATAATTAATTCAAATTTTAATATATTTTGATGCCTTTGTACTTTAACTGTAAAATTTAATTTGATGTCTTGTATTTAATGGCATGTTACTGTATTATTTCTGCCACGAAATGGCATCTTTCCTTCCATACAGTCTCTCATTTATCATGGTGAAATACTTTCCCTCCTATTAATTATTAATACAATTTTAGCATGAAGAAATCCTGTTTTATATCACATGATTTTGTAATAACTGCATGCTCTTGAAAATAATCTTCTCAGAAAACTGAAAATATTTTAGTGAATATTAAATTATATAGTCTTCCTAATTGCAGACAGTTTAGAAAATATGACATTAAAGAAAATTATAAATTAGTAACAAAAATTTTCTGGAATAAATAAAAATCCCTCCTTTTTTAATCTCTCCTTTTAACCAATGCTATTAGTTTAATATCTAAAGGAACAAAATACTTGAGCACTTAACTTAAATTCTTTAGTTACACAAACAAAAAGGAAGAGGGAGTTGTGTTAGTATTTTCTGGGTCATTTGCCCCTATGAGACCTTCTTAAATTGCTACCATAAGATGTCCCTAAGAGGAGACTATATTATATAAGGTAGATAGGGAAGCACAAAAAGGAGAGATGTGAGAGAAGACAGATGGGTAGAAGATAGATGAAAGAAAAATAGATGATAGATTGATAGGTAGATAGATGATAGATTAGATAGATAGATAGATAGATAGATAGATAATAGAAAAAAATAGAGCTTTTTCTTCCCCCACTTCATATTTTGATTTTAGGATACTGCCAGTATGTGAAGGAATCTAATGGCCAGAGGACTTCCTTGGTTACGGGAAGTCCCACGCGCCAATTTCTCACCCCAAAATGCCAGGCCAATAACATTGGGCTGCGGGATGATGAAAGTCATTGCAATGTCCAGCAACAAAAGAGACCCAGTCAGCTCCGTGTCAATACCCCATTAACATCCAGAGACAGCCTTGGGGGAGCTATAAAGTTGCTTTGATCAAGCAACCCTGTGTGGCCACACCAGCCTAGTCCTGAAAATACCTATTCATGTCTCTAATTGCAAAGTCAAATTAGTTTCTCAGGGTATTCCTTAACTGTACATGTCCCAGAACTGCCTGATGATAGCCCCTAAAAACCCAGGCAGCCCAGAGTCCCTCAACTGGATATAGAATGTATCAGGACTGACATCAAGGGGAAAGTCAGGGCTGACCCCATATGGCCCATGGCCCCATATGGAATACTGTTCTTGAGTCAAGCTTGGACCGGTGTTTTATATTTAGAGGAAAGCCTCTGTGAGGAGAGTGTTACTATGCTCTGAGAGTTCCTCCACAGGATATTCACCCCATCTGGATTCCCATTCTCTCCCAGATCGCTATCTCTACCATTACCTCAGGAAAGTACTGTGGGGGCTTTCTTCCTAGGCTGGGATAGCTCTAGCGAGCCTCAGAGCCAAACTTAGTAGTCTGTGACATTTTCTGAGCAATGTGATGCTCTGAAGAGATCCAGGAGCCAACATTATGACTTGTGTACACCTGGTGGGTTGTTTTTCTCTGACACTGGTCTAGAAGAGCAATTCTTTTATCTATGATGAGTCATCATTCTCCTGGAGCCACTTGAGAAAATATAAAGAAAAGGTGGACTTGCCTGCAGATAAGCATCTTTTTTTTTTTTTTTTTTTTAGGTAATTTATGTCAACATGTCAGCTTTATTTAACAAAGACATAAAATGATTATCTTGTTCCTCAACCTGCACTCCCTCTCCAAACACAGAATACCAGTCACACACGCCTCTGGATAAATGGTAGGCAATTTCAGTAGGCATGTGGAGAAAGAACAAGCAGCTAACCACATTTAAAAGGGCCGGTGTCCCTGGCTCTTTCTCCTTCAGTGCTATGGTGCACTGACTTCTAACTCTTCCAAAGTTCATTTTCACCCTCTCCAATGCCTCAGGGTATAGGACATATTTTCAGCAAAGGGATATTTGCATGATTCTTTGGACATGTGTCATTGTCCTCATGTGTATTGAAAATAATTAAAATGCCTTAGAAAGGTATGGCCCAAGGCACTAACTCCCTACTTATCACATTCACCTGCCTGTAAGAGACCGGCTCAGGCTCTTCTGACTGGTCATAGAGAAAGGCTGAGCTGTTACAAATGATTTTAATAAATGCAAACTACAACCAGATGTTTTAGGTCTTCTAGGGTTGGCACTTTAAGTTGATTATCAGTTTACAAGTTATTTTGTAAAGCACATGCATGAATTTTATAGAGGTAATGGTATTACGTGTAGCCAACTCTCATTCATCAGTGAGATGTCACATGATCCAGTCCTTAATTTTTATGGCCCAAGAAGTGCTAAAGGTTTTAAGTAGCTAGAAACTGAAAAATAGAATGAAATTCAGCCATCATTTGACCAAACTGACATTGAGTGGCAATATTTCAGTTCAGTTGCTAGACATATATCAATTTCTTCTCCTTTGTGGATGGATGGGTAAAGGTCATTCACATTTACTTACCTACTGTGCAGTGTCCCCTATGGTTTTGTGATACTCTTTTATATGAACTGGAAGCTCTATTTATAGCCTTCCTTAATTGCACATTCTACTCTCTTCACATTTCTTTCTTTCACATATGCCATTAAATTTATGGGGGTTCTTGTTCAAGCGCTTACATTATTTCTTCTAGACTTAAAAGAAATGGTTGATTTTGCATTACAATGGGTTTTCCTGTGGAGAGAACTGCCCTGAAAAAATCTTATAAAAATTGAGTGCAAGAACTTATATGTCCATTATAGTTGATCTGATGGGACCTCAGACAAAATCTAGAGACGATATCCTCAATATGCTCTACATTGTACAAGGCATATGACATATTTTGTTCATGTAATTGATAATAACTGGGACCCACACAAATTTCCCTAGCTTTAATTCAAGAGAAACATACCAACAGAGGATCATTAGATGTTATATTTGATCATTTACTGACTTGCACTTAAAGCTTGAGTACTAAGAAGTTAGTTTTAAATGGTTAAGTTTTATTTATTTTTACTGCTATGCTTAAGAATGTCACAAAGAAAATTTCTCATTGAAATGACTGTTATGGATAGTAGTAATGATGTAGAAAATATTAAAAATAGGTTAAATTGGTGGGGGGAAAAAGCAATTTTAAGCAATGCCTCTGTGCTGGTTTTCCACTCTTTTTTTTTTTTTTTTTAGATTTTATTTATTTATTTGACAGACAGAGATCACAAGTAGGCTGAGAGGCAGGCAGAGAGAGAGAGAGGTGGAAGCAGGCTCCCCACTGAGCAGAGAGCCCAATGCGGGGCTCTATCCCAGGACCCTGGGATCATGACCTGAGCCGAAGGCAGAGGCTTTAACCCACTGAGCCACCTAGGCGCCCCTGGTTTTCCACTCTTTATTCTTTGGGTATGCATCTAAAGGGGTACACACATAAATCTTATTAATGTTAATCGTCTAAATATCTAAATTCTTTGACACTTCTCTGAATATTTAAGTCAGATTGTAACAAAACCAAGTATTTGTTCACTTTGCAAAGGTACACTGAGAAGATAAAATGGCAGTAACTTTTTTTATCTGTAAGGTTTGAGGTTAAGCAATATTAATGGCTGGTTAATGGCTTAATGAGTGGGCTACAAACCATTTAAGCATGCAATGAACCTTAGCTTTTCAATGACTTTCCTAATGAAAGATCTATATGACTGCATGTCTTGTGTCACAATAGAGATAGTAGGGAAGGTAACTAATCAATTGTGATGGTAAATCAATTGATCTGTAACCCTGTTTTCATACAGCGAGAAAGATATGGAGAGAGCATTTTACTACAGCTTTATTTCTAGCTGAAGATCAATAAATAAAAGAGACAGCTCACTATTTGAAAATGTTCCCTTTTACTGTGCTTCGAAAGCCAAGGCAGGCAGATTGATGTCCTATATCATAGATGTGTCGGTTTCCTTTGTCACTTCTCAAAGATTTAAAGTTCTTCCACATTAAATATATGATAGAGAATATCTGTGAGTCCAGACTTTTTTGTCATGACCAAGGTTCAGAATAAAGATAAAGCTGTGGCATAACAAAAATTTGCTATTTGGTTTATAATATTCATGGATATCATTTTTAAATGTTCCATCAAAGGAAAGAGTCTATTATTCTCATTAGTTAATTCTTCTTTTAGAAAACAATAAAACATAGGAAAATAATCATAATACGAGTGCTGTTAGCATTTTAAAAGATGAGCTTGAGGGTGTCTGGGTGGCTCTGTCAGTTGGACGTCCATTTCTTGATTTCAGCTAAAGTCATGATCTCGGGGTTGTGAGATTGGGTCCTGTGTTGGGCTGCAAGCCAGATGTGGAGCCTGCTTGGGATTTTCAGCCCCTTCCCCCCAAATCCCCACTCTCTCCTTCTCTCTAAAAAAAAATAAAAATAAAAATAAAAGTAATAGTTTGAGATAGTGTTAAGAAAATGAAAAGACAAGCCACAGACTGGGGGGAAATAGTTGCAAAATGTGTATATGATAAGGGATTTGTATCCAAAATTCGCAAAGAACTCTGAAAACTCAACAATAAAAAAACCAAATAACCCAATTTAAAGATAAGTGAAAGATCTGAACAAGTACTTCATCAAAAATGATATATAAATAGCAAATAAGCACCTGAAATACATTCAACCTCATTAGTCACTAGGGAAATAAAATCTCAATGAGATACTATGTCCTACTAATTGAGAAGGCTAAAATAGAAAGAACTGACAATACCAAGTGCTGACAAAGATGTGAAGCAATTAGAACACTCACACATTGCTGGTAGCAAATCAATGCTAGAGACTGTCAGTTCTTTATAAAGTGAGACAAATACCATTCAATCCAGTAATCCCACTCCTAGACATTTACCCAGGAGAAATGCAATTTATGTTTAAATAAATAAGAACTAGTATAAAATGTTTATAATGGCTTTATTCATAACTGAAAAAAAAAAAGTGGAGACAATCCAAACAGTCTATAATTGGTGAATGAATAAGGAAATTGGAAAGCCCCACCACAATGGAAAAAAGTAACATAAAGGCATAAACTACTAATATGGATGTGATGTTGCATAAATCTCAAATATATTATGCTAAATCAAAGAAGCCAGATTCAAAGGCTTACATAGTATATGAGTTCATTTATATGACATTCCATGTGTACAGATTTGTGGATTGTATCTATGGTCACTCTCCTATATTTTCTACCTTTAGTTCCACTGCCATGTAAAAAGTGCCAATGTTTCTCTTTAGCTGTTAGAACGCAGCACAATTTCCTTTTTCATGAATGCAAAACACCTTTCTCTGATGGACACATTCCACTATTCTTGATCCTTCTATTCTCTGAAATGCAATGCTCAGCCTTACACAGCTATTAAGTGGTGGAGTCCAGATTGAAACCCATGCAGCCACCATCCACCAGCAGTCACCATGCACACGGCTTTCAGATATTGGTATCTATACTGGACATTCCCTACTCTTAAGCATCAAGACTTCTGGCCCCAAAATGGACAAAACTAGACATGCAGGTCCTCTTTGACACGCTGCTTTTAAAAACAAACCCTTTTTTTGGTTCTGTTACATGTTACCTTGTCACCTCTCATTTATGTGCTCCAAGTACATGTCACATGATATTTAGTTAGCTCCTTATGCATCTGGATGCTTAGTGTATCAGGGAACCCATTAAGATGTAGCATTTTATTTATATTTTCTTGGCACTTCTATCATTGGTTGTCCTTTAGTAAGTTCTCAACATGTTTTGATAAATAAATAAGTGAAAACATGCCTTTAATGCTAAGGGTAACTTGATCTTTAGAAGCTCTCAAGCTCTTCTTAAACTTTGGAAGAAGGCCAAATCTTCAGCCTCCAGTGGATAAAATGAAAACAGTTGAGTAGCTAAGTATTCCCCTTGGAGTATTTTTGAGGCTTGCACCCAAGGTAGAATGATATAAAATAAGGCTACTATGAATTTGTGTAAAGCACTTAATTCTAATCATATAAGTTACTAATGATCTAATTACTTTTTGCACTACACAACACTCAGAGCACTAGCACATTTTATTAGTTTACCTTAAACCTATTTTCACTTTAAATAAAGCCATATGACTGTGCAATTCTAAAGTTTTTTTCAAGTTTTTATTTAAATTCCAGTAGTTAACATACAATGTAACATTATTTTCATGTGTAGAATTTGGTGATTCTTCACTTACATATAACACCTAGTGCTCATCACAAGTGCCCTCCTTAATTCATCCCCCATTTAACCCATCCTCCATTCCACCTCTCCTCCAGAAACCCTCAGTTTGTTCTCTATAGTTAAGAATCTATTTTATGGTTTGCTTCTCTTTTTTTTCCATATGTTCATCTGTTTTCTTTCTTAAATTCCACATATGAGTGAAATCATATGGCATTTGTCTTTCTCTGACTAATTTTGCTTAGCATAATAGTCTCTAGTTCCATCCATGTCATTGCAAATGGCAAGATTTCATTCCTTTTTTATGACTGAGTAATATTCCATTGTATATACTGGAATATATATATACACATATATGTATAAAATGATGTGTGTATATGTATATGGTATGTATATATATGTATATATGTATGATATGTACATATATATGTATATATGTGTGTGTACCTATATATGTAATACATATACATAATATATGGGGTGTGTGTGTGTGTGTGTGTGTGTATCACACCTTCTTTATTCATTCATGAATCGATGGACATTTAGAGTCTTTCCATAATTTGATTATTATAGATAATGCTGTGAAAAACATTGGTGTGCATGTATCCCTTTGAGTTAGTAGTTTTGTATCCTGTGGGTAAGTACCTAGTGATGCAATTGTTGGATTGTAAGGAAGTTCTACTTTTAACCTTTTGAGGAACCTCCAAACTGTTTTCCAGAGTCTCTGCACCAACTTGCATTCCCACCAACAGTATAAGATTCCTTTTCTCCTTATCCTCGTCAACACCTGTTGTTCCTAAAACAACAGCATCCTACCCATGCATCTCCACCATTCTTAAACCTTTATAGTTTTTCTCTTTATTTTTTTTTAGTTTATTTTTTAGCAAGTACTATACTTCATGCTCCCACCATTTTTCTTCCTAATCTCATTTCCCCAGGATTTTTATTAGCTCTAGAATATTCTTATGCATATGTTAATATGATATAGTCTTATTCTTCCTTGTGTTCATATACCAAATGTAGCATGCTACCATTCTGGACCTTGCTTTTTCACATAACCATGCATTCTGTGTCTCTGCCATTCTATATGCAAAGATATCTATCTCTTCTTTACAGCTGCATAATTCTACAATTTTTGGATGTATCATAGTCTATACTGGCTTTTTTCCAGTATTTTGTTATTATAAGCAATATCTCAGTGTATTACTGTAATTGAGTCACTTGAGTTGTGCAGTGTATCTGCAGGCTACATTCGCAGAAGCAGCATTTCTGAGTTCAAGAGTAAATGCATCTATAAATTTGAAGCTATTGTCAAGTCTACCTTCCCTAAATGTACTATTCTGCACTTCCCAAAAATGTGTAATCAGTATCTCCTTCCCCCATGGCCTCATCAACAGAGCATGTTAACAACTTTTTGATTTTTTTCCAATCTAAGAGTTGAGAAAAAATATCTAGTTTCAATTTACATATCTCTCATTATGGGTGATGTTTTCCTTCTGTTTATATTTTTGATACCAGTATATTTCTTTTTTCTATGTCTCTATGTCTCCTGATCATTTTTGTCTACAGGGTATTGGTCTATTTCCACTCAATTTCTAGTAGCTCTCTATAAATCATGAAGATTAACCACTGTATCAAATATGAGCTGTAGATAGTTTTCCCTAATTTGGCATTTGTCATTTGACTTTTCTTATAAATATGTTTTGTCTTGTTGTATTTTGTTTTATTTTAATTGAAGTACAATTGACATAGACACGTATAACACATTCAGATGTACAACACTTCTGTGTACTCATCTGAAGAAAACAAAAATACTAACTCATGCACCCCTATGTTTATTACCACAACATTATTTCAATAGCCAAGCTATGGAAACAACTTAAGTGCCCATTGAGAAATGAATGGATAAAGAAGATGTAATATATGTACACACCCCCATACACAATACAGCCATAAAAAAGAATGAAATCTTGTCATTTACAATAACATGGATAGACCTAAAGGGTATTATGCTACGTGAAATATCATACAGAGAAAGAAAAATACCACATGATTTCATTTATATGTGGAATATAAGAACAAAATAAACAAACAAACAGAAACTGACTCATAAATTCAGAAAACAAGCCAGTGGTTACCAGAAGGAAAGAAGGTGAGGGGATGGCAAAATAGGTAAAGGGGGACTAAGGAATACAAACCTAAAACATAGTTTTACTTGATTTACAAAATAAGTCAAGGGATGAAAAGTACAGCATAGGATTATAATTCATGAAATTGTAATAATTTTATATGTAACTACATTTATTGGTGTGAACATTTTGTTATGTATGTAATTATTGAATTACAGTGTTGTTTCCTTTTTGTCATAGTGATATATTTCTTATCTTTATATAACAAACACCCTCAATCTTTTCCTTTATGGCTTCTGGATTTTGGGATCATAGAAACATTTTTTTCCAATCCAAGATTATTAAAAAAGAAAGAAAGAAAGAAAGAAAGAAAACCATGCTTTTTCCTAGTACTTCAGTGGTTTCCCTTTTAACATTTAAATCTTGTATTTATTTTCTTGGTGTATAATACAAGAGATTCAACTTTGTCTTTTTCCCAAATAGTCACCTATTTGCTCCAATGGCATTTATTAAAATGGCCCGAGTTTACTCCAGTGATCTGAGTTGGCACCTTTATTATAACCTAAGGCCCCATGTATTTTATCTCTGTTTTTATGCTTGCTAATCTGTTTCTTGTCTGTTTGTCTATAATACATCCTAATTGCATTTTTATATCAGGCTCCTCTTAATTAAAGGCAGAAATATCAACCAATGTGGGGAATATGGCTTGCATTTCATATTAACAAGTAAAACAATTACTTGTCACTCTGTCTCCAGCTCTTCCTAAAGTTTACATTACCACCTGGATCTCATTTTCTAGGTTTTAGTCTGGTACATTGTCATTATAGATCACACTGCAACATAGGAACATTCTTTTGGAACTTTAAGCTTTCCATCACCTCCAGAGACCTTTGGACATGTATAGGGTTTCTCTAGAGAAAGCTAGTGTATAACCTCAGCCTTCAGAAGTCTGATTGTGCATCTGGAGCCCCCGTGCTGACAGTGCAATAGAGTCAACAACATATTTCCTGTCATCTTCTGTGTACTAGAAGGCTGGAAACACAATCTCTCCACAGACCACTGGAGATATGGAACAAATCACACCAAATATTATCAACACAACATAATACAACTAGCTATACCTCTCACATTCCCAGCAAACCCAGCCTGGTTGATGAATATAAACCTCTAGGTAGAAACAAGTCTACCAACTGCCTGAATGTGGGCACAGGATGACAGAAAAATGCTTTAGACAGTTTGACTTAATGTAGATGCTTGGAGGCGGTTCCTGGCATTGTTCTTTTGACCTGACAAATCACACCAGTTTTACCACACTGGTACTTCTTATCACTTTGGTAGTCTGGTTTCAATAGAAAGTATTTGATACAAAGAACTTGTAGATAGTATTTGCAGTAGAGAAGTATTGAGGTGCCAGGATAGAGAAAATTTTATTTTTTTTATTAATGATAATCCTGTTTGTTTTCTTGGAATATGCCTTTGAGAAGCTGCCTAATAGTAATAATGATAATAATAATAGTCACCATTTATGTACCTCCTATCACATGTCAGGCCCACCTTCACTCATAAAGACTGATTGAATACTGACAAAATGGTTCAACATTGTGTGGAAACTTTAAAAAATTATGAGTATCTGTACTTCTTAATGTTTGTTTAAACTTCTTTGACTTGCCAATAAAAATTGCAGATTATCAAATTTGTGTTAAGCATGTTGCCTTTCAGTTTCTTTTGTTGAGAGCTTACTGGATCATCTTTAGTCTCAAAAAAATTGGTATCTTAAAAAGTTTTCCAACTTCAAAACTATTAAGATTTAGGAATTTGTCTACATTAAATACAAACCCTAATGTCAAAGTATTAGAATTAATTTAAATTAAATTAAATCAGTTTCATGACTTCTGAACTTACTTATTTGAAACATCAAATTCTGTAAGTATCTGAGCACTGAATATCTCTAAGTGACTTATGGATTTGCAGGTGGCAGAAAAGGAATAAGAGATCATCTCCTCTCTCCTTTAGTTTACAAGCTAGTATCTTCTTTGTGTTGCATTTCTTGTTCCTTACTTCTGTTACATGATAAGGATATGGTTCTACCACAACCACATAGTTAACTGTATATGGTAAAAGCCCAGAAAGATGTACTTCTCTTAAGTGTTGACTGTTAACAGTGTAAGAAACAAAGTTAGATTGGTTCTTTAAAAATGTATATTTATTTAATCCAAATTTAAGGAACTATTTATATATAAATTGCTTTCTTAAGGACAACAAATATGGTTCAAGCTAAATATGATAAAAGGAAATTATAATCTTATCCTATGTTTCTGTAGTCTCTGTCCCATTATGGATGAAAGGTAACAAGATTACCAACAAATAATTATTGTGATGTGTAAATTTGCCATCTGTAAAACATGAGTAGGAAATCCTTCAACATTTCAGAACCATACATGTCAAGTTCTTTATGATGCCTGGAAGTGTCCAAGAGCAATGCTCTCAGGAATGGCTAATCTTTCTGAGAAACAAGTCGCTAAAATCTGATTCATAAATCATGGGCTCTAGAGTACTGTCTACTTAATTTTTCAAAATGGTCAAAAAGTTTTATTTACAGCCAATATCAAAATGAAAGCTTACCTCTTTCCTCTGAGATCGGCTGGAGATACCAAAGTTCCCATTTTGTAGATGCATGAACAGACTCAGAAAGTGTAAGAAACATACCTAGCATCTCACAGCTAAGTAGTGTGGCAAGTTAGAATTTAAAGTAAATCATTGGAGAATGAGAAAAGGGGTGAAGGAACAACTGAGAAATAATAGAATTAAATATTAACTAGAAATTTGTCATCTTGACAACCCAAGAATGTAGCAAAATACTTCTAGAAATTACTTTGAGAAATATCTCCTAAAATTTAAATAAGTAGGGAAATGAAGATTTTTCCATGCTGAGGTTCTTCTTAAATTTAGTCTTTATTTATAGCTTTTACTAATATGATAGAAATAAAAATTTTTGTCTGAAACTTTTCTTTCTTTTTCAATAGAGGACAACATTGAGTGTCCAGGTGACTCCTGCTAGAAAGTAGAGGCCATAGAAATTTACTCATGTCTTACAGTAAGAATTATATTGCCTTACTAAGCACATTTGGTTTACAAAGCAGTGGAATATTAGAACTATTTTTTAAAAAGCTGTATCCTCTAAACTAATTGACCCATTTTATAGATGGGAAATCTGAGGCCCAAAGAATGAAATTAATAATGTACATGTAGGGTTTTATGCAGTGTATAGTGATTACAATATCTAATTTGGCTTCTTTCCTCTTTTCCGTATCCTCTCATTAGCCATTCCTCTTAGTAGCTCCTAGTTTGCAGATGTTATGTTTCATAATCAAATGTAGTTAAGTAAATTAAAATTTTCACCTAGAACAGAAGATCCTCTAAAAGGAAGTTGTTTCCAGTTAGCACTGTCTGTGCAACCAGTAAAACTATGAAAGAAAACGGACAAAGTAAACCCTGGCATTAGGGCTAACTATTTGAAGAAATGGTGAAAGCAAAAGCAACCAAAGCTGCTCTTTTGCTACCTTCTTAGTGTGCTTCAGTTTCCTTCTAAGCCTAGAAACTCTCCAACAGTTGTTATCATTTTTTTTCATCAAATTGCTGTCCAGATTGTTATAAGCAAGAATTATAGACAATGAAGAAATGGAAGATCTGAGTTTATATCTCCTTGTATAAATATCTTTATTCTAATCATTGATTCTTGATGACAGAAAACTCTCTGCCATCTAAAGGAATAAATCTGAAATGATGAAGTGTTAAATGGTATGATTTGGTTCAGATCCAAAAATATTTATTGAAGACCTGTTGTGTTTGAAGGTAGGCACACAGAGATAATCAAGACATGGCATCTACATTAGCACTGATATTTTCTAGGCCAGGATCCCTGACTTACTTCCCTCCAATCATGTCATAATTAGTAGACAAGAAAATGACCAGATCTACTGGGAAGGTGTGATAGAAGGTGTGGAACCAAATTCTATCTCTGCCATTCTCCAGCTATGTTACATGTCTTAATTTTGATAAACCTCTTACCAGGGGTGACTGTATTTTCTGATCCCAGGGCAGTCCTGGTTCACGCTTGCTGTCCTGGATTAATTAAGAATACCTTGTCGTTCCCTCCCAATATTTCTTATTCTATATAATCAATGATATGACCACCCCATGTTTCACTTCATCTTTAAAACTTGGATTAATCATGCAAACATCAAAGAGGTGTAAGAATTAAATATATGTGTGTGCATGTTCAAAAAATGTCAAAATATGTGTAAATGGAATTTAAAAGACAGGAAAACTGACAAGTGAATGTAAAATTCCTGAAAAATGAAGAATTATTGGTATTTTAAGGTATATCTTCCTCAACATAAATACAAGCTTATTCCCTGATCTGTATTGATTTTTGATAGTGTGAACATATACTGTTTTTACCAGTATCTCTCTGTGTCAGAAATAAATCCCATGTCCAAATAAATATATCTCAGGTATACAATGACATCGATTTATTTTTAAATCAATTAAGATATAAAGAAATATAACAATGTAAATGTCACTTTTTCTTTTTCTTTTCTTTCTTTATTTTTTTTTCCAATCTGATGGGTTTCGTGATCATTTCCTTCTTCTTCCCCAACTAGAAGGTGGGTAGCATGTAATATTCTCTCTGAATCATGTGTGAAAAAACACAAGCTTTGCTTCTCAAGCTGCTGCAGAACCCTAGAGGATTATTCTACGAGAATAACAACAGCTTGTGAAATATCTCCACATGATAACATGATTCAGAATGGAAGACCCAAGATGACCCTTTAATTACCAATATTAGAACTCAAAGCTCTTGGAGACTTAGTTTTTTATTTTAACACTTGGCTAAATGGGTTAAGGTTATAAAATAGCCCACCCAAACTCTCAGTATTGACATTGTTTATGAAAAATGGGAAAATAAGCACAGGATTATTAAGTATGCCCCCAAAGAGACAGTCTTAAAATATCCACTTAGATGAAAGGCAAAATGGAGCCCTCTTCTCTCTGACCTGTGTAACAATAACCTAGGTTTATGGCTTACCTGCTCACCTCAGGAAGTGCTAATAAGAGCCATTATTTTCTGTGGAAGCAATGCCTGTAACCATGTCATCCTCTGATAAATCATACCAATTGCATCTTATTATCTCACCAATGGTTCAATTAACTCACACCACCACTCAATTTATCAAATTAAAAAGGAAGGGTTTTGTGTGTTCTAATAATTGTTTCATTAACATAAAACTAGTTAAGAACCATGTAGTTTCAGATCTGGATTCATATTGTCTTTATGCAGTTTTGTTTTGATTTGCTCTGATGGTCGTCCACTGACATGGCTCTTATATTCTGTTAGTTGTCATTATTCTTTCATTAACAGACACATGGCTATGGAATGTGTCAGGATTTCACAGAACACAAACACAATATTATAGAATTTCATAGTTTCATAATGATGCTTCTAAGCATTCTAGGTTTTAAAATAAGCACTGCCATCCATTCAATATGGGAGTGTCATCTTTATGAAAGAGCAATATTAGCATAATATATTCAAGGAGTCTTAAGATTGGAGATCAAGGAACTTCATAGCAAATTTTAAGTCATTCTTAAAAACTCTTTGTCTCAGGATAGACAATAATTCTACTGTTCTGCTTTGCATAAATAAATCAAGTGGAAGAAATATTTGAGAGGTATTTGTTCAATAAAAACTTATTTTGGAAATTTTAAGTCCAATGATTACAGAATGTCAGCCATACATAGATGATTTCATAGCTACCTTTCCGAGTAGCGTTTCACACCTGCATGCTTGGAGCAGGGTGCTGACCATCACATGCTAGTAATCATAAATATGGCCCAGTATATATTTGCACAACATTTGACATTATTTTAAACTTACAACTACTACGTAAGTTAAACATTATCATTTCCACCTCATAGATGTAAGAACCAAGGTTCAGAACAGTTATATCGACCAAGCCAAGTTGTCCTAAATGTGAAGACGAAGCTACAGATGGTCTGTTTGAAAAACACCAGCCCTGGAATCAGAAAACCAGTTTCACTGCTTATTAATTGAGAGGTCTTGTTAATTCACCACAAGTCTTAGAATGCCATGTTTCTTATCTCTAAAGGGAGGATCCTACCACCTTGCATAATGAGTATGAGCGAAAGCACCCGATATGCTGTGTACATACTCAGTAAACACCCTTTCTTTATTTCTCCTTATGTGATGCCTCGGTGCCTTCTTTATTTAAATATCCCACTACCAAATGGACTTGGGCATTTTAACCATGTTTCCGGTAAGTTTTACAGCTGACTCCATGCTGCCCTCTGTCCCCTTTATGCCTAATAGTGGATTTTCCTGTTTATACCCATGGAGGTAATTCAGAATGACACATTTGGCCATCTTTCCTTGGGTATCCACAAACTTAAATTTCCTCATACTGAATTCATTACCTCCGTACCCTTTGGTTGTTATTTAGACTTCTTCTCATGATAGCCCTGTAAGGCAAGTATTCTTGTTCTCCGTTTGAATTCATTTTATTGTCATCACCTCAGTCCTGGAGACTTAGAGCTTTCATGCTATTTTCAACTCTCTGCACTACCTCATTCTCCAAATCCAATTCGGAGCAAAGTTTCATCCTGCCAATCTTCGCTTTGAATTGCCTCTTACACCCTTCTCTTCCCTTATATTTTCAATTCTCCCACTTCAGTTCAGGCCCTTTGGCTACACAAATGGACGGTTGCAAAAATCTTCCAATTTGTTATCCTACCGCTAATTAATCTTTATATCAACCTTAACATGTTTGTCTCTAAATTAACCTTCTAAAATAGTAGTTTAATCATGTAATTAAAACCTATATCTTGCCAACACTTTCAAGATGGAATCTAACCCCTTTAGCCTGTAACTAAAGGTCTACTCTCACTTTTGTAATTTTATTTCTCCAACGTGCCCATGTAAAGTAGGCCTATCATTATTTCCCAGACACCTTGGCAGTCATGTCACTCTGGAATTGTATTCTTACCATAGTATCCTCTTGGAATTGCTTTGATTCTTCTCCCACAGAAGAAGACCTTGTTTTTCAAAGTCCTGTATAAATTTCATGTCTTTCTTGAAACCTTATAACTAGTCTTAAGTGGTTCTCTCCTCATCAGTTAAACTGATCTACATAATCTTTTCCGTTGACAATGCATACTTCTGGATGCATTTTTTTTTTCATTCTCTATCTAGAGTCTTGAACTAGACTTTCTAGAATCATCTCTTTACCTCCTTATATAACTGGCTGCTGCATATTCTTGCTGAGCTATTCTTGCCCAGCAGGACTTGTGCAAAGGTGAGAAAAAAATTCATTGACTTCTTTATCCTGTACAGAATCTAAACTGAAATTAGCTAGAACAGAACCTAAACCAGCACCCCGGACCCATGGATTGATTATATTCTGTCTAATTAAAAATCTTTCTTTGGTGAGTACAAAAACCACAGGCTCACAGAACACTTCTGCTTTTGGACGTATCTGGAAATATTTATGTTTAATTTACTATATAATTTTTCAGATGCAAAAGGAGAAAATACAGAGACTTTATTAAGACCTCTGCATTGAAATTATACAGCTAAGGAACTTACCAGCTAATCTAAATGTTAGTAAAATGTTACTCTTCTAGACATGAGCCTTCTGTGATCCAGAAACAAGGGTATTGAATATGAAAACACCAAGTACATAACCCAGAGTACATGTTAGCAAAATAATAACAGAAATAATGTTTTTCATCTTGCCCTATTTAATTTTTCTTCCCTTTCTTCTTCCTCTTTTTCTCCACAACCATACACTAAAAAATTTAAAGACTATGAGTTTCACGACATTCAAACACCCATACTGCATAGCACGTAGGAGGCATGCTAATTAAATTGCAAATAACAATGCAGGTAGCCAAACAAATACACAACAGATGCTCCATATATATTTTCAGCTTAATATAAAATAAAGTACAAGTCCTTTATAAAAGAAAGGCAAATTTTATTTCTATAGTGTAAATCCCTGTTAGAAGATGGAGTGGTCGGGATCAAGATCTGCCACCCATTTCCTAATCTGCGTCAGAAATCAGCCCAACACCAAGCACTCTGTATTTAAAAATGCTATTACACGTGGTTTGACTGTGTGTAGGTAGTCACAAGCAAGGGAGAAGAGTCAACATCATATTCTAGTCAGCTTGAAAAAAGACCCCTAATTTTATGTCCTTTGGCTGAGCCATGAAAGAACCCTTGTTAATTGTGACCAAAGTGGTTGATAACGCCAGAGAAGACCTATCAGATAGAGCCAGTTGCTTTCCTAAGCAGTGACATGCTCCTTCAAGGGTCACCGACAAATCAAACACTGGAGGGAAAATTTCCAACAGCTCTATGAAGATAATTTTAAAATAATTTTTAAGCCTGTATGTTAGAAAGTATTTTGACAAGTTGCTAGGCTTTGCTGTTCATCTGAATGTGCTATTTTCTTCACATCTCTCAAGTGGGAAATCACCAGAGATCTAACCAGTGAGTTAGTGTTCATCCGTGCCAGAGAGAAGCTTCAATGGTTCATTAATGTAGGCTGATTCCCACTCCTGCTGCCTTTAATTCTGGTTTTAATACAAGCTTCCTATCTGTGTGACTGTCACGGGCATAGCCCAAGCACAGAGACGGCAGCTGAGAAACCAGAAAGTTATTTTTCAATCATATATAGGAAGCCTCATTAGTTGTACTACTACTACTACTACTACTAATAAATGTGCCCTTTTCTTATCACCCAAGTGGCTGTCTTGAGTGTATTGTTTCTAAGTAGTTGTCAGCATGTAAAGATCTCTCCTGTCACATATGGAATTAAAAGGGATTTTGTCCTGAGACCCCCCCTTTAGAATTTACATTAATTCTGTATTATTCTCTTTTCCAGTTAACAATTATTTTGTATGACCAATAGAGAATTGCAACACTGTTTGATGTGTTGATACAGAATGACTCATAATATCGGTAAGCCAGGGAGGACACAGAATAAGATGACCACCACAAACTCTTAATGATGAGGAAACTTCTTTAGTATTCTTCCCAAAGAAGTCATGATTCACTCATTGGATAAACCAAGAATAATGAAAAGGAACAGTGTCAAAAGATGCTTTAAAAATCTATTTGTATCCCTCCAATGACAAAGTACTGCTTGGGTTTTTATTATTATTATTACTTTTTTTTTTTTAACAGAAGGGATGAAGAGATTTCTTTTTAAGTAGCTCAGCAAGGTAGGAGAGCAGAAAAGATAAGAGTGAGTTTAAGACAAAGTATCCAAGGTCTAGGGCTGCTAAGGCAGGCTCTCGTTTGACCCAAACCCATGAGATGTGCATTAAATATCTGGACTTGAAAGTGATTCTCATCAAACCAAATGGGTAGAAGATGGAGGAGATGGTGCTACTAATTAGATAAAGAAAGAAGGACACAAGATGAATCATGATATCTGGGGATTGAAGCCTAGAATAAAGAAAGGGTATTAGTAGAAAAATAGTCAAATTTGACTAACATTTATAGCCTGGTTCATACTATTTTACCAAAGTGAATATCTTAGTTTTGATAAGTGTACCATATTAAGTAACGTGTTAAGAGTAGAAACTGGATGAAAGTTGATAGAAACTCTTGTACTAGCTTGGCAACTTTTCTCAAAATCTGAAATTATTCCAAAATAAAAAGGCAACAAAAAGAGAGATAGCCAGAAGGGTAGTTCTTGATTCCCCTTCAGCTGTTGGGTTACTTTAGAAGAACAACATAAGATCTGAAATAACATTAACATTCAATAACATATCCCATCAACACATATAGAAATTATAATACCAACAATTTTCACCACCACCAAAGTGAACGACATCTACTGCTGGGGTCCATGATCAAAGGAGTGAGACGGATACAAAGCGAAGGTCAAGCAAAACTTTATTTCGCGCCAGTACCAAGTATCGAACCAACCAGCCAGAGCTGTCTCTTACGAGAGAGCGACCCACACCCCCGGCTTCACAGACTAGCTTTTATAGAGCAAAGGCCATGTGATTGAGCCTGGCCAATGAGATTGTCTCCACCTGGCCTGACTCGTCCTTGCATTCTGGGCTCTGTTATCTCCACCTGACCTGACCCATCCTTGTATTTGGGCTCTGTTATCTCAACCTGACCTGACCCATCCTTGTATTTGGGCTTTGTTATCTCCACCTGACCTGACCCATCCTTGTATTTGGGCTCTGTTATCGGAGACTGGTCGACCATATTTTACTGGTTTCCCAGACTTGCTTTTAAGTAAGTTCCTCTTGCGAGCGGGTGGGGGGCTGTTTAACCGAGATGAAGTCTCTCTGGCTAAGTAGGCCCCTACACTACCATTAGTCTGGATTCACATAACCACTTGCACCAAAGTTTCATTTTCTATTTTAAGCTCTGTAGATACACAGTCCAAGCCATCATTCCATATTTGACTAGAAAATATAAACCTTACAGTCTAATTACAATGAATTAAAATAATTGAGAGGAGCCCACAGTGTATGCTAGCCATTATTCGGAATATGCATAAATTTTGGTTTATTTAAAAATTAGGGAAAATATAAATTTGACCCTCTACACAGCCATTAAATAGAGGTGAAATGTTTATCATGTCAATTCAACTAAGAAAGGAATGAAATTTATCTTTCAATACAGAAATTTCTGAGGGAAGACAGAAGTTCTCCTAAACTATTCTGTCATCCAATTCTGCTTTATCATTATTATCTGTGGATCTTCTCGAGGTTCTTATCTGCTCTGTTCTTTAGTTCTCCCTTCCTCCAAAAAACAAAGCAGGCAACAGAATCTGGGTCCTAGGTCTGCTGAAAAGATGACCATTCCCAACGTGGGAAGCATTCAGTAACTTCTATGTGTTTCAACGTCACTTGGAAGCCCCATGCTGTTGACACTACTGGTAAGAGGAGAATAATGGTTAGGACTTAGGCTAAACCCAGGCCTAAAGTACTCCATGTGCCTTCTCAGTAGCATAAAACTGCTGATGTACAGACTGGCTGCATAGAGCAAGCCAAGAAAGTAGGCGGGTGTGAGATGAGCCAAACTGAGAGCTAAACAAAATTTTAGTGTGCCTTTTGAATGATGAGTTCTTTCGTATTTTTCATAAAGTTTGTTTCAAGCTTCAGGTACTCTATAAAGCTAATGGATGCTGATGAGTCAGTAAATAATTTGCCAGTGTCAGCTCAAGTAGATAACTAAAGAACCTGTTCAATTTCTGTTGATTGGATCGGGACAATCTGCTATAAGAGAGAACTTAGAGTTTGTAGACAGTACATTCTCTCAAAAATGAGAGGCATTGCTAACATTCTGCTTGGGAAGTTAAGGAAATAGATGGTTATCTTCATGGGTGGGTAGACTACTCTGTCTTGAGGGTCACCCCTTCCCAAATTAAAGCCTTCGGGGATATCTCTGATTTGCAGTGATAGCATCCCAGTGTTTAACACCAGGAGCTGTGAGACACTATGATGTCGCTCTCTAAAGTGCAACCTCCCTGAGGAAAGGAAAAGCAGTGGGGCTAGGATTAGCTGAGCCCTGGTGGGTGGGTGGGCAGTACTGGGAAACAGAAGCTGGGGACTCTCAGAGCCCTCTCTTCCCATCCTGTTTTTGTTCCCGGAGTTCACAGCCTTTACACACTGTCTGCTTAATCAATTCTGCCACCTAGTGGGGGCCCCTTCCATCACACTGCTTTTTTTTATTTTGGGTGATCCCGGGCTGCTGTGACTGAGGGGCAGGTGTCATGCTCACAGCGTGGGGCGCCAGTTGGTAGTGGGTGGGAAAGTGGGGGAGGGAAACTGTAACCCTCTCATAAGAAAAGTAATCTTTGGATGAAAAAAAAAAGAGAAACTCCTGGGGCTTTACCTCCAGAAAACCAAGCAGGTAGGAGTCGTGCTGAGTGGAGTGGCTTCAGATCAGCAAAAACTACAGCAGGCGCAGAGACCACCTGTTAAGCAAAAATCCAAAAATCTTCAAAGACCTTCCAGTGCCAAAAACCTGTGATGAAAATCCCCTTGGGTTTCAACCATCTTTGAAGGCAGCCCCTTGTTAGCCCTGCCCCCTCCTTTTGCTAAGAGCTGAGTGTGCCCCCATCTGGGCTCCACGCTGATTTTTTTGAAGAAAAAGAAAGGTTATTTGTACTTCTACTACAGACATACAGGGGAAATATATGATTACCTCCAGCCCAACAGTCTTTGCGTTCTAATGTAATTTACCTCCCTTATGTCTGGAAACTCTGATATTAATGAATTACCATTTATTGTAATCATCAAATTAAGACAATGTACCAATAAAATATCATGTCATAACTGAGACTGCCATGCCCTTTATATTGCTGTGAGGGAACAGGTATAGAGATATTTACTATGTAATATTGAGTTAGAAAAAATAATTATTTCCATGATTGCTGAAGCATTTCCAGAATTTGATTTAAAAACAAGCATTGGTAGGCTTATTTGGAAATAAAAATGAAACAGTATTACAAACTAAAATAATATCATTTTTTGCAGTATTTCAAATAAAAATATAATTCAACATGAAATCTTTACATTTCTGTTTCCATTGACCTGAAAACAACTTGAAAGATTTCCCAAGAATTAGTATGTTGAATGCTACAAAACAGAAACCTTCACAATATTTTTCTTGTTATAAGATAAATACCAGTTACTGGTGGAACATTTTATAAACTAAAGAAAAATACAAGTGAAAGAATAATAACCATTTGTATTCCCACTCTCCTGATTTGAATATAGATGGCATGTACACATTTTGTACCAATTTTTTGATTGTTCTTCATCAAAGCAGTTCTTGTTTGTGTTTCTGTTGAATTTTACTCATAGTGGTTATCAGTTTCTTATGTACTTCATCATCTTTATTGTGGTCTTATCTTCAGTTGGTATTTTATTATTGTTGCTATTTTTTTTTTTTTGTAATTTGTTTTTTCTCTTTTGGAGGTTTTGTACAATCTGCTTATAGAAGAGACACTATATTTACTTTCATAGACTATCCCAAAGATTTTGTTAATTTAGGACTAGATAGTCCATTAATTTCTCTACTTGAGAATCACACACAACATGGGTGTATAAATATGGACTTCACATTTGAGGTTTTTATTATAGGAGATTTATTTATTCCTCTAAAGACAGGCATTCTTGATTCTTCCCAGGATGTTCTTCAGGAAAGGTCAACCTTTCCAAGTTCCTGAATTTATCCTCTATACCTCGTGTAAGGCTCCCTTTCTTTTTACTTCTAGGACTAATAGTAGAATGTCAATGTCACAAGGACCAGAGCCGTAATTCATATGCTTGCACTCCACTTGTAGTTACTGACTGTGCAAGTAGGAATTTTTTGGTCTTTTTTTCCAACTCATCTTTGTAGTTTCACTAAAACAATGTTGTGATGTTTTATATAGCATTTCATGAGTTTTAGTAAAGGGGAAGTGGTTCCTATTAGGTCAGTCTGCTGTATTACTGGAACTCATTATTTTTTTTCCTGTCTATTATTCCTCATAGTTGGAATGTTACTCTTTGTCCTTAGAGCAAATTACTTCTTAAATTAGAGGGAAAATAAGTCTTGTCATTCAACCCCTTCAAAGCTACTCAGGTCAAAAAGAATGTAAGTCCTACTCCATCTGTCCTACTTAGACATATCCAGCACTGCCATCTGTTTCTAACATTTTTTTTTTTATTATGGAGTTGGACCATTGCTTTTTGTTATTTATTAAAAACCACTATGAGGTAAACATACCAAAATATACAAATAACAGATTTAATATACTTATAAAGCAAGGCATTCACCATGCAATTATAGAGTATTACATTAAAATCCACGGGCTTCGTGTTTTAGAGCTGCAAACTACCTCAGAAGCCATCTCAATGTAACCAGCTATTATAAATGAGAAAACCAAGACTGAGAGTTCCGGAACAATTTCCTAAGGTCTTTGTAATGTCTTTATCAAAATAACATCAAGGCACAAAGTCAGAATCAACCCAACATTCTACTATTAAAATAAGAATCCAGATAATCTCTCATTAAACTTATTAATAAATCTTAAAGCGGTTATCTGGAGTGTGGACAATTGTCTATACAATTTATAACATTTTTGTTTTAATATTTCTAGTAGTTTAGAGTTCATCCATGTTGTGGTGGGTTCAAACAATTCCACAACTTACTCTTTGAAATTTCAGTATAATTAATCTAATCATGACTAAAAACCAATTGTTTTATAAATTAATACAAGCCATTTTCTGTGTACACTTGTGAATGCTTTATCAACATTTTACTATCTTATTAAAACATCTAAATATATGAATCACCCAAATTTTCCTTCTCTTATTCTTAGTTTTACTTTCATGTGGCCTTTGCTTACTTTTTTTTTATCTTCTGCTTGTTCTGATCATGGATTCGGGGGAACATGGGAACCATAGAAAGATGGTGTGACAAGTAAGACCAGTAAGTATACTCTGTTAAAGCAGTTCCTTTCAGCCTGATTGCCCTGCCTTGAGGAGATCATAGATCCCAGTGAGAGTTTTTTTGTTCACGAGGATTTCAGGACAGTATTTTCTCTCTTCTCTGGTGAATCAATTCTTTTTTCCTGAGAACTTGCAGATAATTTGTTTAAAACTTTTCATTGCTAACTTCTTCAAAAGTAGTGGACAAGAGTAATAACTTTATGCACATTTTCCTAATATGTCAGAGACACGAATGAAATGTTAGCAACAAGGTTTAAATAGATTGATTTTAATTCCGAGTATCTGAAAAGAATACATAAACAATGATTTTCCCAAGGGCCAATGCTAATGCTGAGCTAGAATGACAATCTAAAATTCATTTGGTATTTAGATTAGGGCAGATATTAGTCCCCCCACCCCCCAAAACACATAAACCCCTAGCAAGCATTTTGAATTTACACTCATTCGAGAGGTGATATTTAGGATATAGTGTCTTCAGGAACTGGCACAAACATTAGATAACTAATATGCGAAAAGACACATTGATATTAAAATGCTACAGGAGGTCTGCTCTCCAAGGTTTGGTTTTAGAAAGTAGTACATGCCAGATGTTTCAGAGAAAAGCATAAAATCTACATTATGTGCCTAATGGTACTGTATTACATCACAGGGACCGGGATTTTTTTCTCCCTGACCACAGCTGGTGATAACAATATGCCCTGAAGCAGGAAAGAATCAGGCCCCCTGAAAATAGGACAGCTCTTTACTGTGTCTTTTTTTTTTTTTTTTTTTTTCTGGAAGGGCAGGGAAAACTTTTGTCTTCAAAAATCTCTATTTATGTGAACGATAGCCCTCTCAGTGTAACAAAGTCTATGCTTGTGGGCTAAAATACTGAATTAACCAGATGGGACCACTACTGTAGGGAATGAACTGGGAAAGGAAGAACTTTCCTCTTGGAAGGTCTATACTATGTATCTGGGCATTGGACAGACTCTATTTATAAGGAGATAACATTGGGGCTCCAAAAAGTCCCTGGCATTAATGAGGACCTTGCCTTGTTAAAACATGTCACGGAATTGAGATGGTCCCAGTAGGCTACTTTTCTCTCATTATGTCAGGAGCTGCCCATACAAAGGAAGGAGCAGAAGAGCGAAGAGTGTTAAAATGTAGTAATCATGTTGTGTCCCTCAAAACTTACATCTACCATTCCCCAATTTAAAAAATGGGAGTAGAGCCTTCTGGCCTTGCCTCCTTCAACATGGTTACCTGGAAAGAGAGTGTTTCTGTATTACCAAAAAATATTACCTAGGCATTGTGTCCATTGCACCTTATAAAAAATAATTTTAGATATAAAAAAGCCTGGAGTTACTCTTTCAATTTTTTCTTTCTGTTAAAACTTATAATATGGGCCATCTACAAAGGATGTCAAGCCTTTAAAGGAAGTTGAATTCTGTATGCTGGATTTAATTTTTTGTCAGACAACACCTCGCTCTAAAAAGGAATTGGATTGTTTTTAAAACAGAAGTTTTTAATATGCTAAATCATTATCATACAAAATTATACTTAGGTAAATACCCAACTCTTAGAAACTCAAAGTTATTGATATCAAAAAAATGTATTGATATCTACACATCTAAGGGCAGTTGGTATATGGGTTACTTTTTCATTTTGAAATTAAAATGTCATAGATTAAATGACTATCTTTCCGATTTTTTAAATAAAATAATCTTCTTATTTTAATTTAAATTACCAAACTTTGGGGCACCTGGGTGGCTCGGTGGGTTAAAGCCTCTGTCTTTGGCTCGGGTCATGGTCCCAGGGTCCTGGGATCGAGTCTCACATCGGGCTCTCTGCTCAACGGGAAGCCTGCTTCCTCCTCTCTCTCTCTGCCTGCCTCTCCACGTACTTGAGATCTCTGTCTGTCAAATAAATAAAATCTTATTTAATAAATAAATAAATAAATAAATTACCAAGCTTTGCAGTATTTGCATCACATGGTCATGGAGCCAGCATGGTAGACAGAAGTCCTGTCCATCTTTCTGGAATACATCTTTTTCCTGTCATTGGCTTTAATGTCTTATTGCTCTTTCCTAGTCTTTCTTTTCTCTTTCTCTCTGAGTACTGTCACATTCTCTTGTATTAGAATCTCCGATTTATTCCTTAAAAAAAAAAAAAAAAAGTTAAAAACTTACCATCACCGCAATGTGGATGTACATGTAAACGGTATTGGAAGCTAACACTTAATGGAAGCAATAGCTCTGTGTCATACTGCCATCTAATGGTGTCCATGATGCTTGACCTCTTGCATCATTCATTGCACAACCTATTTAACAGAGCAAGTTATTAATTAATACATAATTTCCAGATTTTAAGAATTTCTAGGAAAAAATGTTTTGTATAATGCAAAGAAGGAACACATTTAGAAACATCCTTAATGTTTTGTTTGCATATCTTACATGGTGGGTTCTTTATAGCTGATTTTATTATCCAACAGAAAAACCCAGGACATTTACTCCTGTAGTTTGTATTCTGATAATTTCTCTCTGAGCTATACAGCCAAAGGCTTTCAGTAATTGCCAACCTACCTTACTTTTATAATTCACAAGTAGCATGCAACTATATTTGTCATCTGTGTACATTTTCTGAGGTTTTACATTGGGGCCAGCCAAGACTCGTAGATATTTCTCTTGAAGGCAAACCAGTATTTCCCTCAATGCTTCTATCATACTCAGATGAGGTAGTAATCTTTATGGAAAGAGAATGGAAGAGCATTCTACCTAAACTCCAGTTTTAGTCCCTTCTTGTTCCGCACTCTGTATTACCTTGGCTGAAGGATTTATTTCTGTAAACTTCCATTACCTTATCACTTAGATAAAAGGGTAGAGTAGTTGACTCCCAAAGTGCCTTCGAGCTTCAAAAGTATGTCATTTTAATGGCATATCCAACTAAGATACAGGCTGGATCATAGTCTAATTCGACATCACAGACCAAGAATCTTTACAACCATAGCTCTGTTCCTGAAACCATCTGATAGGAAATAGTGTCTATCAGGTAACTGAATTGCACCTGGCTATTTTTTTTTAAAGATTTTATTTATTTATCTATTTGACACAGAGAGAGAGAGATCACAAGCAGGCTGAGAAGCAGGCAGAGAGAGAGGGGGAAGCAGGCTCCCCGCTGAGCAGGGAGTCTGACGTGGGGCTCGATCCCAGAATCCTGAGACCATGACCCATCCACGTGGCTATTAAGAACACTGTCATCCCCACGTTGCTAATCTGTTCTACCATGTTATCTGAAAAATAAGCAATTATAAGGTGGTTTATTTTAACAAAAAAAATAAGAGAATGTACACAGAAGAAAACCAAGTCTATTATGATTCAAATAATATTCAAGATTATATATTTCATATATATGTGTATGTTAGGATTATATGAATATACATGGAGAAAAAAGAATTATGCTAATTATTCCTTCATATATATTTTAGGTCACATAGAGCTTTACTGTAAGTCACCATCAATGTAAAATAGCAGGGAGAAGAAAAGAGTAGTACATATTCAAAAACAATAAGCCAAAATCATAATTACAAAAGCTCATTTAATCTGATGAAGACAGGTTGTCACCTGATTCACAAAGAACAGCAGAACTTGGAACAACGCTGACAAAATTCTCTTCAATTTTATTCAAACTCATAATTAAAAGGCTTCTATTAAGAAAATGAACCTAATACTTCTGTATCCATCTCACAAGGGTCAAGATTTCAAAAGTCTTAAGCATGTAAAATTGTCTTAAGGCAATTACCATGTGCTTATCACTTCACTACTAAGAAGGCAAAAAGGAGGTAATGTAGCCATGTAGCAATGAAAATTTTCACCAAGGAGAATTCAGGATATTAAAAAAAAAAAAAAAAATAGCCCTTAGACCGTAAAGATAACAGAAACAGCTAGGGAAGTGTGAGTTCAACATTAGGAAAGAAAGTTTACATACTGTCATGCTTTCTCTCTCTCCCTCTCTACTTCCCTCCCCCCTCCTTTCCTCCCTCTCTTCCATCTTTCCTTCCTTCTTTCTCTCTCTCTTTTTTTCTTTCTTTTCTTTTACCTTTGGGTAATTTTCAATTATGTTAAGCAGGTCTTAAGGAAAATATAAAGTGAAAAAAGGCCATTCATTTGGTCTTTTCTGCCAAGAGGTATTTTAGAATCAGTTGGGGAAAAATAATCAGTCATTCCACAATCATGTATACATCAAAAACTTTCAAGTATTTATAGTGAAATAAAAATGTTTACTGTCTGGCTGATGCATTTCCAAGAAACAGAGAAACCAACATCTGACTCAGAGTGTGAGGAGTGTTATCTGCTTTGTAAACACACAAGTAGTAAAATAAGTTCTGAGGGAGAGAGGAGGACCAGAGGAAAGAAGCAAGGCTAGAAAACACTATGATTTAGGTTACAAACCAGAACCTGGTCTGCAAATCCAAAGAAAAAAGAGTCCCAGAATGGGAAGATTAAAGTATCTCAGAATTTGGCAGTCATTACAAACACAATGGTGAGTTCTTTGGGCGTTTGTATCTCGTATTGTGCTTTTCTGACCTAGATTAGTCTAGTTACTCAGAACACAGCAGTAGAGCTTTGCAGTTACGTTGCCCCATGGCTTAATTTCCCAATTAAACTTAAACAAATTTCTCAAATGCCCATAAAGCCCTTGGTGGCAGGATCAGTGCACCTGAATATTTAATTATTTGAATGTCAGTCTGAGACATAGATAATTGGCAGCTAATAGAAAATGCCTCAGACCCAAAAACAAAAGACTCTTCTATGGTTGCTCAGGGAATAAGTGAATACATTTACCAAAATAGAGACACTTTGTTGTTGTTACCCTAAAAAAGTGGAAAGATGCTAGAGACCTAGAAAAATATGAAAAATAGTAAGTAAAATAGCAGAAAAATATCATTGAATTATAATTATATTCTAGATGCTGAACTTTGGGTATAGTTAAATGATAGAACTGATATTAAAATACTATCTGTGTATATCTCCAGACAAAATGGTCGTCTATCAGAAAATACCAGGGTTAGCCTTTCTGAAAATTCTCTTCACTTCTTTGGCCGTACTGTTTCAACATAAGTAAATATAAAACTAAGCAAAACAAATATATGTATCAGACAACATTTAACAAAATGAAATTAATCTAGTGACCCTCATAAATCAACTTAATTATAAACCTAGTAAAATGGCTTGAGACTTGGCTGGAAAATGATAAACCAGAGGTGGTGATAAAAGAGTTATAGAGCTCAGGAGAGGTCCCAGTGGGAAGCCCAGAGAATTAGTCTTGGGCTCAGTCTTACTTTACATCTTAATTACTGATTTCAAAGAAAGGCTAAACAGCACATTAACTAATTTGCAGATGGTACTAAAATGGCAAACGCTGGGAATTGCAGATTAAAAATCCAAAGGGATTTTAAGAGGTTAGAAATCAGAATCAGTGAAATCCAACCCTTTAAGTCATAATAACAATGATGATGACGGTGATGAAACAAAAGCTGTAGTTAAATTCTTTTGTGGAGACATCACTAGAGAGATGTGAAAGAAAACATTTTTCAAAACACCAAGTCAGGAAACCTAATGTATGGAGAAGTAAGCTTGAAATATAGTAAACACTGAACCAGACACAATTGAAAGGACAGAAATAAGGGATTCTAAAAAGACTACAAGTGTATTTCCTGGATCAAAATCTGTTTGGTTCAATTCTTCTCATAAGGCTGAGGTAGATGATCGGTGGTCCATTGCCACTGTGTGTTCATTTCCTTCCTTCAACTTGACTCCTTAAGTAGCAGCTTCTACTTCTTATCCTTCAGACTTACTTTGCTCTTGGAATCTAGAGATTCTTTACTTAGGGATTCCAAACTACATGATATCTCTGGGAAATAGAGATGATGTAGCTGACATCCCTACATGCTCTCCCCTCCCCACTTTTTTTAAAACATCAGTGGAGCAGGCTGAGGTGGAGGAAGCACAAGATGATGACTGGGAAGAAGTTATCAATGAACAAACATTTCTAAAATATGTCTGAAAGACAGTAAGGATGGAAATGAAACAATAGGTAGAGTTAGCCTAGACTATGTTCCCAGGGAGTGAGGGGTATCTGTCCAGTGGTACCCCCAAGGGACTCTGAATTCAGAATCAGCTGAAGACCTGAAGACCAAGTGTAGGAAAGGGAAATGAGGCAGAAACAAGGCTGTAGATAATGATCTTCTATGGGATCATTGTACCAGTCTGTGTGGCCACCCCATATCTAGCACAGAGCCCAGACAGTTGGCATTCCCACCTTGGAAAGCATCACAAGGCTATTTTTAAAAAAGATTTTATTTATTTATTTGAGAGAGAGAGAGAGAGAGAGCATGAGAGGGGAGAAGGTCAGAGGGAGAAGCAGACTCCGAGCAGAGCCGGGAGCCCGATGAGGGACTCGATCCCAGGACTCCAGGATCATGACCTGAGCCGAAGGCAGTTGCTTAACCAACTGAGCCACCCAGGTGCCCCACAAGGCTATTTTTTTAAAGAAATGAGCCAAAGTATAGGGAGAAAGTCATAGATTCCAGTAGGGATATTACTTCCCCAACCACCGAAGGTCCTCCTCATTCTGGAATTTGGAGAGCTGGAGGCAAAGAACTGATTCCATACTGATTTCTCCTAAAATGAAACCTTAGTCCTACAGCTACCTGTGCAATCCTTTTCAGGTGGGAAAAAAAGAAAGAAGAACAACTGTGGTCACTATCTCCTCCTTCTATACCAAGAAAGGGTGAAATTGCACTGCTATCAGAGATGAGCAGGGACCCAATCATCACTTTGGCCTGCATCAGTCCCACTAGGAGTGCCAATTATAATTATCTCACCAGGAGAAACTTCAGTTAAGAAATGCAATAGCAGTGGAAACCTACCCCAGCTTTGCAGCCCTGAATGGATAACTAAGTATCACCAGGCATATAAGGACTCATAGGCAGACCAGTAACAGGAATGAGAATAACAACCAGAACACAGGCCCTGGAGAAAATAAAAATATTCAGAAAGCCTCTAATATTCTTAGAGATCAGTACATATTAAGTGCATAACAGAAGAACAAGAGGAAAAACAGGTTATAATGAATATGACCAACACAAGTTAAAAAGAAAGGCAATTAAAAACCTCAAAGAAAACAAAAACTCCTGATGGTGAAGTTCAATGTCTAGATAAAAAGCAAACTAAATGTGGCCTGAACTTAATAATTGATGAAGTATTTAAAAGGGGGAATTGAGTTGACTTTAACTCTGAAAACATTTTCTTAAGATGGCCAAGAGATGAAGGCATTGGTCCTATAGAGAGGAAGCTGATTTAAGCATACAACTTGGCACAGTACTGAATAGTAAGGGTATATGATCAGACCATTGTAAAGATTGCTTCTTGATCTTCAAAGTTTATCATCAATGTATTGTCAAAAGTTGAAAGACTTAGTCTGGGGTTACTGGAGAGATTGTAATGTTAGTAATCTTGAGAAAATCCAAGTAAAACTAGAGCTGCAAGTCAGATTTTCAGAAGAAAGAAAACTTGTGGACAGAAAGGCCAAAGGAGGGGAGAAGTATTGTCCGAAGTTGATAGAAAAATAAAGAGAAATTAAGAACACTATTAAAAGTTATAAAATTAGTAAAAAAAAAATAAGTAGGAAATTATATAAAGCGTCAAATTAAGAAAAAGGGTAGTATGAGATAAATTCTCATATTTTTGTATTAAGAAGAGGTATTTTAAAAATTTGAATAGTCAAGAAATAGGAGTAGAAGCACATCATTTAGAGTTAGAAAGGTAATTACCATTCCAAACTCAGAGATAGTTCAAAGAGCTTACCCCTGAGGAGCAGAACTGTATTTGATACGTATTAGATATAACCCAAATTCATAAATTTCTCTAATAAAAATAATGTTCAACATACTTTGTCTATGGTTCCTCATTTGTTTTATATTAAATAATGCAGAATCAAATAACAGAATAGAATAGCATAAAAGCTGTTAACAGATATCACTTTCTGAATAGGAAAATAATCGGTTCACACAAAATTTAAGAAATCGTGTCTGCACTATGGTGAGTGCTGTGAAGTGTGTAAACCTGGCGATTCACAGACCTGTACCCCTGGGGATAAAAATATATTATATGTTTATAAAAAATAAAATAAAAAAAAAAAAAAAAAGAAATCGTGTCTGCAGACACTGAGGACAGATGGCTGTAGCTAAAGCAACATGCACGTGAGCCTGTGTGTGTATTCTGATCCCACCAGCTGTCTTTCTGACTATATCAGCTTCAGGCCATCTATACTTCACTGACAGCTCAATATTCTACAAATATTAAATATATCTTTACAACTTCCTAAA
Source organism: Enhydra lutris kenyoni (assembly GCF_002288905.1). Taxonomy (NCBI): domain Eukaryota; kingdom Metazoa; phylum Chordata; class Mammalia; order Carnivora; family Mustelidae; genus Enhydra; species Enhydra lutris. The sequence goes on along the minus strand of NW_019154099.1, from coordinate 33,382,252 downwards.
TAGGGACCTTCAGAATAGGGACCTCCAGATCATGGACCACGTAAGGCCATGATCCTTATGTGCCTGATCTCACAGTGTTCAATAACACATAGGGTGTCCATCCCTGCCAAGGTAGGCTACTAACTCTTCTTAGAGATATTGTGAGCCTATCCATGTATTTGTGCTGCTGTACTCACTTGAAACACCCTCTCTGTTGATACAAACCCTACCCTTCCATCAAGTTTATGCTCAAGCCCCATCTGGTCCATGGAGCCTCGTTTGACTATCCTATCTTACAGGATGGGAATCTACACTGTAATCTTATTTACCTTCTTCTTCTTCTTCTTTTTTTTTTTTTTTTGTTCTTGTTTTAGAGAGAGAGAGAGTGCACAAGAGAGTGCAAACGGGGGAGGGGGTGGGTAGATAGAGAGGGAGGGAAAGAATATTTTTTTCTTTTTTTAATTTTCTTTGTCAGAAAGAGAGCACAAGCAGGGGGAGTGGTAGGCAGCAGGAGAATCAGGCTTCCTGCTGAGCAGGGAACCTGATTCCAGACTCAATCCCAGGACCCTGGCATCATGACTTGAGTTGAAGGCAGATGCTTAACTGACTGAGCCACCCAAGAGCCCCTTATTTAATTTCTTTGCTAGTTTTATTTTTCCTCTTCTTTTTTTTATTTAAGATTTTATTTATTTACTTGAGAGAGAGAGAGAGAGAGAAGTGAGAGAGGGAAAAGCAAACCCCTGTTGAGCAGGGAGCCTGATACAGGCCTTGATCCCACGACCCTGTGATCATGACCTAAGTCAAAGGCAGATGCTTAACCGACTGAGCTACCCAGGTACTCCTTTGTTAGTTTTTTCTATACCTTTCTTCCCTGATTTTCCTTCTTATGTGTCCCCACTTCCTCCTCCTGGTAAACATTTACTGATCACTTACTCTGTGAAGGCTAATTTGACAACTAGTCATGCACTGTTTGCAAAGTCTCCTGTATTGCCTTTGGGCTTCCCTTGTTTATCCCATTGGTCTCTCTAGCTTGATGTAATAAGCTCTGAGGATAAAGGAACCACATTTCATACTGCTTTTCATACTTCAACAAAGTAGACTCTTGATAACTATTTTTTGGTTAAATGAGTAAGTATAATAACTTGCCTTTATAACTTATTAAATAGAATTATGGCATTCAATTTAATATACTTAATCTTAAATAATTGTGAAGTCTGGCTTATTAGACAGTGTAGAGTAGAAATAAAAATTCAAGGAATTTGGAGACTGAGTTGATTCCTGGTTCCATCACTTCTTCGCCCTCTGACTTTGGACCAGTTACTTACTCTACCTTTGCCACAGTTTTGTCATCTCTAAAACATGGCTAAGAAAATAACAAAAATACTTCACTGGATTGTTGCAAACACCAAGTAAGACATACAAAGTATTCAGGATCCTGCCTAATACTCTACAAGTGTACTAAAAGCATTAATTAAGGGTGGGTTCCTGGGTGTCTCAGTTGTTTAAGTGTTTGCCTTTGGCTCAGGTCATGATCCCAGGGTCCTGGGTTCAAGGCCCATGTCTGGCTCCCAGAAGGGAGCCTGCTCCTCTCCCTCTTTCTGCCTGCTATTTTGCCTGCTTGCGTGTGCGTGCACTCTCTCCGTCTGTCTAATAAATAAATAAAATCTTAAAAAAAATAAAAACATCAGCTACTTTATTATCTTCAGGACATTAAGAGCCTCACAATGTGAATTGCTTAACTCTTAACAGGGATTTCTCACTCAAACTTGACTGTGGTTGAATAGAAAGGGTGGGCACACAAGGCAATCTGCTCCATATGGTCACTCAAGTACTAAGCAGGGACGTCTGTAGTGACCACAGCAATGAAGGAGAGATTTGGGGGTTGTGGGCTGGCTCTTTTGTTGGAGCACCAGTAAGTGATGCCCATCTCTGCTGTCTTGCCCAACTGCAAGAACAGCAAGGGGGCTGAAATGGGTGCAGGGGTAGATGCAATGACCAGAGAACCTTCCATTCCTGCCAGAGACAATGATGGATCTCTGGAGACAGAATGGCAACAAGCTAGGGGTACAATCTAAATGTTCAGGAGATGAAAATGTGATTCTGTATCAGATCTCAGAAATGCGAATTTTGGAAACTATGCTATTGAATTAAATGCCTTAATCTAAGAGTTTCATTATTGATCTGACTTTTCCAGAAATTAGGATCTCCAACAAAGGTAATGATTCCTTTTTGTGTTTTTAATTTACATTTTAAACTTATTCAGAAGCTGGAGCTGGGAGCAGTCTTGTTTTTAAAATTAAAAATTGATCTTATATGTAGCTATTATTTCCCAGATTAATATGAAGTTTTCCACATTAAAGTTGCACTTCTTATTTGCTGCCAGCAAGGGGAGTTGTAAGAACTCTTAAACTTTCCCGCTATGCTGCTAAAATGAGGATCTAAAAGAGAATGAAGAAAAACTGCAGATTGAAATTAATCACGTTGCTAAATTGGCAAGGTTTCTGCAGAGGGACAGCGAGACCACGGAATGCTTTGGAATATTACCCTACAGAGTAACAAAGGGCACTTTCTTTTGCAAACTTGGCTATGTAAAGATAGCCATAAGATTTTTCTCTGGTTTGGTTTTGTTTTTCCTAAATAAAATCTGTGACTACAGACCCACTGACTTATTTTGGAATAATCTCCGGTATATTTCTGAGATAGAAATCCCAAAACATATCACTTTTACCTGAACCTGTAAATTTGCTGATTCCCCTGGGAGATCTGGAGCTCTTCCTTTTATCCTCATGTTCTTCAAACTTTCTTACACTTTCCCAGCAGTGACTTCTCAGGTGCTCCAGCTGATTGCACAACTGCTGTCTAGCTGATTACTCATAAAAGACCATTCCCCGTGGTTAAGAGGTGGACACATTATCTCACACAATACATAGTACACAACCTGAGTTAGGACTCAGGCAGTTAAAGGAAGGGATTTCTTTGTCTCTCTAACTCATAGGAAAAAATACCTGAATTCTATATAAATTTCACGTTTTCTTGTTAGTTCAAATTGAAAGTGTGAGTGATATGAAGAAAAGATCAAACTAGAGGAAAGAGATCCTAGCACAATCTACATCTAAATTAAGATTTATTGTGATTTTTCTGTTCCTTTTACTTTCCTCTCTTTTCTCTGTCACTTTGTGCAATCAATTCAAATAATTTAGTTCAGAAAACCACTTTTTTTCCTCTCACGTTAGTTAAGTCTTTGGCATTTTTATCCAAATACTTTCCTAAGCCTTCTATCTCATTTTGTTTCTAAAGCCATAAACTATATACCTGATCTAGATTTTGGCCTATCATCCATCTTTTTATTTGAAAGAAATTTAATGTCCTCAGTAGATTATGAGATTATCTAATTTGCTACATAAATACATAGGGGAATATCTTTATACTAGCATTACAAAAATGTATGCTGTTAATTAGAGTTTTAAAATGTATTTTTTAAAAAGTTAAATTGACTAAATAACTCTATGCTCGATCACATATGGTTTAGTGGAAATATTAAAATAATTTTGGTTACTAACAGTTTGCTCAGAAACTATAATTTTGTTTTACAATACTGTACTGTATTTATTGAAAAAAGTCCACATACAAATGAACAAATTCATGTTGTTTAAGGGTCAACTGCATTTGATTCAAATAAAGGAAAATGAAAATATTGGATTCAAGAGACTTGAGGTTCCTATCTTGTAGGGATTCTTTCTGTTCTTTTTTTTTTTTTTTTTTGTCCCTCGATTGATTTTTTAAAAATTAGCATATAATGTATTATTTGCCCCAGGGGTACAGGTCTGTGAATCATCAGGCTTACACATTTCACAGCACTCACCATAGCACATACCCTCCCCAATATTCATCACCAGCCACCCTATTCTTACCCTCCACCCCCCAGCAACCCTCAGTTTATTTCGTGAGATTAAGGGTCTCTTATGGTTTGTCTCCTCTCCCCACCCCCGATCCCATCTTGAGAAACTCTAATTTTTAATGGGAATTTTCCACAGCTTTTCTACTTTTAAAAGGATTGCTTTAAATACTTTCTGCTAGGAATGATATCATATGGCAGGCACATTCGCCCTTAAAAGACCACCTTCGGTTAGAGTCTCCTTGAAGTTTAACTGGTCCTGCATTTGATGCAACATGGTAACACCTGTGCATGAAGTTGGGCCTAAAATGTCTGGGTCTGCTTAGCCATCTTCACCCCTCAGACTGTTGCTATGGTATCAGGAGTACCTGTTCTGCTTTAGTGCCTTCCTCTATGCCAAGCTTTGTTGTCCAGTCCCCAACACACTTCCACGGGCAAACCCCTACTCAACTCTACACAAATCATTCTTTTTTTTTTTTTTTTTAAGATTTTATTTATTTGACACAGAGAGAGATAGCCACAGAGGGAACATAAGCAGGGGGAATGGAAGAGGGAGAAACAGGCTTTCTGCAGAGCAGGGAGCCCAATGTGGGGCTCAATCCCAGGACCCTGGGATCATGACTTGAGCTGAAGACAGACACTTAACCCACTGAGCCACACAGGCGCCCCTACACAAATCATTCTCTGGCATTGTCTCCTTCTACTATGTAGGGGGAGGAAGGAAGAGGGAGAAAAGGCAGATATCTGTTTGCACCCACCCATATCAGTAGTGTAGGAGCATCTCAGGTATTCTCTGATTTGGTCTGGCTTCGCCACGGCTGGGGGCTCTGCTGAGGTTCTGTCTCAATATAGATGGTGTCTGTGGTTTTTCTGAGATGCCGTGCAGCTCACTGCATCCTATCTATCTGTAAGAACACCCTCAAAGTATAACACCCATCTTTTGTTCCTTTCCCCCTGGTGAGCACCATCTTTGTTCTATGATGGCCACTTGGTCAACTTGGAATCTTCAGCTTCTCTAAACTTTGTTCTCCCTCATACGCAACTATGTGAATCACTGAGGTCTGCCAAGTGTCGTGGAGAACAGGATATCATTCATCCCAAGATGCACTGCGCATGCTAGCATGGTCTCTGCCAAAAATCTTTGATCCTCCTAAAATCTTGGGAAGAACAGCAGTAACCAGTGCCTTGAATATAAGATGTACAGCTCCAGGCAACATTGAACTTCTTTACCATATTCTATTTCATTCAACCAAGTCAACATGATAGACCTGAAGATTCCATGACTCAGCAAGCATCCTGCCAAGGAGTAGATGCCAGTCTCCTCTCTGTAGACATCCCTAATGTTGATAATTCTGTGGGAGTCTTTCCATCATTTGAGTGAGAGAACCCATTCTCCTCCTTCATGGGATGGGCAGATAAAATCATTCCTTACTCAAATTCCATCAAAACACACACCCCCAGGGGTAATTTCTTTTCTGATGTCTCTTCCACTCTGGAAAGTAAAGAATGGTTCCATTTGGTGTGGCTTCGTTGGCGCTACTGAATTTAGCAAGCACGGTTGGAGGCTGGGAGAGAGGACCCAATCATTTTCATCTCTTTACAGTGGAGGATACTTAATGTCTCTTGGTGCTCATTTGTGAATTCATATCCCAATTATATGGCAAAAGAAAAGTTTCTTCCAATATCCTATTACACATACATTGTTGCTCTTTATTATTTTGAAAGTTTTGCAAGATATGGAGTCCAAATATTTCACCTTAGGTAGTAAAGGGACAATGAATACAGATAATTTCCTTAAGCCCGTATGGCTAAAAAGGGGCTGACTCACGTTTTGCCTGACTCCAAAGTCCATACTCTCTTACACACCTCAGTATTTCTTTTAGCAAATTATTCAGTATCTCTGGACCTCATTTTCTCTCACTTTTTTCCTCTGAACCTCATTTTGACATGGGCAAAACTATGAGGATAGACTGTATGACTGTTTTTATTTCTTCAATCTAAAATGGTATACTGTTATATCGATGCATTTTATTCTATTTTTAAAGATGTAATGGATATATTTCGTTTATCTTAATTCGTTGAATACTCTTTAAACAAATATTTAGTGAGGACACCCACTCCATGCCAGTGCTGAGATGTGAGTCATAACAATGAATAAAGTTTCTATTCTCATGTAGTTTGTATGCTAGTGTGTGTGGTATGTGTATGTCAGATGATAAAGTCACAAATATACATATTTATATATTATTGATATGTATTTATACACATAAACATATATCAAGTATAGTATTTACATAATATATATTTAACATATATAAATGTGTTATAGGTTTTATAAGTAAATTATTGCTGGTTATGTTATATTTTATGAAAACCTTAAGGTAGGGTAAAGTTAGAGTGTAAAGGTAGGTGCTTTTTATTTTGGGTGATCAAAAAAGCCCTTCTGATGAAGAGATATTTAAGCAAAAGTCTCAATCAAGTGTGGTCATGAAATGCCATGCAAATAACTGAAGGAAGACCATTCCAGGCTAGTGGCTAGTTAGTGCAAAAAGGCCAGTGTGGCTGGACATACAACAGGGCAGAAAGAGGGCAAGAGGTCAAAAAATCCATTTGGGGTATTGTGGCCACAGGAATAACTTTGGATTTTATTCTGAGTGAGATGGGAAACCACTTAGTGCTATACAATGAGGTTAACTGGCATTTTTATAATATTCATCCTGCATTGAGACTAGACTCTAGGATTACAAGTGCAGAGTGAGGAGACCCGTTAGGGGACTTACAGTCGCAAGGGAAAGAGGTGATGGATACTTGGACCTGGGCATTAGTAGTCAAGACAGTGAGTAGTCATGTTCTATATGTTTTTGAAAGTACAGATGACAGAATTTGCTGGTGGATTAGATATGAGGTATTAGAGAACGAAAAACTGGACAAGCATACGTACAAGGACTTTGGCTCACATATAAAGATAGGGCGGCTGTATTACTTACTGTTCTCAATGTGTCAGGACGTTTTCAATGTTTCATAACATTCATACTCTATTTCATTGCTGTAATTCCTACAATTAGTCTTTATTTTATTGCAAACATATTGAGTTATTGCTACCACTCATTTCATGTCACCCTTTCCATTCTTGATTTTTTTATATACCTCTTGGTAGACTCGATTTCATCATCAACTTGTTTTTTTAGAAGGACTCATAGATATCACATTCCCTGGGATATTTCTTGGTTGTAAATGTCTGGCTTTGAGTTATATCAAAGGACACTTTGTTTTTGAGTTTCACTTTCTTTCCTTGAGAACTCTGCACACATAGCTCCACTGTCTCTTACCACTGAGTATTTATTGTTCCCTGTCTTTCACTACAGATTCTCCGCTTACATACTGGTTGGTTACTCTTTGTCCTCAAGAATTTTTTCAAGAACCATTTATAGATATTCTATTCCTTGCTTTTATTTTTATGTTGGAATTGTCTGTCAATTGTCTTTATACTTAAATTGACAATTTAACTACTTATACTATTTTAAGTCACACTTTTTTCCTTAATATTTGGTGGAAATTTTCCTTTGCTTTCTGGCATTAATTGTTGGTATTAAGAAACCAAACTCCAGCCTGATTTTTTTCCTCCCACAGAGGTGACTTACTTTGCCTTTAGGCCACAAAATTTATTTCTTTATCTTTGAAGTTCTTTATCTTTAAATTAAATGAGATATTTTTCAGTATTGTTTGTTTGATGTTGATGATGATGATGATGGAGATGTGTGTTTGTATTTCCTAAAACACACTATCTTCTTTCAAAACATTTGATTTTCTTTTCATTTCAGAAAAAAAGTGTTATTCTATTATTTCCTTGAATACTTTTTCACTTACTGAATGCCCTATTTCATTGACACTGATTTTGTATTATCTTTGACTTCTAAAGTCATTATTCTCTCCCTAACTTTTCTTTGTCTTTTTCTTAAGCATTTCCTGTGATTATTTTAAGACTTTCTGGAAGACCAAATTAATATTTTGCCATCTGTTCTGTCCCTTGGCATTATTTTTCATGTATTATTTCTGTAATAATGACATTTGTATCCTCAATTCACCAATAACTTCTTGTTATTCAACTCATATTATTATTGAACTATTCTATTGTATGATGAATTTGAAAGGAAATTTCATCTGTTTCCCTGGAGTATGGTTCTTTATAGAACTGGTCCTATGAGATTTATTTTTTCCATGTGATATATTTTCACAACTGCCATGGCAATTCTTTGCATTTTTCTTTCTGATTCATATGGCTAACTCTACCCAAATCTGTTTATTGGATATAGTATTGTAATATTGTGATATAATAAGAAATATATGTATATATATGTATTGATTTTCATTCCCTTTTTTTATCACAGAGCCCCTAAAATGCTTACAGTTTTTTGAGTGAGGGGACCATCATGTGTTATATTTGGTCCCAGTCCCCAGTTCCTGACACAAGAGCTTTTAAGACTGGTAGAATCTCTAGACCGGTAGAATCTCTTTTGTATGATAATGAGTGAATGGTGCCTGATGACCCCTAGATTGCTTCCTAGATAGCTTCAGCATGGAGGTTTGGCTTTCCAGAGGAGCCAACCATGTGATTGGAGGGTTGAAAGTTTCTGCCCCAACCCCCCAACTTCCAGGAAGAAGGGAACAGCTGGGGATTAAGTTAATCATCAATGGTCAGTTATTTAATCCATCATGCTTACATAATGGAACCTCCATAAAATTTAATCCATCATGCTTACATAATGGAACCTCCATAAAAACCCTAAACAATGGATTTCCAGGAGCTTCAGGGTTGGTGAATGCATCCATGTGCTAGAAAGATGGCCCACTGGCCATCCAGGGCAGAAGCTCCTGCACTTAGGACCCTTCCAGACCTTGCCCTATATACTTCTTTGTCTGCCTCCTTATTTATGTTCCTTATAATATAAACTGGTAAATAGAAATGCTTTCCTGAGTTCTGTGAGTCTCAACAACAAATTATCAAACTGTGGAGTGTTACGGATTTGTGGCCAAGTTGGACAGAAGTGTGGATAATCTGGGGACCCACTACTTATGATTAATATCTGAAGTCCTTGAGCCCTTTACCTGCTGGGTATGTAGGTTAAGGGCTCTACCTACTCTAGGTAGTTAGTGTCAGAATTGAAATAAATTGTAAGATACTCAGTTGGTGGCTGTTGAGAATTATAGATTTGCTTGGTGTGGAAAATCCACACATTAGGTGCCAGAAATTTCTTTAAGTATTTAAATTTTATTGACACCCACCCTGCTGCTTTTTAAAACCTATTGTCTGCTCTTCTTGGCTACCTTGAATACTGAACTTAGTGTCTGTTTGTTTTTCTGTAGCTGGGAGGCACTGGTGAGTGTTATGGGAGGGAAGTGTGGGTGAGAAAGAACTCAGCTGGGTCTATGCATGTCCTTTTTTTGAAGGTCAGCAACTCTGCTCTCTCCTTTGGGATCTTCTTTGATGTTGTGTATCATTTCACCCAGTTGGGAAAGGATTTTCCCAGTTGGGAAAGGACTAAAATCCGGAAAGGGAATCCACTGGGGCTTTAAATTTTTTCCAAGATTTATCAGGAAATCACGAATAATCTCAAACCTCTCCAGTGGTTTTGAGGTCCATTTCTGTTGGTTCAGTTAATGTAGCCTTTTCTCTATAGGATTTGTCCTTGCCTCTTTCAGAATAATTTTCTCTTCTTCCCAGCCTCAGCCTTTTTACTGCTCTCTAACCTGGTAGTGGTGGTGGATATAAATCATAATGAGAATACTGAGAATTTTAAATTTTGAATGTTATTGATTCAACTTTCCATCCACTACAACTACTGAAATGTGGGAGCCAGTGCACTCAGCTCCATGGGAGAAACCAGTTTTTGTCCTCAACATGGCAATTTGAAGTTGATAACGTGTGATTGCTCATCCTTTCTGTTTGATTGTTGGTTAAATTTTATACTTTATTATTTTTATTTTTATTTTTTCTATTATTATATTTTATTTATTATTACCTGTTAGGGAGAAAGCTTCTGTAATCCAGATATAGTTACCATTTTAGCTTGAAACCAATACTATTTTAGTATAACTTCATCTTTATGGCACAAGGAGTAAGAACACACACAAAAATATATAAGAAAAAATAATAATCTGTAATTCTACCATGAAGTAACAATCGTTAACATTGAGACAGTATTTTTCTATGATAATATAGAGAGTATGTAATATATATAATTCCATTTTAGTAAGTTTTCTATGTAGGTATATATTATTTTATCACGTTAATATATAGTTTTTGTTTGCTACCCTTTTCTCACTTTAAGGCACTTTTAAAAGTTGTTTTCATGTTTAATAATAATCAAATAGTATTTTAAATAAATTTATGTTTATAAAATATTATTTTAAATGACTTGAAGACATTCCATTGTATGAATATGATACAATTCTTTAAGCCAATATTGCATTGGCAGGTACTTAATTTTTTTTCCAATGAGTCCTATTATAAACAATGTTCAGATATACATGCTTGCTCATATGCCATATTTGGTGGCATTCCTTTTACTTCCTTCAGACAAAGTCCAAGAAATAAGCTCAAAGGATTATCTGGGAAGGGATCCACATTCAAACAGGAGGCTGCAAACAAATGTATCTTGCTCCAATTTTAGTGGACTTACGTGATTTGACCACTCTTAGAATAACTATCTTGGATTTCTCCAAGAACTAACTTCCAGAGCTGAAAAGGACTATATTAGAATACGTAATAGAGTGTGTACAGTTCTAGCATTTAAGACATTTCCAAATGGGTATATATCAAGTGCTTTATAGCTTGACCAAGATCCTGAATCTTAAAAAAATTACTATGCAGCTGGTACTTGACTCGTGTGTTTTGCAGGATCAAGAGACAAGCTTTAGTCTTATAGTCATTTAAAGTGGTATTAAAAATTCTAAACCTGGATTTAAGTTATATCAAAAACTGCTGTGTCATACCAAGACTTACCAGCCTAATGAAGAACTATGTGTGATGGAGCAGGAACCCCTCAAACTCTAGCAAACTCATTACTTGTTTCTTGTTTCGTCCCAGCCCTCAGGATACTTCTCTTTCTCCCCAGGACTGTCAGCTGCCAGGGAGAGGGAGGGAAGGGAGACAGAGGAACTCCTGAACTCACAAATTTGCCCTGATGCAGGCCTCTGCAAGGTCATCCCACAAACACTAATATCTGCTGAGACTTGGGTGGGACAGCTTTGAAGGGAAGTCTGAGGAGAAAAGAAGTGGGGGATGAGATTGCTCAACCTTGAGTCTCTGGCTGTTTGTGCTGATTCATCTTCCGCAAACCACTAACATTGAAACAAACCTCTATTGGCCAAGACCTCTACTGTTATTCTGACATGACTCCAGGACTCAGAACTCCCAGTGACAGGGCACATAATGCACCCCATTCCAGGTTAAGCTGAATCATTACTGGTAGCAGTTTTAGAGTCTCTTGTTTTAGTTCAGGTGCCTCACAGAAAGACATAGCTCATGTACTCCACTTTTGAGGATGGGGAGTTCAGTTCCCAGGCAATGATGCTGGAAAGTATCTCAAATTTCCAGCACTCAAGGAAAGCATCCACTTCTGACCCTGACAAAAGCTCCCCCCCCCATGTTGGAACTTAATTTTTCTCACCTGTATTATTTTGAGGATTTGGCTTACCAGTTTTCTTATTCACAAATTCTGATCCCATGTAGAAATTCTCCATAAAGTGGCTCTAGAATAACTTCTTCAGCGACGTCACAATTGGGCAGGTGTCTCAGCGCCTCTCCTGAGCCTGTCATGTGCTGAAGCACCTCTGTCTTCCCATTACCTCGAAAAAAAACACATTTGTTCAATGAACAAAACAGTGAGAGAGAATCAAGAGACAAAATAGGCAAATAAGTTTGCTTCTAAGAACAGAAAGTGGTGTTCACTCAAGAATATAGTTTTCACCCTCTGTCTGAAAGTAATCAGAAATAGTGGGGAGCAAAAAGGCAATTAACATTAATTTATATGGGAAATTTTTTGAGTGTCCCAGACTCAAAATTAACCTCCTTAGGCTTCTCTGATACCATAGGACACATTTTGCTGATAGAAGCACAAACGCAACTCAGAGCTCTGGCAGCTTGATGCTCAGATGCTGTGTGTGCTTCCCGGGGAAGGAGCCTGGTTTTGGAGGGTGGGAATGGGGGAGGTGGGTTGCCGCCTACATGGCTCAGGGTGTGCACTGCCTCTGTGAGGGCTCACTGCAAAGCAAACATTGAGTTTTATTTTCATTTTCACATTTCTCATAAATGTGAAAGTCATCTGAGAATTTCTTCTGGTTAGCAGAAATAGGTGCTAATGTAGGTTTTAGAGCAAAGTAACATAACACAAACTTTCAAAAAACGGGGGATACCTGCACCTACCTTTTCCAACCTATGATCTTCTGCTACCCAGGAGAACAATTTACTTTAGCTCTGGCAAATATGGGAAGGGGGAGACAGCTTTATTCAGTCAGTAAATTCATATGTTATGGAATTCAGCCGGCCCTGTGTCTTGGCTTAGGAAAGTCACAAACATACCAGTACACATTTATACACACACACACACACACACACACCAGTCTCTGCTGTCAAGTCATTAGAAAAATGCTAAACAAATTTTGAAGCTAGCTTTTGGTGTTTGGGAGGCTCTTTAAAAAGAAGCACGCAGCCAATGCAAATCTTATTTGGAGAATTCTGAGACAAACTAATAAAAGATACACAATCGTAATTAAGAGAGCTAAAACTAAGATTTGACTAGAATCCCACGAGACCACTGAGTAGGGAAGACCTGTCCATGTTGACATGCCATCCGTAGAGGAATAAGGAGTTGTCTGAATGGGAGGCCTCCATTAGAAGTCAAACGGCAGACATTCTTAGGGTCATCAACTTAATGTCAAGCTACTTCTCTCACACACAGTTGTTAAGAGCTGTCTGTTGTGAGAACAGTGGGGTTGTATGAACAGTTACCACAAACAGACCCAAGAGATTAATTTGGGTCTTACTCGATAGTAGTTTATTTCTTGCAATCTGATGCAAATAACTGGGTGGTGACAGGCTGACAGGCACTCTGCCACCTTCAACACGTGGCTTCCATGTCTCAGTTCATCTCCACTCCAGCTGGCCAGAAATATGGAGACCTGCATGGGGGAAGTTTTTAATGAATTGGGTCTGAAATGGCACACAATACTCTCTCCCACAGTCTGTTAGTCAACATTCAGTCCTGACAGAGATTGGGGAATAGGGTCCAGCTAAAGACCCAGAAAGAAAAGGAGGACAGGCATTTAGGTGAGCAGCTTATAGTTTCTGTCCTTAGGTTACTTTTCAAAATTATGTAAGTTTGAATAAAGATTCTCCCATATAATGCTGAGTAATCCAGAAACAGCTGATAACTGATAGAACTTACTGAGTGTTCACAATATGCTAGGTACTGTTCTATGAGTTACACATGTATAATTCAATTGAATTCTCACAAATCTTTGAGGTATGTAGTGCAATTATCCCTCTCGCCACACAGAGGAGGCAAAAAAGACCCAGAAAAATTCAACAATTTTTCCAAGGTAGCATAACCAACAAATGGCAGAGCTAGGAATCTGGCTAGACTTACTTCAGATCCTGTGGCTATAAGCGGAGAGGTCAATCAGGAGATAGGTAGATATAGACCTCTCTCAAGACATTTGCAGTCTGATTGGGAATATAAAATCAGCATGCTTGGATAAGCCGTATATATAGTCAGGTCTTATGCACTGTGCTCTGGAAATTATGTTGGCAGCTGTTGTACAGAAAATAACCTGAATATCTGAGGATCTGTATAGACAAGGATGTCTCCAGAAGGACCCAGTGTTGAAAAGCAGGGAGGGAGAGATCAGCAGAGGAGAGCTATTATGACAAGCCCGTATTCAAGGTAATCACTGTGCTAGGAGGACATGGAATTGGCTATCCCAGGCAGATGGTAGTGGGGACACAAGCCTGACTGCAGAGGCCAGAGTACTATGGTCAGATATGATCTTAGGGTAATGACTAGGCAACCAGGTGCTCCAAGTCCGTGACTCAGTATAGACTCTCCCCACTCTGCCCATCATGGGAAGAATCCCCTGGACCACAGTTCAGTGTTATGGCCTTATCATTGGTTAAGACATTTATTTTTATTTTTATTTGTTTGTATGTTTGTATGATCTTTTTTTGACCAGCCACATGGTTTACAATATGAAGTTTTTGTAATAGCACGTTTATTTAAAAAAAATAAAATGTTAAATCTCTAGTTAAAAGCCATATAAGAAATTGCCCTCCAAATTTATTCTTAACATAAAATGTGTTTCTCCTGAACAGCTAGTATATTCTCTCTTATTTCATAATGGAACTTATGTAATCCATCATGATACTCCTTTTGCTAACGATAACAGAAAGCTGAGATGTAATTTTTTTTCAATTTTACCAAAAACAGAAAAAAGAGGCTTAGAGGGACGCCTGGGTGGCTCAGTTGGTTAAGTGGCTGCCTTCGCCTGAGGTCATGATCCCAGCGTCCTGGGATCGAGTCCCTCATGGGGCTCCTTGCTCAGCAGGGAGCCTGCTTGTCTCTCTGCCTCTGCCTGCCACTCTGTCTGCCTGTGCTCTCTCTCCCTCTCTCTCTCTCTGACCAATAAATAGATAAAACCTTTAAAAAAAAAAAGAGGCTTAAAATTTTTAATGCAGTACTTTCTTTTCCATTTCTCTCTGCCTGCATTGCTTAACTCTTGGTTTTTATCTTTATTTTAATGGGCTCACTCTGTGTGTGCTCTTTATAGATCTCCTCAAACTATTTCCAGAAGAAAACTGGTTAAGACAGTGGGGAATGAATATCAAAGAAATGGGTTTGAAGGTTCTTAAAACTTTGGCCAAATGACATCCAATAATCTTAAAGAAACTACTGAAAGATCCTGGCAATGTGGTCCCTCAAGTTTTTAAGATCGGCATATCTCTGCCTATCCCCCATGCATTTCAAATATTGGGAGAGCCAAACCAGGTGTTATGAGAAATGTGTCAACATTTTCCTATTTGTGCTAGAAATTTTGATAGCTGATCCCATTCATGAGAGATGTTCACTTTTTGCCTGATATAGCTTTAAGTTAAATTTTTAATTTTAAGATAATTATAGATTCAAATGCAGTTGTAACAGAGAACACAAAGAGATCCCCTGTACACTTTACTAAGTTTCTTCCTAGAATAGTAAATTGCAAAACTGTAGTACAATACCACACCCAGGATATTAACACTGAAAGAGATCATTTCCATCACTGCCAAGATCCCCTGTGTGAGCTCTTACAGCTACACTCACTCCCACACCACCCTTTTCCCCCATGTCTTCCTTTCGCCCAGGCCAACTACTAATCTGTTCTCCATTTTTATACTTGTGTCATTTCAAGAATGCCTTAAATGGAATCATACAGAATGCAACCTTTTGGTATATTACCATTCAGTGTAATTCTCTGGAATCACTCCATTTGTCACATGTTATAGATAGTTCATTCCTTTTTTTTTTTTAAGATTTTATTTATTTGAGAGAAAGCATGGGGGAAGGGTGTGTGAGAGGGACAAGCAGACTCCCCACTGAGCAGGGACCCCAATGTGGGGCTCCATCCCAGAACCCTGGGGTGATGACCTGAGCTGAAGGCAGACACTTAAGGACTGAACCACCTAGCCGCCCCTTGATAATTCATTCCTTTTTGATCGTTAAGTACTATTTCATGGTATAAACATACCAAAGCTGTTTAACCATCTGCCAGTTGGAGGACAGGTGGGTTGATTCCAGTTTTGGTCATTACAAAGGCAGCCTATGAACATTTGTGTACAGATTTTTGTGTAAATATAAGTTTTCATTTCTCTAGTGAATGGAGCTTTTGGGGCATCTGTTACAGCCTGGCAAAGGTCAAAGTCTGGGGGCCTTCTTGACCTTTGCTGGTAGGGGGAAGGTGGGGCCACAGTTTATTCTGTTTTGTTTCCTGGAGTAGAGATGTTATTATGTAAACATTTTCTGTGTTGTGAGGCTGTCCCTTCTAGTCCTTGGCTAGAAAGTGCAGGCTTTTTTGGCTTGCTTTGTTTTGTTTGTCTGAGCTTTTTGGCATCTCTGCATTGTCAGCATCCTTAGCCCCAAGTCTTAACAAACAAGGCAAGGAGAAAATCCTGGAAACTTATCACTGTGTTATTTCATGAGTCCTGAGATCCCTAACATGTCTGTATTTCTCTCTACTTTTCAAAGTCTTCTTACATTTGTTTTATGTATAATGTCCAAGGTAGTGGCTGTACTTAGTGGAAAAAATAGGAAAAAATATGTCTACTCCATCTTCCTGGAAGTGAAAGGGTCCTGACATGCTTTTAAACAGGGATTGATGTCTTCTATAAAATCAGTAGAGACTTACTATCACTTTCATCTACTTCACTAATTCATCCCCTATGGAAACATACATAATACAGATTTAAGTGTGTCCTCTTTAACACCAAGATAAACTATATGTTTCCAGAGCCTCACAAACTCTCGACTGCATAATCAATCTATTGGTACTTCATTTGTTTCAACTTTAAAGTTTGTATTCAAATGGAGCTTTGGTGGAGTAGTTAATTTACTTTGAAGGAAACTCTATTTTGCAATAAAATTTGCAAGTCCAGTGAATTCAAGACATTGTGGATATATTTACTTGCTAGGTTTCTTTCATAAGAACAGTGTGAGAGATGCACCTTATGTCACATACTAATGAGTTTCTCTTTTAGGAAACTCTATAATTAGATAATAGCTACAGGCTGTCAGAACTAAAATTAACTTAATAAAAGATACTGACTTCAAACCTTGCTTCCTCTGCCTTAATTTAAAATTATATTTAAAGTTAGAATGTATCTTTTTTAAGACACGCACATTAAGGTATAATTAACTGCTTCGAGTCTAGTTATTGAAGATTTACAACCATTCAAGAACTGTATCAACTTTTAAAGAATATAATAAAAATATAAAGATTAATTAAGAACAAAGCTATAGAAGACAATCTCCAAAGCAATGCCTACTTATAGCGTTTTTCATGAAAACACTGGAAACCTACATTTTTGATTGAATTTTGTTTAATTGGAAAGCCACAGTCCTATTTATTCTTGAAGATTATATTTCAACTTTTTCTTATCTAAAAGAAAAAGTAATTAGAATTTTAGCTGGATATTCTCCATCATTTAAGTACCACTTTATTTTCTAATATCCAATAACTATATGTTATATGGCTATATTAGCATGCTCTGAGAATCTATAAAATACACTTGAAATTTTAAACATTATTCATATATTCAATGTTTTCTGAAAAGTGTCTCCATATATTAGTAACCAATTAAAAAGTGGGTCAAAAATCACTACAGCTAGAATGTACTGTACACAGGTAATTCATTTACCCATTTCCTTCACTTGCTTAGTATTTATTTCCTGATCTTCTCTTATGCTCCATGTACTGTGCCAGATGCTCATACACCAAATAACTAGCAACTCTTACCCCTGAAGAATTCATGCTACAAAACACAAATAAAAATCTAGATAATAATCCAGATGTGCAACTTTAATTTCTAGAAATGAAACTTAATACCACTACATGAGTCTGTTGTTCAAATTATTTGCCTACATGAAATAGGTAATTGCAATGGCTTTATTCTGCCTTGCTATGTCAATGTAGCTAAACTTTATAACTAAGGTTAAATGCTCATAAGAACAACATAGCCAAAGCAGCATACAGTGCTTTTAAGTTGTGGCCTACGCATCATTAGTGGTGTGCTACAGAATAGGTAAACACTACGAGATACATGTATCCTCCTGACAAACTGATTTTAACTTTAAGATTTTGAAAGGAAAAGTTACATAATTGTATCATTTACTAATTTTAGTGTTAGTTTATGTTAAAACATGATATATCAGACAAAAAGAAACTTTTGTGCAAATTTTTAAGATTAAAAATGAGACTTCAAAAATCCTCATGTGTGCAATGGGAAATTTAGCTTCTAATACACTAAAACATGGCCCACAATGCTTTTAAGCTCTAGGCCTGAATCCAATAGACTTCCATATTTTCCTCACATTGCTTCCACCCAATCATAAAAGGCTTCGAGTGCAAGAATACAGGCATGGCCATCATGCCCTATGTGCTGTGGAAGGATGATTTTATCAACTGACTTTTCACCACATAGACCTGTATCCATGTATACTGTCAAACCAGCTGTAAAGCTTTTGAGAAACCTAAAGAAGTCATCATAAATTAAATATAATAGTTCAGATATTTGTTATCCTCCTTTATAAGACTGTTTTCCTTATTCTGCTTCTGTTTTAATTTACAGGTTCTGGAATGCTTTGCTGGTTGTACTCCATAGCATTAAAGACTATTGTTTTTGCAATGGAATGTTTGCAAACTGTAGTACTCTAAGTTAGGAGTAAGGCCAGCACTTTGTCAATTTTGTAGGCAATATAAACCCATAACAATTTAGATGTTTAAAGAAATGGTCAAACAGGAGATAAAGTATGCAAGAAGATAGTGCAGGGAAAGGAAACAGGAAATTATAAATTTTTATGTTAATATTACCCTCAGTCCTGTCATAAAGGGTAAAGAAAAACATAGCAGAAATATACATTGTAGACCACCAACATAGAGTAATGCAAATCGAGGACAATAATAAATCACTTCTTAAAATGTATCTACAGCCAAGTTTCAACACATTAATCTTTGAAGAATATAGCTTCCACAAAATTACTAATTTTAAAAAGCATATTATTAAGGCATTCTCTAAAGGATCTTTAGAATATCTTTAAATGCCATATATTGCATTGTTTCACAAAACTAAAATGGCATCATTATGTTGAAGGTAATAAAAAAAGGGCCTATAGGCTAAATCTTCAATAGGTGAATCAATGACCATTAATGTGGAGCAAGGAAACTATTTTTAAGTAGTATTTAGAGTTATTATACTATTTACGTATAATTTTATACATATGTACTTACATATAGTGATGATATATAATATATGAATGTATATGAAATACTTACATGTATATCTAGTACTTATATTAGTATATATAGTACTTTTAAGTACTTTTATTACTTACATGATACTTACAATGCAGCTTTTATCCTGACATCTTATGTGCCATTTTTAATATATGCAAATATGAGTGGTAAGAGGTAACTTGTCTATTCTCCTGAGGTGATTGATCTCTTCCTCTAACATAGCTGAAATTATTACACATAGAGAGATACCTCACCCTCTTAGTTCTTTAGCCCAGGCCTCATTTCTGACCCACAGACTCATACTATTCTACACTATTTGGATTCTTCCAAGGCACCTAAAACTCAGTACGTTCAGAATTAGATTCAAGCTCTCTGGCTTCAAACCACGTCTTCAAACCACACCCAGCAAGTGGTAAAATCTTCCATCCCACTGCACAAGAAAAAAATGTCATAACGATTTTCTGCGCCCACACTCTATCCCCTATCTCCCACGTCAAGGCCAGAAGGAAGTTCCACCAGCCTTACATTCTAAATATTCCCTGCAATCAACTGCTCCTTTGAATACTCACTGACATTAACCTGGTCCGAGCTGCTGAATTCTCCTGCCCGGACTACCCCAATAGCTCCCCGGTTGCTCCAGTCCCATCCACTTGCCAGCCAGCCTTCCACCATCATTTCTTCAATTCTGTAGTCAAAATGATTCTTTCAAAATTCGGATCTTATTATTCACTGCTTTGTTTAAAAATACATCGGTGATTGCCCCCTTGTTCACAGACCACTCTGTCTTTAACCTCCTTCCTGCTAGACAATTATTCAGTCACTGTACTCTAGCAGTGCTGGCCTTCCTGCATTTGCTCAGGCACACAGTATTGCTTACTGCCAGAGAGACTGCAATGCTTCTTTTCCACACAGAACACTCTCCCACATCCTTGGCTAGTCAACCCACTAACCTTCCTTCAGAGCTTGGGACAATCATTACTTCTTCAGGTAACTTTCCTTCATGCCCTTTATTCTGTAATTTGTCATTTCTGTCTGTGATTCTTTGATTAGTATCTGTTTCACTCACATCTGTAAGCTTCTTGAGAATAGCATGTGTCTGATTTTGCTCCACATTGCATTCCGAGCACCTAGTAGAGTGTCTGGCACATAATAGATACTCAAAATATTTCTTGAAATCATGAATGCATGAAGAAAAGGAGTGAACAATTAACAGACATTTTAAATGTCCAGCATCCATCCATCCATTCTGCTAATGGTAGCCCTAGTTGCCCTTGGAGAAATAAGTCTTTCCTACCCTCATTCTATGTGGTTTTGGTAAGCTTAACCTAAATTTTGGTTCCAGCAGAATCATCCAAATAAATAAATAAAGATAATAAAATGAGAGGTGGGGGAAGGATAAACTTTAAAATAAGAATTCACCATCATTTTATAATTATGTGTAGCTGCATCAACTTCTTCCTGGAAACATCACCAAAGGCAAGGGAAGCAAGGGCAAAAATGAACTATTGGGACTTCATCAAGATCAAAAGCTTTTGCACAGCAAAGGAAACAGTCAACAAAACCAAAAGACAACTGACAGAATGGGAGAAGATATTTGCAAACGACATATCAGATAAAGGGTTAATATCCAGGGGTGCCTGGGTGGCTCAGTGGGTTAAGGCCTCTGCCTTTGGCTCAGGTCATGATCGCGGGATCCTAGGATCGAGCTCTCTGCTCAGCAGGGAGCCTGCTTCCCTTCCTCTCTCTGTGCCTGCCTCTCTGTCTACTTGTAATCTCTGTCAAATAAATAAATAAATTCTTTTTAAAAAAATGAAAAAAAAATAAAGGGCTAGTATCC
Organism: Enhydra lutris kenyoni; assembly: GCF_002288905.1. Lineage (NCBI taxonomy): Eukaryota > Metazoa > Chordata > Mammalia > Carnivora > Mustelidae > Enhydra > Enhydra lutris. Next base: position 33,361,502 of record NW_019154099.1, on the reverse strand, counting down.
AAAATCTATAAAGAACTTATCAAACTCAATACCCAAAGAACAAATAATCCAATCAAGAAATGGGCAGAGGTGGGGCGCCTGGGTGGCTCAGTGGGTTAAGCCGCTGCCTTCGGCTCAGGTCGTGATCTCAGAGTCCTGGGATCGAGCCCCGCATCGGGCTCTCTGCTCTCTAGGGGAGCCTGCTTCCTCCTCTCTCTCTGCCTGCTTCCTCCTCTCTCTCTGCCTGCTTGTGATCTCTCTGTCAAATAAATAAATAAAATCTTTAAAAAAAAAAAAAAAAAAGAAATGGGCAGAGGACATGAACAGACATTTCTGCAAAAAAGACATCCAGACGGCCAACAGACACACGAAAAAGTGCTCCACATCATTCGGCACAGGGAAATACAAATCAAAACCACAATGAGGGGCGCCTGGGTGGCTCAGTCATTAAGCGTCTGCCTTCTGCTTGGGTCGTGATCCCGGGGCCCTGGGATCAAGACCCACATCGGGCTCCCTGCTTGGCAGAAGCCTGCTTCTCCCTCTCCCACTCCCCCTGCTTGTGTTTCCTCTTTCTCTTTCTCTTGCTCTGTCAAATAAATAAATAGAATCTTTGAAAAAAAAAAGCATCACAATGAGATACCACCTCACACCAGTCAGAATGGCTAAAATTAACAAGTCAGGAAACGACAGATGCTGGCAAGGTTGCAGAAAAAGGGGAACCCTCCTACACTGTTGGTGGGAATGCAAGCTGGTGCAACCACTCTGGAAAACAGCATGGAGGTTCCTCAAAAAGTTGAAATTAGAGCTACACTATGACCCAGAAATTGAACTACTGGATATTTACCCTAAAGATACAAATGTAGTGATCCGAAGGGGCATGTGCACCCAAATGTTTATAGCAGCAATGTCCACAATAGCCAAACTATGGAAAGAACCTAGATGCCCATAAACAGATGAATGGATAAAGAAGAGGTGGTATATATATACAATGGAATACTATGCAGCCATCAAAAGAAATCTTGCCATTTGTGGCGACGTGGATAGAACTAGAGGGTATTACGCTGAACAAAATAAGTCAATAAGAGAAGGACAATTATCATATGATCTCCCTGATATGAAGAATTTGAGAGGCAACATGGGGGGTTTCGGGGGTAGGGAAGGAAAAAATGAAACAAGAAGTGATCGAGAGGGAGACAAACCATAAGAGACTCTTAATCTCACAAAACAAACTGAGGGTTGCTAGGGGAAGGGGGTAGGGAGAGAGTGGTTGGATTATGGACATTGGGGAGGGTATGTGCTATGGTGAGTGCTGTGAAGTGTGTAAACCCGGTGATTCACAGACCTGTACCCCTGGGGCTAATAATACATTATATGTTAATAAAAAATAAAAATTTTTTAAAATAAAGTAAAATTATGTGTAATATGATTCTTTATATATGAAATTATACTTACATCAAAAGATATTTAACATGATAGTAATCAAAAAATAATGTGGATTATTTCAGAGTATTGTATTTGAGATGGTTTTTTTAATATATATGAAAATATGTCTTTTTAAGGTTTGACTTTTTTTTTTTAATTTTATTTTTTATAAACATATATTTTTATCCCCAGGGGTACAGGTCTGTGAATCGCCAGGTTTACACACTTCACAGCACTCACCATAGCACATACCCTCCCCAATGTCCATAATCCCACCCCCCCTCTCCCAACCCCCCTACCCCCATCAACCCTCAGTTTCTTTTGTGAGATTAAGAGTCACTTATGGTTTGTCTCCCTCCCAATCCCATCTTGTTTCATTTATTCTTCTCCTACCCCCTTAACCCCCAATGTTGCATCTCCTCTCCCTCATATCAGGGAGATCATATGATAGTTGTCTTTCTCCGATTGCCTTATTTCGCTAAGCATGATACCCTCTAGTTCCACCCACGTCGTCGCAAATGGCAAGATTTCATTTCTTTTGATGGCTGCATAGTATTCCATTGTGTATATATACCACTTCTTCTTTATCCATTTGTCTGTTGATGGACATCTAGGTTCTTTCCATAGTTTGGCTATTGTAGACATTGCTGCTATAAACATTCGGGTGCACGTGCCCCTTCGGATCACTACGTTTGTATCTTTAGGGTAAATACCCAGCAGTGCAATTGCTGGGTCATAGGATAGTTCTATTTTCAACATTTTGAGGAACCTCCACGCTGTTTTCCAGAGTGGTTGCACCAGCTTGCATTCCCACCAACAGTGTAGGAGGGTTCCCCTTTCTCCGCATCCTCGCCAGCATCTGTCATTTCCTGACTTGTTAATTTTAGCCATTCTGACTGGTGTGAGGTGATATCTCATTGTGGTTTTGATTTGTATTTCCCTGATGCCAAGTGATGTGGAGCACTTTTTCATGTGTCTGTCGGCCATCTGGATGTCTTCTTTGCAGAAATGTCTGTTCATGTCCTCTGCCCATTTCTTGATTGGATTATTTGTTCTTTGGGTGTTGGGTTTGCTAAGTTCTTTATAGATTTTGGACACTAGCCCTTTATCTGATATGTCATTTGCAAATATCTTCTCCCATTCTGTCAGTTGTCTTTTGGTTTTGTTAACTGTTTCCTTTGCTGTGCAAAAGCTTTTGATCTTGATAAAATCCCAATAGTTCATTTTTGCCCTTGCTTCCCTTGCCTTTGGCGATGTTCCTAGGAAGATGTTGCTGCGGCTGAGGTCGAAGAGGTTGCTGCCTGTGTTCTCCTCAAGGATTTTGATGGATTCCTTTCTCACATTGAGGTCCTTCATCCATTTTGAGTCTATTTTCATGTGTGGTGTAAGGAAATGATCCAATTTCATTTTTCTGCATGTGGCTGTCCAATTTTCCCAACACCATTTATTGAAGAGGCTTTTTTCCATTGGACATTCTTTCCTGCTTTGTCGAAGATTAGTTGACTATAGGGTTGAGGGTCTATTTATGGGCTCTCTATTCTGTTCCATTGATCTATGTGTCTGTTTTTGTGCCAGTACCATGCTGTCTTGATGATAACAGCTTTGTAATAGAGCTTGAAGTCTGGAATTGTGATGCCACCAACTTTGGCTTTCTTTTTCAATATTGCTTTGGCTATTCGAGGTCTTTTCTGGTTCCATATAAATTTTAGGATTATTTGTTCCATTTCTTTGAAAAAAATGGATGGTACTTTGATAGGAATTGCATTAAATGTGTAGACTGCTTTAGGTAGCATAGACATTTTCACATTATTTATTCTTCCAATCCAGGAGCATGGAACATTTTTCCATTTCTTTGTGTCTTCCTCAATTTCTTTCATGAGTACTTTATAGTTTTCTGTGTATAGATTCTTAGTCTCTTTGGTTAGGTTTATTCCTAGGTATCTTATAGTTTTGGGTGCAATGTAAATGGGATTGACTCCTTAATTTCTCTTTCTTCTGTCTTGTTATTGGTGTAGAGAAATGCAACTGATTTCTGTGCATTGATTTTATATCCTGACACTTTACTGAATTCCTGTACAAGTTCTAGCAGTTTTGGAGTGGAGTCTTTTGGGTTTTCCACATAGAGTATCATATCATCTGCGAAGAGTGATAGTTTGACTTCTCCTTTGCCGATTTGGATGCCTTTAATTTCCTTTTGTTGTCTGATTGCTGAGGCTAGGACTTCTAGTACTATGTTGAATAGCAGTGGTGATAACGGACATCCCTGCTGTGTTCCTGACCGTAGCGGAAAAGCTTTCAGTTTTTCGCCATTGAGAATGATATTTGCGGTGGGTTTTTCATAGATGGCTTTGATAATATTGAGGTATGTGCCCTCTATCCCTACACTTTGAAGAGTTTTGATCAGGAAGGGATGCTGTACTTTGTCAAATGCTTTTTCAGCATCTATGGAGAGTATCATATGGTTCTTGTTCTTTCTTTTATTAATGTGTTGTATCACACTGATTGATTTGCGGATGTTGAACCAACCTTGCAGCCCTGGAATTAATCCCACTTGGTCGTGGTGAATAATCCTTTTAATGTACTGTTGAATCCTATTGGCTAGTATTTTGGTGAGAATTTTTGCATCTGTGTTCATCAAGGAAATTGGTCTGTAGTTCTCTTTTTTGATGGGATCCTTGTCTGGTTTTGGGATCAAGGTGATGCTGGCCTCATAAAATGAGTTTGGAAGTTTTCCTTCCATTTCTATTTTTTGGAACAGTTTCAGGAGAATAGGAATTAGTTCTTCTTTAAATGTTTGGTAGAATTCCCCTGGGAAGCCGTCTGGCCCTGGGCTTTTGTTTGTTTGGAGATTTTTGATGACTGTTTCAATCTCCTTACTGGTTATGGGTCTGTTCAGGCTTTCTCTTTCTTCCTGGTTCAGTTGTGGTAGTTTATATGTCTCTAGGAATGCATCCATTGCTTCCAGATTGTCAAATTTGTTGGCGTTGGTTGCTCATAGTATGTTCTTATAATTGTCTGTATTTCTTTGGTGTTCGTTGTGATCTCTCCTCTTTCATTCATGATTTTATTTATTTGGGTCCTTTCTCTTTTCTTTTTGATAAGTCTGGCTAGGGGTTTATCGATCTTGTTAATTCTTTCAAAAAACCAGCTCCTAGTTTCGTTGATTTGTTCTATTGTTTTTTTGGTTTCTATTTCATTGATTTCTGCTCTGATCTTTATGATTTCTCTTCTCCTGCTGGGTTTAGGCTTTCTTTCCTGTTCTTTCTCCAGCTCTTTTAGGTGTAGGGTTAGGTTGTGTACCTGAGACCTTTCTTGTTTCTTGAGAAAGGCTTGTACCGCTATATATTTTCCTCTCAGGACTGCCTTTGTTGTGTCCCACAGATTTTGAACCGTTGTGTTTTCATTATCATTTGTTTCCATGAATTTTTTCAACTCTTCTTTAATTTCCTGGTTGACCCATTCATTCTTTAGAAGGATGCTGTTTAGTCTCCATGTATTTGGGTTCTTTCCAAATTTCCTATTGTGATTGAGTTCTAGCTTCAGAGCATTGTGGTCTGAAAATATGCAGGGAATGATTCCAATCTTTTGATAAAGGTTGAGACCTGATTTAGGACCAAGATTGTGGTCTATTCTGGAGAATGTTCCATGTGCACTAGAGAAGAATGTGTATTCTGTTGCTTTGGGATGAAATGTTCTGAATATATCTGTGATGTCCATCTGGTCCAGTGTGTCATTTAAGGCCTTTATTTCCTTGTTGATCTTTTGCTTGGATGATCTGTCCATTTCAGTGAGGGGAGTGTTAAAGTCCCCTACGATTATTGTATTATTGTCGATATGTTTCTTTGATTTTGTTATTAATTGGTTTATATAGTTGGCTGCTCCCACGTTAGGGGCATAGATATTTAAAATTGTTAGATCTTCTTGTTGGACAGTTCCTTTGAGTATGATATAGTGTCCTTCCTCATCTCTTATTATAGTCTTTGGCTTAAAATCTAATTGCTCTGATATAAGGATTGCCACTGCTGCTTTCTTCTGATGTCCATTAGCATGGTAAATTCTTTTCCACCCCCTCACTTTAAATCTGGAGGTGTCTTCGGGTTCAAGATAAGTTTCTTATAGGCAACATATAGATGGGTTTTGTTTTTTTAGCCATTCTGATACCCTGTGTCTTTTGATTGGGCATTTAGCTCATTAACATTCAGGGTAAGTATTGAGAGATATGAATTTAGTGCCATTGTATTGCCTATAAGGTGACTGTTATTGTATATTGTCTCTGTTTCTTTCTGATCTACTACTTTTAGGGTCTCTCTTTGCTTAGAGGACCCCTTTCAATATTTCCTGTAGAGCTGGTTTGGTGTTTGCAAATTCTTTCAGTTTTTGTTTGTCCTGGAAGCTTTTTATCTCTCCTTCTATTTTCAATGATAGTCTAGCTGGATATAGTATTCTTGGCTGCATGTTTTTCTCGTTTAGTACTCTGAATATATCATGCCAGCTCTTTCTGGCCTGCCAGGTCTCTGTGGATAAGCCTGCTGCCAATCTACTATTTTTACCATTGTACGTTACAGACTTCTTTTCCTGGGCTGCTTTCAGGATCTTCTCTTTGTCACTAAGACTTGTAAATTTTACTATTAGGTGACGGGGTGTGGACCTATTCTTATTGATTTTGAGGGGGGTTCTCTGAACCTCCTGGATTTTGATGCTTGTTCCCTTTGTCATATTGGGGAAATTCTCTCCAATAATTCTCTCCAATATACCTTCTGCTCCCCTCTCTGTTTCCTCTTCTTCTGGAATCCCAATTATTCTAATGTTGTTTCGTCTTATGGTGTCACTTATCTCTCGAATTCTCCCCTCGTGGTCCAGTAGCTGTTTGTCCCTCTTTGGCTCAGCTTCTTTATTCTCTGTCATTTGGTCTTCTATATCGCTAATTATTTCTTCTGCCTCATTTATTCTAGCAGCCAGAGCCTCCATTTTTGATTGCACCTCATTAATAGCTTTTTTGATTTCAACTTGGTTAGATTTTAGTTCTTTTATTTCTCCAGAAAGGGCTTTTATATCTCCCGAGAGGGTTGCTGTAATATCTTCCATGCCTTTTTCGAGCCCGGCTAGAACCTTGAGAATCATCATTCTGAACTCTAGATCTGACATATTACCAATGTCTGTACTGATTAGGTCCCTAGCCTTTGGTACTGCCTCTTGTTCTTTTTTTTTGTGGTGAGTTTTTCAGCCTTGTCATTTTGTCCAGATAAGAGTAGATGAAGGAGCAAGTAAAATACTAAAAGGGTGGCAACAACCCCAGGAAAATATGCTTTAGCCAAATCAGAAGAGATCCCAAATCGTGAGGGGGGAGAAAGGGGATAAAAAGAGGTTCAGAAAGAA